>NC_141038.1:10415000-10752500 GCF_052040795.2 Danio rerio | reverse complement strand
GGTTAATAAGAATAGTAATCCCTTGTTGTAAACATTGAATTTGGTCAAATCATGTTAACCAAAGTTACATTTTACCACACATGAGTAAAAAAATGTACTGCAAAGTGAGACGAGAGATAAACCGGAGAGGACTTGAAGAGTACAAAGATAAACATGGAACTGAAGCATCACTGAGGTCTATCTGACACATGTCAGGGTTGTGGAGAGGACAGAAGAAAAAAAATAAACACAAACAGAAATAAAAGCACTTACCTGGACGTCCTTCCCGGCCCACTTGCATTCATCTCGTCGAGAAGGTGAAGAAGGCCAGGAAATCTGCAGGTCAGAGAGAGTTTGAATACTGGGAAATGTTTTGTTGGAAGCTTCCAG
This sequence comes from Danio rerio, assembly GCF_052040795.2. Classification (NCBI taxonomy): domain Eukaryota; kingdom Metazoa; phylum Chordata; class Actinopteri; order Cypriniformes; family Danionidae; genus Danio; species Danio rerio. Next base: position 10,752,131 of record NC_141038.1, on the reverse strand, counting down.
TTTTAAACTCTTGCTTTATATAAGGTATTAACTCTTATAGATCGAGTGTGGTGCATTACTTTTGCACTAAATATGGGTTAAATTACATCCAGCAAAAATTGAAAACATAGAATCACAGATCTTTTCAATGTAAATAGCCACCATTTTGAATCTTCAAAAACAAATCTTAATTTATTGATATTTTATCTAACCACTTATCTCGTAACCATAAATCATAACTTTTTTTACGAAAAAGGAGGACATATTTATCTGGCGACATGTTATCTAGTCACTTTCTCTCTGTGGCTGGACAAATTTGAGTGTGTGTAATGGAGCTTTAGTCTGATGCCTGTGAATGCGTGAAACTGTATCCTTTTCAGATAAACTCTGAGTCAAAGTGTTTCTAAGAGACAGAAAGAGCAAGAGTGTACTGAAGTTTCTTTAATGGAAAGTTTGTGTTAGTCTAGATAGTTGATAACAGTTAAATAAATGTATTGCTTCAATGTGAGAATTATTGACATGACTACGGAATCATCACACAGAATGATTTATTTAATGCACCAAACTGAAGACTGAAGTAAATTTAGAGTAAACATGTTATTGAGTTTGGTTTTTTTACATGCTTTCAGATGTTAGAGCATTTACATGGATGGATGGATGGATGGATGGATGGATGGATGGATGGATGGATGGATAGATTTATAAATATGGATGGATTTAGATAGATAGATAGATAGATAGATAGATAGATAGATAGATAGATAGATAGATAGATAGATAGATAGATAGATAGATAGATAGATAGATAGATAGACAGACAGACAGACAGACAGACAGACGGACGGACGGACGGACGGACGGACGGACGGAATGTTATTGTTATTGTTATTGAGTTTGGTTTTTTTACATGCTTTCAGATGTTAGAGCATTTACATGGATGGATGGATGGATAGCCAAATGGATGGATAGATCGATGGATGGATGGATGGATGGATGGATGGATGGATGGATGGATGGATGGATGGATGGATGGATGGATGGATGGATGGATGGATGGATGGATGGATGGATGGATGGATGGAAAGCCAAATGGATGGATAGATGGATGGATGGATGGATGGATGGATAGCCAAATGGATGGATAGATTGATGGATGGATGGATAGATAGATAGATAGATAGATAGATAGATAGATAGATAGATAGATAGATAGATAGATAGATAGATAGATAGATAGATAGATAGATAGATAGATAGATAGATAGATAGATAGATAGATAGATAGATAGATAGATAGATAGATAGATAGATAGATAGATAGATAGATAGATAGATAGATTCATTTACTTGCATTGAATTTGTTTTATGTAAATTATTTTTCCACTTAATTGTCTCAATCTGATGCAGGACACCAGAATGTAATGTCTGATTTTTGTCCCATTCACTGTCTACCATTCTTTTGTATATCTGTTCATACTCATGTGTTAAAATTTATTTCCTTTTTAAGGTTAAACATACGGCTCGAAGTGGGCTATGGTTTTGCCTAGTACTTTTTTCATCTGTGCTTCGCCATGTTTATTCTGTTCATTATTTATCCAGGTGAACGGATAGCAGCTCTCCGTCAGATTCTGTGTGATCAGTATGACAGCTTTACCCTGAAATATTCATACTCTTCCTGTTGGAAACAGATCCCCCGTGTGCTGATGTGTCCACGTTTATGTGTATAAGACAGAGAGAGAAGAGAGTGTGTGTATGTTTAAATAGAAAAGCCAGCTATTTATATAGAACATGTACATATGTGAAGAATTTCAGGTTTAATTTGTCCGGTATTCACTTTATGCTACACGTTGCTTTTTTGGCTATACTTGAGTTTGTCTGTAATATATTTTGCTTTTGTTAATAAACTGGCTGTTAAATGACATGTCTATACTATAGATTAATCTGTGGTCTGAGAAATATATATATATATTTATTTATTTATTTTTTACTTTGTTACCAATATTAGTACTTATGGATGGTATGATGTTTCCCTTTTCTTCTATTTTCCTTCCATCTATCCATTGATTTATTTACAAAATAATATAATAATTAAAATAATTTAATAATATAATTATTTTAATAATATAATTATTAAAAAAATAATATAATCTCTTTATTGTTATTTTGCTCTGAAAAAATAATCTTGTTTTGATTTATTTGGTAAATAATAAACTAACTAACTAAGTGGCGAATAACAAGTCAACTGGCAGGTTTTCTGTCTGAGTTCAAGATCAATTTAAGGCAGATTGAGTTACCTATACTCTGTGTTGTCTAGTAACCAATTAGCTGTATTTACTCAAAGTTGATTAACTAATTTGCTTCTTAAATTCGAGGCAATGAGTTTTAATGCTTTTGTTTAGTAAAATTAACTAGCAGGCTAGTTGAGAATACTGCTTTGCTGTAAGGTGCACTAAGCATAACTACAATTTGTAAGTTAACTGAACTCATCATATTGAGTAATCATTACTCGTGTTGTTAAGTAACCAATTCAAGTAAACAAGTTCCCTACACAAAGTAATAGTTAGTAAAACTTACTCAAAGTTGATGAACTAATTTGCTTCATAAATTTGAGGCAATCAGTTTCCACATGTTTAAGTAAACTCAATGTATTACTTTTTACAGTGTAATTTGCGGTTCATTGCGCTGTGGTGACCCCTAATAAAGCACAGTCCTAGCTAAAGGAAAGTGTGTGACTGAGTTTTTAGTCATCATTTGTTTGTGGTGTGTTTGAATTTCAATTTTGAGTTTCAATTTTAATCCATGTTCTGCCTGAGTGTTTGTTGCATTTACAGTTCTGACATGCACATGCAGAGTTTTGGAAGCTTCCAAGCATTGAACAATTTTGTGAAGCAATAGGGTATATGCACAGCAAGTGTTAGTTATGTAATGTGCTAGTTTTTAGTGTTGTAATGTTATTCAATTGTAATGTAATCAAAATTAGTAAAACAAGCAATAGTATATAAAGCAAGATTTATCCTGGACAATAAATCAATGTATATATATATAGTATATAACACATTATGTTGCCATATGAGTTATAGTGTTGAAATTTGGGGGAATACATATAAATGTCATTTACGATCCTTAAGTACAATGCAGAAAAAAGTACTTAGACTTACAGAACATGTGGGGTATTTGGAGCATTCAAATCCTTTATTTTCTAATTAAAAATACTCAAGTTCAATGATTTGGTTAAATTTAAACAGCACAATTTATGTTTAAAGCTAGGAATAAATTATTTCCAAAATGCTTACAAAAGATTTTTGAAGAAAGACAAGGGGGATATGACCTGAGAGAAGAACTAAATTTGAGGAGGCTGAAAACAAGGACAACTTTAAAACGTTTGCGTATGTCTATCTGTGTGTAAAACTATGGATCAGTCTAGATCAGACTCTCAAACTATGTCAGGATAATAATCAATTTAAAAAGTTGTATAAATATATATTATTAAAGGAATATAATGATGAAGGTGATTGAAAAAGGATAAGATGAGAAAGGTATGATGAAAGTTTAATTAATTGCTATTTGCAGTACTTTTTTTTCTTATCTCTTTGGGCCTGTGGTACAAAATGTAAAGGTAGAAATGGAGTCAAACACATAATATGTCAAAGATGCCAAAAGGATCAAATACGTTTCATGAAAAAGAAAAGATAAGTGGAAGAACAAATAAGTTTAAGTAATAGACCAATGATGTATGTGGTAATGAGGTGGGAAAATAATAAGCTTGTGCTTTATACCACTCCATTTTCGATCATGTTGAAATGTATTTTTTGTTAATGATATTTATGTATGATATTTTTGTTTGAAAATAAATAAACCAAATCAAATCAAAACATAATCAATTAAATAGACTTAAGCATTCATTTTGCTGTTCAAGTGTAAAACAAAATGAAAAGATGTTTACATGCACATGCTGTCAGGATCAGCAGGCGAAAGTAGAAACTCAAAAAAAAATTTAAATTTAGTGCAGTGCTTCTACATTCTGAGACCTACTTTATATCGTTTATCAATCAGGCAGTGAAGATCACTGATTTTTAAAGAAAACAGATCTTAAACAGGGCAATTTTATGGTGGCATACAATTCACTAGAAACACTTCAACTGGGTTACTAAAAAATTAAAAGTCCTTCTACATGAACTCTACTTGATTAAACTGTTTTGAAGTTTAAAATCCTCAGTTTCTCCAATCACTACTCAGATAATCCATACTGAATAAATCCTGATGTTTTTCCTACCAGTTGCTGGTCCATGTTGATATCCACCAAGTTAAAGGAAAGCACATGATCTTTTGCCCCCACAAAAAGCCGTCCTCTCTCCTCATCCAATAAAAAAGTGTGATAGGCAGAGCTGTTAGCCAATCCATTGAAAGTAAGCAGGTTGTTGGACTCCAGCATTTCTGTGGGGAACAAAGTGAACACAGTAGATGGGATGTTTTAGAAAATAACAGTCTCCTTCAAACCTTAAATGCAAGCGCTGACAGAAAAATGAACATGCATTGATCGTGTTTTCCAACATGCTGAATAATATGTAAAAGCTTGATGTTTTCAGACCTCATCTTTGTTTTTAGAGTTAGAGGGCTGAGAGGGAGACAGATAAATGGACTTTGGCTCTGACAGTGCACAGCTCAGCAGGGACGGGAGCTCTGTGCTTGTCTGTGTGAGACATGCGACTGCGCTTTTGGCCGAAATACAATTGGGAAAGCAGGCGGTGCTCATGGAAACACACAGATATCTGCTTGTAGATTTTACTTTTGTTCTTTATGCATGTAATTTTTTAACAGAGCAAAGAGCCGAAAGCAAGCCAAGACCAACATTTATATCACAAATTTTATGTAGCTTTAAAATATTGATGGGTTTTTCATTATAAAAAATCAGTTCTGACTTCATTTACTCACTCTTTACTCTTAGATCGTCACTTTACAGTTGCTGTCAAAACATATAAAAGCTATTTATTTGATGATTTTTACATTTTGATAAAATATTGTTTCATTCATCCATTCATCCTTAAGCTTCTCTATTTCAGAGGTTACCACAATGAACTGGCAACTATTCCAGCATATCTTTTATGCAGCGGATGCCCTTCCAGCCACAACCAAGTCATATGAAACATCCATACACAGTCATTCACACACACACACAAAGATACACTACAGCCAAATTTGTTGATTTAATTCTCCTATAGCATATCTTTGGACTGTGAGGGAAACTGGAGCACCAAACACTAACTGTCCAAAATGGCCAAATACTGATGGTCAAAACATGTTCACAAATATGTGTGTATGTGTTATTAATGCATTAAAAACAGTTAGGAAAAAACTGCTGAAGGCAGAAATAAAGAGTTTTGCATTCTATTATACAAAGGTAACTTTATTGTGTTTTATGGAAATTCAGACCACGCGTTCACATACATGGACATAATTTTACTCTAAAAGTACATCATATCAAAAGATTATAGTTAGGATTTATTTTAATTGGGTTCCAATAAGCCCAAATAGCAAAGAGAAATAAAAAATGCATGTAAAAAACAGCTTGGGCCTTAAGAGGCTTTATATTCTTCAGGTTGTTCTGTTAGTTGGTGTAAAGCCACACTAAAGGAAAGTGAAAATGTGTAACAAAACCAGAAGGCTGTAATTACAACATCTGCCCTGAAGGAAAGTATGAATTTCTCTGCCATCACACATTAATTACTCACAAGAGGGACATTAATAACAGCTGAGAAATATGGTGTGAGCGTGTGTGTGTGTGTATGTGTGCGCATGTACAGTATACACTGACTAGTATACCCATACATCAAAGTTTTAGGATCCAAAAATGTTTTAAAGCATAAAGGTTTGCATCCAGACCCAGATCTTTTAGCAGTATTTAAATCAAACCTTTAAATTAATCAAGAGGATGAAATAACATTTTAGGTTATGATACAAGAGTTAAAAATCCAGTATTATTACGTCTGATCTAACCAATTAATCAATCCTAAATCCGATTCTGGGCAGTGGTTTTCAACTAGTAGGTTAGAAAAGAAACAGGTTGCAAGTCTGTCCATTACAATATGAGTGAACGTTAATGTCATTTATCATAACTTTACATTACATTTCTTTTGTGAAGAAAAAAGTTAATATTAGATGTAAATTATCCAACGCAAGCTCATTGCAATTCAACATTTTTGTCAAATTGAAAAATGCAGTTTCTAGTTAAAATGAACGCTACAGGGCAGAGCTTTTGTTCCTTTTTAAATGATATTGATATTTAAAGGGATATATTATTGACAAATCAATGATTGTTTTCATGTAGTTCTCTGCACAACACCAAATAAATACCACAAAACAACTTAATGTCTTAACCTAACTTAACAAATCTATAATCCAAAACGTTGCACTTGTCGGCGTTCCAGTAGTTCCACAAAAGAGATAAAAGCAATGTAAAGTCAAAGTAAAACTTCATGGTTGAAGTCAACCTTTCTCTTGTGTTTGCTTTTAAAAACACATTAAAAGGGTTTAGGTCAGTGGTTTTCTAGGTGACCTGTATATGAGCAATATCACATGAGTAGCAGTGTGATGTGGCTGTGTATCGGCACTGTTAGTAGGTGTGTGGTGACAAGAGGCTCCAGGCCGAGTGCCTTAGTGTCCCACAAGTGACGATATACAGCAATAACACACTGCTACAAGTGTGATATTGCGTTTATACAACAGTTTGAGGGCATTGTGTATGTAAAAAGGAAATTAAACACAGAGTGTCTAAAAACTTGTTTGTAAGAGGAACTATTTTCTTCCGCCATTTATTCACATCTGCAGCTAATTCACCAATGTTACTTGAGAGCTAGTATTTGAAAGATTCTTTAGCATAATGTCTAAAGTGATGACAAAACAGGTGATTTTGCTCACATTTTAAGATTATAAGGCTGAACGGCATGAAATGATTTCCCAGTATTTCTCTGTTACAATTGGGAGATCACAATATTACTATAGTATAAATACAGCACTACAACATGCAAAAGAGAGAGATCAACTTAGAAAGTAATGTACCTGTTTAATAATGATTTGATCAGCTGTAGTTTAAAATTATGCTGTTTTTTCCTCCTCTTAGGGCTTTTTATGCAGTCTCTGTCGCCATCTTATGGATGAACATCGTCAACCGACTTTGCTCAAAGACAAGCAAATGACTACTGACACGATGTATCTCAGAAATTATACGTATTTTAAAACAGGCACTATCCTTATAAATAAACTGCATAGTTGGAATCTAAACAACTACATTCTCCACTAAAAAGCCTCAAAACTTCATTTTATCGCTGTATGTGGGCGGAGTAATACACAAGGGTGAAGGGTTAAGAGGCTGGACGAGTGCTGGTATTTAAAGAATATTGCATGGCTGTCAGCCAATCAGATTCAACAACCAGACAGAACTGATATATAAGAGTAAATAAAACATACAACAAAACGTGCCCTAACAAAAGACATGCTCACACTGTGCAATTTCAGGCATGATTTTGTCGTTGGAGACAAATTTGGGAAATCCTAAAAGATTCCTGTAATCCTAGGATTGTTGGTTCAACATATTACCAACAGTCGATTAATAACCATTGCAATAAAAAACATCCCTCCAATGAAGTTCTGGCAGTTTCAGAAGATTTCAGACATTTCCTGCAATGTGACTTCTGTTGCAATGAGTGTCAACCAAAAACCAGCGCAGAATCAGATGACGTGATCAGTGCGACAACTTCAAACCATCATTGAGAACATTTTTTTACCTTTACAGATTGCTTGTGCGCTGTGAGGTAATATTTTAGAACACAGGATAGTGAAAGTGTTATGAATAGATGACTCTGGGTGAGTTTTCTTGTGTTTCAGCGTTTGGCACATCTTAATTGTCGTTAAATCTGACATTTTGAAAGCTGAGATCTTACAATGTGACATGGGAGTCATGTTTGTTCAGTCTGACAAGCTGAAATCATTTAGGATTATTAAAAATCACACATTGTGAGCCGGGCATAACATATTTAAAAATATAGACAGCGCCCTCCAGTGGATTTGCCATCTAAAACGTACAACGAATCATACCCGGAACATTGCAAATGTAGGGTTAGCATGTATTTCTAATGAGCTTGGGCTGAAATTAACAGCAAAGTTAAATTGTATTTTATTTTACATATATTTTTTTAAAGGCAGTTGGTATTCCTTTAAACTTAAGCCCTAAATACAATCGAGAAAGAATTAAGACGTAGATCACTGTGCGTTTTCAATCATAAAAATTTCCATAACCCCACACACAGAGACACACATAATGTTTTTCCGGCTATTTTGAACAGAATTCAGTCTGGCAGAGAAGTTTTTTAAAGGGCCTGAGGGGAAAAAGAGGAGGAACAGAAGAGAGGATCGAGTGAAAGAAGAGAGTGTGAGAAAGGAAAGACAAAACCCGTGGAGTGGCAGAGAGGAGAAGAGCAGGACAGGATGAAGAAAGGTTAGGGCCGAGGTTGAGATGACTTAGAAGAGGTCAGCGAAAGAAGAGGAGAATAAGAGTGAGAGAATGAATCTGTCACTGGGGTTTGGAGTGGCTGTGGTGTTTCCATTTGGCACCATGACTAAAAAACTCCCTGAATGCCTTTTACACACTCAGACACACTCGAAACACCAAGAATTCATCTCACCATCACTTTAGTGCACACACACACTCATACAGACAGAGAAGCCTTTTCTAAGACAAAGCTGTGTCTCTTTGAATACAAATTGTTCTGAAATGTAATACTTCCATTAGCCAAAATCTGACACTTCTTTCACAATCTCTGCGCTCACTTTGGAGACAAATCTCTGTTAAAGTGCTCCTGCTAGGCTTTTTATAGATATGGCCCTTCGTGTTGCGTATAATATAGCTGTTTGTGACTATAAATGGTCTGCAAATTTCAGCTGTGGATTTATATCTCCCAAAAGTACAGATTCTCAATAGCCTGAAATGGCTCCTATTCAATTCCAGTTATACATTCTGCACAATTCTTTGTAGGTTTATAGCAAATTTACTTAATTCCTGTCAATCTTGTTTATAGATTGCCTGTGAAACAATGCTACTTTAGCCCTCAAACATGCTAAACCAATTGCTTTTTGCATGCACTTAATAAGAATGGAGATTCAAGCTCGTAATAATGCAATAAAACCAATGACATTGTTAATGATAGGCCCAATCCCAATTCTGTTTTTATACCCCTACCCCTTCCCCTTTGGCCCTTACAACCGAGGGCTAAGGGGAAGGGCTTCAATATATATATATATATAATATATATAATATAATTTTGCATGTTTGTCACACTTTAAAGTTTCACATTGTCAATCGAATAGTGTAAGATAACACGAGTAAACACAAACTGTAGCTTTTAAATGATTATTATTATTAAAGAAAAAAAAATCATACTACATAGCCCTGTGTGAAAAGTGTTTAATTCCTCTATGAGATCAAAATTGACCCCTAAAACAAAATCCAAAAAACTGCAGGCCTCAGTTGCCTCAGTTAAGGTGTGTTCATGACTCCACCATAAGAAAGAAAATGGGGAAAAATGCATGGCAGAGTTCCAAGACGAATATCACAGCTGAGCAGAACGAATAATGTCTTGTGTCAGTTTTGCCAGAAAACATCGCTATGATCTCCATGACTTTTAGAAAAATACTGTGGCAGTATGTGTGGCATAAACGTAACACCATATTTCAGATAAATAACATCATACCAACAGTAACTTGTTGTCATAAATGGAACCATGAATTCTGTTGTGCCAAAATATCCTGAAGGAGATTGTCCCGCCAACTTGGATTCTGTAGCAGGACAATGATCTAAAGCACACCAGCAAGTCCACTTCTGAATGACTGAAGAAAAACCAAATAAAGGATTTGGAGTGGCCTAGTCATAGTCCTGACGTGATTTCAACAGAGATGCCGTGGCATGACCTTAAAAAGTAATCCATGGTTGAAAACCCTTCAAATGTGGCTGAATTACAACGATTCTGCAAAGGTGACTGTCAAAATTCCTCCACAGCACTAAGAGACTCATTGCAAGTTGTTGAGTATGCTTAATTGCAGTTGTTGCTGCTAAGGGTGGCCCAACCAGTTATTAGGGAAATCAGTAAGGGGCAAACTCTTTTTCACACCACCGTATATATATATATATATATATATATATATATATATATATATATATATATATATATATATATATATATATATAGATTGTTGAAAACCTATTTTAAAGACCTAAGAAACTAAACAAACTTTGAAATAAGCTTAAATGACACTTTAAAAAAAGTGAAATTGCTTTAGCTTAAATGTATATTAATTCAAATTAATTGCAAGTTGAACAATTAAAATATATTGGCTTATTCATAAATTTTCTTTTCAGCTTAGTCTCTTTATTAATCGCCAAAGCATATGTTTCACACAGCGGATGCCCTTCCAGCTGCAACCCATCACTGGGAAAAACCCATACACTCAAGTATTCACACACACATTCATATACTGCAGCCAATTTCGCATGTTCAATTCACCTATACCGCATGTCCATGTGAGGGAAACCAGAGCACCTAGAGGAAATCCACACCAACACAGGGAGAAGATGCAAACTCCACACAGAAGTGCCAACTGAACCATCCGGGGCTCGAACCAGTGACAGCACTACCCATTGTGCCATTGTGTCGCCCATATATTGGCTTATTATATACTATATTAATTGTTGAAGCCTTTCAACAGCCTGAAAAAAATAATGCATCAAGATTATTAGGTATGTCACATGACATTTCTCTCACTTTAAAGAACTGAATAGCACAGTTTAATAAGAGTTTACTCTAAGCTCTAGAAACATCTGTTGAATTATGTCACAGATGTGGTCATGCATCCTCCTTTAACATTACTCATCCTTCTTTTCAAACATGCTATGACCACTTCTCCTCCTGCAGGTGAAAATAAGCTACTAGATGGTTTTATATGAAAGTGTTGCATCAGAAAACATGTGCAATCTCATTAAATGCCTGCTTGCATAATACACTTATAATGAAAAGAGCTTCAATTTACAGTAACAAACACTCTAGAAAACCTTTTCAAGAGGAAATTAACAGTGCACTCAATTATTGTTAAAGCAGCCTTTTCAAAAGTACTGCATATTAATACAAAGTCTTTGTGGGTGTTATAGTGTGGCCTTGTTTTACCTGCGTGTGTCATTATCAAAATAATAACTCAATCATCATCAAGCTTTCATCAGTCAAACCGTTGGAAAACAATGCGTGATGCAATGTTTACATTTATTAGCACCTCTGTTATGACCCAGATGGTTGCCAGGGCATTACAAAACACATAAATCAGACCAAAAACACACACACCAACACACCAAAAACAACATCATGTAATTAGTACATCAATCTGCTCATTGTGCATGTCACTCTGAGGCTGAGATCAGGTTGAGGTGTGAGATGTGCATGTCATTGGGTTTGGTAATCAAATACTTTGTTTTCGAGCTAGATTAATAAAACATGATCTTGTGAAAACTGTGAACATGGGATTCATGATTTACCTGCATCGTATTTTAATAGGAAATATGCACTACACAAAACACACACACACACACACACACACACAAACACACATTGCTGTGGTCTTGGTCTATGTTTTTGTCAGGTTTCACTCAGCTTCAGTTTTAGCGACAGTTGCTGTGTGATTCATTAGAGCATGAGCTGTAATCATCATATAGCCCAGAGTTATTTATCTAATACAGACTAGCTGAGAACGCCCTGAGGAACAGGTTCTCAGAATCAAGGGTTCGAACTGGTAAAGACAACAAACACCACTAATCAGCTCTACATTTCAGTCTCCAGCACAAATATTCAAAACTGTGTGGAACAAATTGTAACTTCGGGAATCAATCACTAGATCCAAATGTTCAGTTCCAGGGTGGATTAGCAGATCTTTCTATCATCCCTCCATTTTCTTACTTTCTTTCCTTCTTTTCTATCATTTATCCATCCATCTATCCTCATTCTTTCTCTCCTTCCTTGCTGTCTTTCTATCATCCATCCATCCATCGTCATTCTTTCTTTCTTTTTTCTTTCTTTCTTTCTTTCTTCGATCCACTTTCTTTTTCTCTCTTTCCTTCATCCCTTCTTTTCTATCATCCATCCATCCATCCACTTTCTTTCTTTCCTTCCTTCCTTTCTGTCATCCACCCATCCTTTCTTTCTTTCTTTCTTTCTTTCTTTCTTTCTTTATTTCTTTCTTTCTTTCTTTCTTTCTTTCTTTCTCTTTCTTTCTTCCATCCACTTTCTATCTTTCTATCTTTCTTTCCTTTTTGTCATCCACCCATCCATCCATCCATCCATCCTTTCTTTCTCTCTTTCTTTTTCTTTCTTTCTATCTTTCTTTCTTTCTTTCTTTCTTTTTTTCTTTCTTTCCTTCCTCCGTTCTTTTCTATCATCCATCCTTCCATCCATCCATCCATCCACTTTCTTTCTTTCCTTCCTTTCTTTCTGTCATCCACCCATCCTTTCTTTCTTTCTTTCTTTCTTTCTTTCTCTTTCTTTCTTCCATCCACTTTCTTTCTTTCTATCTTTCTTTCCTTTTTGTCATCCACCCATCCATCCATCCATCCATCCTTTCTTTCTCTCTTTCTTTTTCTTTCTTTCTATCTTTCTTTCTTTCTTTCTTTTTCTTTTTTTCTTTCTTTCCTTCCTCCGTTCTTTTCTATCATCCATCCTTCCATCCATCCATCCATCCACTTTCTTTCTTTCCTTCCTTTCTTTCTGTCATCCACCCATCCTTTCTTTCTTTCTTTCTCTTTCTTTCTTCCATCCACTTTCTTTCTTTCTATCTTTCTTTCCTTTTTGTCATCCACCCATCCATCCATCCATCCATCCTTTCTTTCTCTCTTTCTTTTTCTTTCTTTCTATCTTTCTTTCTTTCTTTTTCTTTTTTTCTTTCTTTCCTTCCTCCGTTCTTTTCTATCATCCATCCTTCCATCCATCCATCCATCCACTTTCTTTCTTTCCTTCCTTTCTTTCTGTCATCCACCCATCCTTTCTTTCTTTCTTTCTTTCATCCATTCACTTTCTTTTTCTTTCCTTCCTTCCTTCTTTTCTATCATCCATTCTTCCTTCTATCCATCCATCCACTTTTTTTCCTTGCTTCCTTTCTGTCATCCATCCATCCATCCATCCATCCAGTTTCTTCCTTTCGTTATTTCTCTTCTTTCTTTCTTTCTTTCTTTCTTTCTTTCTTTCTTTCTTTCTTTCTTTCTTTCTTTCTTTCTTTCTTTCCATCATCATCCATCTATCCATCCATCTATCGTATCAAATAAAATAGAATAGAATAGATAATGAAAAATGGATAATATAACTGGAGAAGCAAATCAGCATATTAAATTAATTTCCAAGATCCCGGTGATAAGAAAATAAATAACACACCAGCTAAAATCAAAATCAAATAATCTAAACAAATTCACACTATTCAACTGCTCAGATGGGAATGAAATACATTTTTAAATAGTTTGATACTGAAAACTGATAAAATGTGACCACAACTGATAAAAATTGGACCATAAAATTATGTTGCATATGTATGTTTTGGCACTTAACAAAAATACATTGTCCAACTGTACATAAATCAAAACTTAATTTTTGATGAGTAATGTGCACTTCACTTTTAGGAGATCTTTACAATATTTAGATTTCTTGAAACACTCAGTTTTTCAAATAGTTGTTTCTCGGCCACATATTTTCCAGTCCTAACAAACCATCCATCAGTGGAAAGCTTATTTATATGACTTTCATGTGATGCATAAATCTCAATTTTCCAAAACTGACAGTTATGACTGTTTTTTTGGTCCATGGTCACATATTAAAACTGATGCAAACTTTGGTAGCATAAAATACCATCAAAAATAATAATAATAAAATTACACCAACTCCAAACATTCCCTCAATAATGTATTATGACTTAGCTGGAAAAAACAATTCATGCTCTGCCTCCGATTACAGAACATACGGTGCTTCTGCCCGGCATTGTGGGTAATCTATAGCTGCACGCAGTCGCACAGGAGGACGTGGCTTTAGACATGCTGCTAATCTGAACATACGTCCCAGCCTCTTCAAACCGGTTGGCTGTCTCTTCCTCTCCATCTATTGTTGTGGAAAAACCTCTGAGAGCAGGAGTGAGGAGGGCAGGTGGAGGCAGAGGAACAGTCCCATCTGAGGCTGATAAAAATAAACTTCGCTACCCTACATACTGCCTGCACTCCGGCTCCACAGGGCACATGTGTGTGTGTGTCTGTGTGTGCCTTTGTGTGTGTGCATGTTTGCTTGTATTTGTGTGTGTATGTGTGCAGAGGAAACATGAGTGCTTTTTCCATTCATCGCAGCATGCATGTCCATCCAATCTAATCAGCAGTGATAATTTGAGATAAATTCTATGTTGGGTCAAAATTACAAAAGCTTTAGAAACCAATGCAAATGTCTTTCTGGAACTTGATTTCTCAGCTAAGATTTACTGTATATTTAATAAGTTAGCAATTTGTTGATTCATTAGATTCATTTGTTATTAATTTGATAAAACAAAACAAAAAATAAATTGACAGATAGCTAAATATAATATAATATAATATAATATAATATAATATAATATAATATAATATAATATAATATAATATAATTTATTTAAAATAATGTAATATTGACTGATAGCCTGGATATATCAGTACAATATAATATCATATAATATTATTTAATTAAAAATTAAGTAATATTGACTGATAGCCCTAATATCAGTATAATATAATATAATATAATATAATATAATATAATATAATATAATATAATATAATATAATAAAATATAATATAATATAATATAATTTCAAATAAATAAATTGTAGAGAAATAAACAAATTTTGGTTAACTTTGAGGTGAATTTACAGTGCATCCGGAAAATATTCATAGCGCTTCACTTTTTCCACATTTCTTTATGTTACAGCCTTATTCCAAATTGGAATACATTCATTTATTTCCTCAAAATTCTCCATACAATATCCCATTATGACAATGTGAAATAAAGATTTTTGGAAATTGTTGCAAATTTATTAAAAATAAAAAAGCTGAAAAATCAAATGTACAGAAGTATTCCCGGCTTTTGTCAGGTACAGGTGAGCTCAGGTACATTCTGTTTCCACATTCAGCAGCTTAATTGGATCTCATCTGTGGTAAATTCAGTGGATTGGACATGATTTGAAAAGGCATACACCTGTCCATATAATGTCCCAGGGTTGACAGTGCATGTCAAAACACAAGACAAGCATAAAGACAAAGGAATTGTCTTTAGACCTTTGAGACAGGAGTTTGTTGAGGCACAAGGCTGGGGAAAGTTACAAAGTTCCAATGAGCACAGTGGCCTCCATCATCCGTCAATGGAAGATGTATGGAAATATCAGGACTCTACCTGGAGCTGGCCGGCCATCTAAGCTGAGTGATCAGGGGAGAAAGGCCTTAGTCAGGGAGGTGACCGATGGTCACTCTGTCTGAGGTCCAGCGTTCTTCTGTGGAGAGAAGAGAATCTTACAGAAGGACGACCATCTGTGCAACAATCCACCAATCAGGACTGTATAGTAGATTGGCCAGACAGAAGCCACTCCCCGCCTGGAATTTGCCAAAAAGGCAAAGGAAGGACTCTCAGACCATAAGAAACAAAATTTTCTGGTCTGATGAGACAAAAATTGAACTCTTTGGAGTGAAAGCCAGGGGTTACGTTTGGAGAAAACCAGGCACAGCTAATACTATCCCTAATACAAAGCATGGTGGTGGCAGCATCATGCTGTGGGGATGTTTTTCAGCAGCAGGAACTGGAAGACTAGTCTAGACTAGACTAGAGGGGAAGATGAATGCAGCAATGTACAGAGACATCCTGAATGAAAACCTGCTTCAGAGTGTTCTTGACCTCAGACTTGGGTGATGGTTCATCTTCCAACAGGACAATGACCCAAAGCACACCGCCAATATCAATGGAGTGGCTTCACAACAACTCTGTGAATGTCCTTGAGTGGCCCAGCCAGAGCCCAGACCTAAATCCTTTCGAACATCTCTGGAGAGATCTGAAAATGGCTGTACATCGTCACTTCCCATCTAACCTGATAGAGCTTGAGAGGTACTGCAAAGAAGAATTTGCAAAATTTCCCAAAGACAGGTGTGCCAAGCTTTAGGCATCGTATTCAAAAGGACTTGAGGCTGTAATTGCTGCCAAAGGTGCATCAACAAAGTATAGAGCAAAGGCTGTGAATACTGATATACATGTGATTTTTCAGCTTCTCAGCAATTTGTATTTTTTTAATTTGCAACAATTAATTTATTTATTTTTTTCGCATTGTCATTATGGGGTATTGTTTGTAGAATTTTGAGGAAATAAATGACTTTAATCCATTTTGTAATTAGGCTGTAACATAAAAAAATGTGGAAAAAGTGAAGGGCTATAAATACTTTCTAGATGCACAGTACATTCCAATATAGAAAAAATATTGAGGATAGTGTACAGTGATACTTTGCTAATGCAGTTCATTTTTTGCGGCCTTACAGTTGCGCAGATTTTTTTTTTTTTGACATCATTTGACATGCTTTTTTTCTATAGCGCATTGTGTGCTGTGTCCTGATTGGCTGTAGGCCACTGTCAATCAATCTCATCCATGACGTGTCTCCTGTACAGTACAGAATGCGTTCAGCTTGCAAAATTTACATACATCGTCAATTGCTAGCAGTGTGACTCTGAAGTGCTGTACTATATGTTTGCAAGTTTTCTCCCCACAATGTCGACGAAACGTTCTGCCCCTTCCAAGGCACCTGCGGTAGCACCCAAAAGGCAGAGGACGATGCTAACCATCTCACAAAAAGTTGGAAATGCTTAAGGAAAGAAAAAGTTGGAATTTATGAAATAAATAAATAAAGATCAAATAGTTTTGATCTTTAGTTTCATTCTATAATACTGGACTTTTTTACAAAAGTTTGAAATTTGAGAGTTTTAAACAAGGGAGAAAAGTTGGAAAATGTTCATGTCTGTCTCATAAAAGTGTATAAAGTGTGTAGTGAAGGATTTTACAGCCTTAAAACATCTATGATAATTGTAAAAAATAAAATCTGACTACTTTACGGATTTCACCATATTGCAGGTTATTTTTAGAACATAACTCCCACAATTAATGAGGGACCACTGCACTACCAAACACAACTTGCAGAGAGCGGAGACAATGGTAATGCTAGACTGTCAGTCATCTGCAGTGAGCAGGGCCTAAATAAATTAATTTCACTTAGCTTCGAGAATCAAAACCACATACGTAATGAAAAAAAAGTTAAACCAAATATTACAAAATAAGGAGCGGGTGGATTTTTAATGATTTAAGATTGTTGTCTTCACACACTGCCGTTTGTGTGCAACACCATGCAAAAATTGGATATTGTACAACAGGTGCACTTTAAGCCATTCACATACCTGGAATCAAATCTAATCAGATTTTTATCATCTGCTTGCTTTCCAAAGGGAAACCCGTATTATGGGATAAATATTTTCCATTTGAAAGGAATTTGCTGGAGTATTATTTTAGGTGTGTGCGCTCAAACTCCAGCTTTATTTCTGAAGAGGATACAGAGAGTTCACATGCTGCAAACGCAACCCAACACCAGATTCCAGGCATGTTTGTGGATTAAAAGCTTAATTAAAGTGAAATAAAACTACTCTCGTTCCTTCATGAGATTACAGCCTTCTTGAAACATGCACTTTGGAATGGCATTGCTTTACACCAAAAACATTTGTCCATCACACACACAATAATGAAAGCACTGAAGTGGCAAATCTCTGCTTTCTGTACTAGTTACCAAGTATTTGAGACAACATTCATACACATCCATTCTCATGTTCCTCCACATCAGTCGGGATTTGTGTGAAGGTGTTATTGTTAACCTGCTCAGGGAACTTTAGTCTCAGAGGAGACATTGATACCAGTAGTGCTCATTTGGGACTTTCTTAGGGGGGTGGCTTCATCTCTATACATTTACATTGATTGAGATCATTTTGTTGGGCAGGGATTCTGCATAAAATAAAATAAACATATTTAAATGATAGATAAATACAATAATGCAAAGGCTGCAATAAAATAACCTGGGTTTTTTGGAAAGTATAATAGTATTCAGGCAGAAATTCATTCATTCATTCGTTTTCTTTTCAGCTTAGTCCCTTTATTAATCTGGGGTTGCCACGGTGGAATGAACCGCCAACTTATCTAGTATATGTTTTACGCAGTGGATGCCCTTCTAGCTGCAACCCATCACTGGGAAACATCCACACCCATACGGACAATTTAGCTCATCCAGTTCACCTCAACCACATGCATTTGGACTTGTGTGGGAAACCAGAGCACCTGGAGGAAACCCAGGCAAAAATGGGGAGAACATGCAAACTCCACACAGGAATACCAACTGACCCAACTGGGGCTCGAACCAGCGATCATGCTACCCACTGCGCAGAAATGTAATAATCAAACATAAAATAACACTGTAGTTTTCATTGTGTTAATAATTAAATACAATAAATCTCTTATTGGCTTAAATTTGCTTGAAATGTTGCTTCATATTGAACTATAGTGTATGGTCAACTATAATCCCAACACGATATTGCAGATCCTGAGATGTGATTTTGCAAATTTGCACGTTGTGATATAAATGTTTAAATAATATATCATGCAGACCTAGTACAGACAGTACTGTCTAGTGTGTCCCCTCATGTCTAAACCCAACCCTCACATTATCCATTTTCTTCATAGAGACCCAAAAAAAAAAATGTTCAGAAACCGCTTCAATTGGACGCATATCATGATAGCGGGGAATATGACAATCTTAACTTCTAATTCATGCTTTAACTAATTTCACCAGCATGAACCATGTCACACTTTGAGGCAATCTTTATTGTATGGATGAAGGGATGGCGAAGGAGGAATGGTAAAGGTACAGTGAGATGAAGGGGAAAGAGAGTAAGAGAATAATGAAGGAGTAGGTAGGTTGATTGAGCATCTTACAATGACGCCCAGGTCCTCAGAGGGGGGGTACTGTCACTGTAATATTTTGGTAAATTGATTAGGACCCCTAAAACTCAACCTAAAAGGGAAGAGTAGGTTTTATGGATAGTTAATGGTAAATAATGAAATAGAGGGATGAAGGGTGGTTGATTTGCCTTAAATAAGTTTAGGGAGTTAGGGAACATCTGTTAACAAGTCAACTCCATTTCATTGATTCAAGGTGTCGAATAATCACACAACTACAAAATCACCTCACAGAACCATTAATACAAAACACCAAACTGAAGACTCAAGTAAGTTTAGAGAAATAAAAATGTTGGCTTTTTTAACGTGCTTTCAGATGCACCATCTAAAACACAGAGCTAGGAGGGAGGATGGATGGATGGATGGATAGATACACAGCAGTTCAAGAAAACTAGCATAACAAATTTGTAGTCTTTAAATTAAAGATAAGACACTCAATCAAAGTATTTAACAAACAAATGTCTGCTCTCCATGACTAATTACTCCCACACCCACATGCACTTTAACTGATGAGGATTCAGCAATTCAGATGAATCAGCCAGACTGCTGACAAATGTTCACAGGTGTACGAGTTTGGATATCAGAATCTGGCCTGGCATTTCGCCAGCTCGTGTTTGCTCAGATCAGCCTGCGCACATCGCACAAACTCACAGTACGAAAACACCAACACAAACACAAACACAAACACACACACACACACACACACACACACACACACACACACACACACACACACACACACACACACACACACACACACACACACACACACACACACACACACACACACTCCCTCCCTCTTTTCTCTTTGTCTCTTTCTTCATTCCCTGCTGGAAACAAAAACAGTAGAAACTATGATATTATTTGTAATGGTTTTAATAGTTATAATGGTCTCTGATGGCAGAGATTTGTGATGATTTTAATGATGATAATGGAAATTATAATGGTTTTACTGAAAATTACTGGTCATCTTTGCCTTCTTTTTAATGTTGTAATTTTTTAGCAGGGATTTGTTACGGTTTCAATAGTTGAAAAAGACATGTACTGATTTTATGCCCTTTGGGTCTCTACTGGTTATTTTATGCCTTCTATTGTCACATTAAAACTAATAATTCCTAATGGAATATGTCCAAAAACATCAAATGTACTGGTTTTAAGGGTTAACATGTGATGGTTTGTAATGTTTTTAATGACATTTATAGTAAAAACCATTAGAACTTCTCTAATGATTTCTATTGTTGTTGTTTTCAGCAGGGGTTTGTAATGGGTTATAACATAAAGGTGTTGTTTTTAATGCAAAGTATAATTTAATTTAATTATAATAATTTAATTATAAGTCTTTACTGGTAATTATTTGCCTTCTACTTGAGCCTAGTTAAAAAAAAGTAAATCCTACTGGAATATATTTGCAATAGTTTTAAATAGACTGTTAAGGTTTCTATTGGTTTGTTTTTTTCAACGGGCATTTGTTTTGTTTTAATAGCAATAATAAAAATTATGCCAGAATAGTTGGTGGTTTGTTCGCTGTGATGAACCCTGATAAATAAGGGACTAAGCCTGAAGAAAAATGAATGAATGAATGAATGTAAATGATATTGTGGGTCTCTGGTAATTGTATGACTTCTATTGGTCGCATGTTAAATTCAATAAATCATAATGGAATATTACACAAAACACAAGAGAAACCATTGAAATTGAATAGTTTGTAATGGTTTTTATGGCAAAAAAAAAACTGTTTTACAACTATTAGATCTTCTCTGACAGTTTCATTGTTCTTTGATTGCTTTTCCAAAATTATTTGTGATCATTTCTAGCTATAACATAAGTTTATTGTTTTAATGTCAACTATAATGGTCCTCTGCTGTAATTGTTTACCTCTGCTGTTGGCATGTTAAAACCAGTAAATCCTAATGTAATAAGTGCCAACACACACTATGCGAACATACTTGTTTTAATGTTCAGAATGTGAGGTTTGTAATGTTGTAATGCCATTTGTAGAGGAAACTATTAGAACTTCTGCGATGGTTTCTATTGGTGTTGCTTTCAGCAGAGGTTTGGGATGGGATATTTACTAATTATATTGAAATTATATTGTGGGTCTCTATTGGTAATTGTGTGTCTTTGGTCACATGTTAAAGCCAATAAATCCTAATGGAATATTAAACACAACACAATAGAAACCATTCAAACTGACTAGTTTGTAATGTTTTTTATGGCACTAAAACAGTGTTTTAGACATATTACATCTTCTCATCATTGTTCTTTGTTTGTGTTTCAGAAATTATTTGTGATCATTTCAATAGCTGTAACATAAAAGTATTGTTTTTAATGCCAGACATAATGGTCCTCTGCTGTAATTGTTAGCCTCTACTGTTGGCAAGTTAATACCAATAAATCCAAAATACCAACAAATGGGTCTCTATTGGTAATTGTGTGTATTTGGTCACATGTTAAAGCCAATAAATCCTAATAAAATGTTACACACAATACAATAGAAAACATTTAAATTGACTAATTTCATTCATTCATTCATTCGTTTTCTTGTCGGCTTAGTCCCTTTATTAATCTGGGGTCGCCATAGCGGAATGAACCGCCAACTTATCCGGCAAGTTTTTACGCAGCGGATGCCCTTCCAGCCGCAAGCCATCTCTGGGAAACATCCACATATACACACACACACACTCATACACTACGGACAATTTAGCCTACCTTATTCACATGTATTGCATGTCTTTTGACTGTGGTGGAAACCGGAGTACCCGGAGGAAACCCACGCGAATGCAGGGAGAACATGCAAACTCCACACAGAAACGCCAACTGAGCAGAGGATCGAACCAGCGACCTTCTTGCTGTGAGGCAAATGTGCTACCCACTGCGCCACTGCGTTGCTAAATTGACTAATTTGTAATGGTTTAATGGCATTAAAACTGTATTTTATATCTATTAGATCTTCTCTAATGGTTTCATTGTTTTTTGTTTGCTTTTCAGAAATGATTTGTGATCATTTCAATAGCTATAACATAAATGTATACTCTTTTGATGTCTAACTACAATGGTCCTCTGTTGTAATTGTTAGCATCTTGGCATGTTAAATCCAATAAATCCTAATGTAATAAGTGCCAACACAACCTACAAAATCATACTTGTTTTAATGTTTAAAATGTGACGGTTTGTAATCTTTCAATGCTATTTGGGATTGAAGGTTTTCTTTGAGGTTTGGGATGGGTTATTTATAAATGATGTTGAAATGATATTGTGGGGCTCTGCTGGTCCACTGGTGTGCCTTCTATTGGTGGCAAGTTAAAGCCAACAAAAGTCCTAATGGAATGTTACAAAAAACACAGTAGAAACCATTTAGATTAACAAGTTTGTAAAGCTTTTTATTAGATTTTCTCAGCTTTCATTGTTCTTTGTTTGCCTTTCAGAAATGGGTTGTGATCATTTCAATAGCTATAACATAAATGTATAGGTTTTTAATGCCAGGCCTGATACAGTAGTCCTCTGTTGTAATTGTTTACCTCTGGCATGGTAAAACCAATAAATGCGAATGTAATAAGTGCCAACATGCACTATAAAAACATACTTGCTTTAATTTTCAGAATGTGATGTTTGTAAGGTTTTTAAATGCCATTTGTAGTGGAAACTATTAGAACTTTCTACGATGGTTTCTATTGTGTTTTCTAGCAGTGCTGTTGTCCAGACAAACAGTGTGTGCGTGCCTGTAGGTGTCAGTGTTTGATACTGTGAACGGCTCCAGACATGTGTGTGTGTGTGTGTGTTGGGGCAGATGAGAGCGCTGGTTATTTAAGAAGTCTCCTGTGTGTGTTGTGCTGGATGGAGCGCGTCTGTCGCCTGACAGTCACACACCGCGGTTCATACAGAGCTCAGCTTCCAGCAGCCAGCTAATGAGGAGCTGTCAGTGCAATTAGAAAGCTGGCAGAGAGAGAAATGGCTCACTTTTATACAGCCATCTGCCCTGACTGTTAAACCTTCCTGTGTCTCTTTCTAATTACAGAGGAACCAGCTCTTTCATTTAAACACTCTCACTCCTGACAGCTCACTTCATCACCAGCGCCAATCCGACGGCAAGAGTTGTAATGTTTTTTTTTTCTTTTCTTTTTTACAAACCGCACCGTTAAAAACAGACACTTTGTGTTAGTCTTCAATTACAATAGACACAGGGAATCTTATAAACAATTTACTCTCAAGGAAAGGAAAGTGCTGTAGATTTACATGCAGAGAAGATAATGATTTATTAGAGGTTTTGGAAAGTTCTACTCTATTGATAAGATCATGGATAAACAATGGTGTATAATAAGGACAATATGCAACATCAGATAGAGGATGTTTCCGATATATTTTGTTAATATTAAACTTTGTATTTTGAGAGTGTGCAATATCGTAATTTGTAATTGTTGTTTTACCATTGTAAAACAATTGTTAATGGGTTAAGTTGTTAAATTATTATACAGTGCTCAGAATAATTAAGTACATTATGAAAATTAATTGTATTTTGTTGCATTTAAACAAAACACATTTATTAAACAGATTTATTAATAAAAATAAAATTTTAGTCAACAGAAATATTCAGAAATGGAAATACATTTAAATTCAAACAAAATATTGCAAAAAAACGACAACCTACAAAATGTCAACACATTTTTTTGCTTCTCTTGGTTTTTCCTCTTTATTTACATTTTGTCGGTTCATTCTGCTGTGGTGACCCCAGATTAATAAAGGGACTAAGACAAAAATGAATGAATGATTTAATTAATTGATTCATATTTTTCTAGCATATAAATTTGGGTGTACTAGTTTTTGGAATGTTATCGTAAGTTATTTTTGTTAGATAAGCTCCAGATTTGCCTTCAGTACTGACTAATTCAGAGATGCCCAAAGTAGGGCCCACGGGCCAAAGTTGGCCTATTGTAACCTTTGATTTGGCACCCCAATTTCATCTGAGAAGAGAGTGAGAAGGACAAAGAGGGTTAAGACAAATGCCTTTAACACATAGATCATCATTTCTAATTTGAGGTAAACTTTTTTGTTTGTTTTATTGCTGAGCTACAAAAAAAGTAAACTGAAATTAAACGTTTCAATTAAAAATTGTAAACAAATCAAATTTTTAAAAAATGTAAATACTGTCACTCGACGAAAAGAGGTCTATGCAGAAGACATCGGCAAGCAAAAGGCACAAAACTAGTGTAATTTTGTTCTAAATGAGATTGATTTGGTTTTACAGTAATAAGCTCATTATAAATTTTAAAAACTATTAGTTTATATGAAACAATGTTTTTTTTGGTCATTTTTAAACATTAAATAAATTAGGAAATGACCCATGGTAAATTACCCCCCCCCCCCTATATTTGCATTCAGCCCACTAGCCTCAATCAAGTCTGGTTT
This sequence comes from Danio rerio, assembly GCF_052040795.2. NCBI lineage: Eukaryota > Metazoa > Chordata > Actinopteri > Cypriniformes > Danionidae > Danio > Danio rerio. The sequence continues at coordinate 10,727,633 of NC_141038.1, read as the reverse complement.
TTGTCCATTCATAAAAAAAAGTTTAGGCAGCCCTGGACAGATCTAATGTGCACAACTATAATATTGTATAGCTTCCTATTAAAAATATGAATTTAAAAGATAGATTTGTGAGGGGTGTACTTATATATGCTTAGCACTGTACTGGCAATATGCCACTTACTTAGTAAAACAGTCTGAAGCATATTAACTTGCCCTATAGTCCAGGTTATGATAAAGTGAAGTAATATCAGAACAGCAAGAGCCTGATTTTCCGGAATATCAGCATGTGAACATGACTGAAAATGTGGTTGTATTTTATAAAATAGCTCAGTAAGTTGAGCGAGTTACTTTTTAACCAGGATTAACTACTGTTTTTACTTCTGTTTTATTTAGGAATCAATCAGATTTTGAATTTGCTGGTTGCTGCTTTGCTCATGCAGCAGAAAGGGTAAAGCTTTCAGGTACTGATGTTGAATTATTTTATTTATTTTGGATTGTAAAAGCAAAAGTCTCCTACGAGAGTGATTATAGCGCCTCCTGATGGTAAATGCGGTTATACTCATGGCAGATATTATTTGGTAGTTTGGTCATTTATTTCCCTAATTTGGGACTTGTCAAATGTCATCAGGGAAATGGTTTTCATTTCTGTTTAGTAAAAAAACTGTAGTGTTCCATTTGGGATGACACTGAATTCATATACTGTGCTGTTGAGTGTGTAAGTAGATGGTGCATGTCACTTTGTTTATAAATGAATCAGCACTTTTGAATTTATCATATGAATGAAAGATTTAATGAATCGATCATTAAGATGGAAGCTTTTTGCCACCTACTGGTGGAATTTTTATCATATATTATTTGTTCATGCCAGGTCTACACCAGCCAATGGTACCCTTAAAATATGATTTACCATTTTTAGAAATATATCTCAATACAACTGACAACACTTTCTGCAGAATTTTTTCAAAACAAGAGCTTTTCCTAAAATATAATCAATAGCAAATCCACTATGATATATCATTTTTCACTGATTGATATTAGTAAGTTAAATAGCAAATGTGCAGGGTATACAGCAAAGAAAGGGTTGTGAATTTATTTATGGCGTATGAACTGTAAATCTAGGTGTTTCAGGGAAACAATGAATGCCAGCGGTTTAAGCATTCCCACCTGTGCATTCAGACAAACGCAGTCAGCCCACAGGCTCTGTGCACAGACTCAAAAACACCACTGATTTAATCTGTGCACAAACTGAAATTAATCACAGCAATCTGTCTGATTCCTGCAGAATTACGACTAAACGCTTTCATTCATAGCTGAACCTATCCATATAATTCAATGTTCTGATTTTAATGATAAACTGTAAAAAATGATTTGTCTACTAACTGATTTAGATGAATCCAACGTATTTTTAATATTAATGAACCATAATATCAGGTTACACAATGAAAAGTCATATTTAAAGGAAGAAATAGTGTCTTCAATAACATTTGTGCAGATCCATTTTCCAGGTTAGATGCAATAAAACATTTATTTTTTACAAAAAAAATGTGTAGTAATCTCTAAAACAACAAGGTTTAATAATAGTAATGCTAATTAAATAATAGATTTTATTATAATATAATATATAAATAATAAATTATATAATCAATTATTATTATTATTATTATTATTATTAAAACATGTTATTTTTTAGTTTTTAGAGAATTTTAAGTAAAATGAAATGCTTTTTTGCATTTAACCTGGAAAGTGGATGTGCACAATAGTTATTCAAGGCACCGTTTCTTCCTTTAAATATGACTTTTCATATTGTATAACCTGATATTGACGATTCATTAATATTAAAAATACATTTGATTCCATTAAAAACATTCATTTTAATTTTTTTTAGTTACTAGTCAGGTCATTTTTTACAAAAAATCATATTAGTCAAGCATATTAGATTATACTTATTATTGGTACCAAAAAAAGTTATATTTAAGGGTCACGTTAGGCAGAAATACAGCCTTAAATAATTGTTAAACTGACCTTTTCGAATGTCACAAAAACAAATCAAGTCATTGCTGCTTTCAATAAAACATTGACTATGTCTGATTCTAACAAAAAAGTTCATTCTGTAACATTACCCATCAACACCAGCCAAACACAAAAACCATTGTCTTTCACTCACAATTTTTGTTATAAATTATGACAGCAAATGCCAAGCAAAATAATATCCGAACAGTATCTCCCTCATACAGCCAGCCCAAAATCCATCCCTGCGTTGACTTGATTTCATGCTTCCAGAAACCACTTTCAAAACGACCCACCATGCATAATGAAGCCATGTGAATCACATTACCCAAATCTCCCCCAGAAACAACCAACTCTGAACACAAGCAAGCAACTCCGACTCCATCAAAACTTTAAAACACCTACGAATCCATAAACTGATATCAGACTTCTCCCCAGAATCCCCAACAGCAGCAGAAGTGACTGACCTTTATAGGAGAGTTTAAGCCGGGGTACGTTACTCTTGCTCCTCTGCGCAACGGTTCCTCTTTCAGGCGCGATGAGCGTCCAAATCAGCAGTACAATCCACCACAAGTAGTCCATGTTCCGTATGCAGTCCCGTGGCCTCCGGTTTAATGCAGCTTTTTCAGCAGTCCAGTCCTCCTGAACGCCACCTGAGGATGAAGCAGGTGTGTGTGTGCGTGTTCAGTAAGTCACACGGTGATCACATCTCTCCTGCTGAATCAGTCACAGCCTCAGGAGATCACCATGAGTCTTCACTGTAGTCGCTCAATCAGTTTAAAAGTGCGTGTGGCTGGCTGTTTATCTCCTAGATGTTGTGTGTGTGTTTCCTCTCAGTGTTTTAAATAGTAACTCAGCTGAGACTGAACTCAAGTAAAGCGCGGTGAAGCCCCAGGCGCTCCTCTCTCTTTCTCTCTCTCTCCGTAAAGCTCAGCGCTCACACACAGACTCAGCGCTAGACTGAGAGAGAGAGAGAGAGAGAGAAAGAGAGAGAGAGAGAGAGAGAGAGAGAGAGAGAATAGGGGAGGGCTGTGCTTCCAGCAGAGGATCCTCTAGGTAGACTTTTTCTTCTGTCTTCCCACTTCCACATCCCACACGCTATGGAAGTTTTAAGGTTTCTGCCATGGAATAAAAGGCACAAAAAAGGCCATTATCTTTAAATATACAAATGCAAATCTTGATATATAAACTCTACGTCAGATGTTCTTTGAATTCATACAAGTTAAGGTCAGATTTGTAAGAGGAACATACAGAACAATTCTGTGTTAAACTTACAATTGCAAGCTGAGATGTAAACTCAATATTCTAAGCCAAAACAAATTCAGAATTGTGATACTTGTACATTTCTGAATAAAAGTGTCAGAGCAATTTTCAGTGGATATAAACTTGTGATTTAAAAAAGACAGAACAGTCAGATATTAACTTATGCCGAATTCAGACTGCAAGATTTTCAAAGTAGTCGTTTTTTAAAAATATCGGTAAATTCGTTCTGGCTATTTTCCGGAAAGAGAAGTTGTAACATTACCGGTAATTTGCCGGAATGCTGCGCTGTGTGAACGCAAAAGGAAGATTGCCGAAAAGAGAGCATGCACGCCTAGAACATGCTAACGTAAGACGTCTGCTTTAGCCAATCAGAACAGTCAGACGCATTCGCATCCGCGCAGTTTATGAGAATAAAAGCATTTGAATATTTTTCCAGACACATTTAGCTGCAAGAAATTAGTCAGATAACGTTTATATGTTCATCTTAATGCCAACCGTGTAAATAATTATTGATAAGATGCTTATGATAAGCCGTTGTTTGTTTACCTTCAAGCTTTGCGTGTGCCCATGAAACAGCCCGTGAGCACCAACACACACACATATCATGTACATCTCGACATGCGAAAGTGTTTCTCTATATGTTTGTGATGTAGTCAAATGTTTACAAATACAAGCGCAGCCATTTAGAGGTCATTTCTGGTTGATGATGTCAGAATTACCGGTATTTTGGAATGGATGTGTGAATGCTCTTTTCCGGGAAAATTCCGTAACGTCCTCGCCTGTGTGAACAGCACTTTTTTAATTTAACAGTAAAGTCGTTCCAGAAATTTTCCATATATTTACCAGTATCGCTGTGTGAAAGGGGCTAAAGAGACTGTGAACGAATTTTTAGGGTCATTCATTTATTTTCCTTCAGCTTAATACCTTATTTTTCAGGGGTCACCACAGCAGAATAAGCCACCAAATATTTCGGAATATCCGCTGTGTAAAACATACAAAACATACTGTATGCTAGATAAGTTAGTGGTTCATTCCGTTGTGGTGACCCCAGATGAATAAAGGGACTTAGCCAAAGGAAAGTAAATGAATGAATTCCTAACATGTTTTTAGAATAACACCGTGTTAGCTGGAAAGCTGCAAACTGAATTGTTAAAAATAAAGTTACAAACACAAGTTGAAGACCTACTCTCTGAATTGTGTGACAAATTCAAAAAGTACAATAAAAAGGATCAAAATGTGATTTAAGCTACAAACAAGCTTCCACAACACAGTCAAAGTTAGATTGACATTGCCAGGCATGTGTGCTGGAGTGGTAGAAATTTTTCAATCTCTCTGTCCAAGCTTACCATTGTTTATTTTGCTCTATCAAATGCAGGAGCAAACTTTATGTCCTGCTCAGGACACAAGGAAGCGGACACAAGGAAGCGAACTCTTCCTGTCCATGTCTCGTTCTGTTCTCTGAAACACTCGAGCTCCACCTTCACACCAGACACTTATTTTTAGCCTGTCTCTCAGTGTGAGGTGAAGACGTGTGCAGAACCATGATATTCCATGTTTAAAGAGACGCTGGTCAGAGAACTTACGCATTTAAAGGAACGGCTTCCCATTTACTCACTTTCAAATAGTTCATTTGTACTGCCAAGCTCTAAAAGATAAACACATCATATGAGTGGAACTATAAAACTTGTGTGCTGTGGTTAAAAAATAATAATTTTATTTTAAGAATAGAATAGATGTTTGAGACTACAGGATGATAATCTTCCCCTCTGATCAAGATCAAACATCTTTATACAGTACAAAGCAGCAGTAGAGATTTCAAAAATAATAAACAAAAACCAAAAATTAAAACTAAAATAAGTAAAAATAAAATATCAATAAAATAAAATAAAAAATAAATAAATAAATAAAAATAAATAAATAAATGAATAAAATAAAATAATAAAAATAAAACAAAACAAAAATATAAAAAACACAAAATAAAATTAAATAAAAAAGAAAAGAAAAGAAGAAAAGGAAATAAAAAAACAACATAAATAAGACAAAAAATAAGATAAAATAAAATAATAAAAAATATGAAAAAACAAAAACAAAATAATCTAAACAAAATAAAATAAAACAAAACAACATTGAATAAAATATAAAACAAAAAACAATAATAAAATAATAAAAATAATAAAATAAAACAAAAACATAAAAAAATTAAATAAAATAGAAAATAAAATAAAAAATAAAATAAAACAAAACAAAAACAAAGCAACATAAAAGAAAAAAAATAAGAAAAAATAAAATAATTTTAAATATTATAAAAATAATAATATAAACAAAATAAAACAAAACAACATAGAATAAAATATAAACAAAATAAAAATAATAAAAACAAAACAAAATTTAATAATAACAATAATAAATAATAAAAAAAGAAAAAAGAAAAATATATAAAACCAAACCAAATAAAATAATTTAAAAAAATTAAAACAAAGCAAAACATAACATAACATAAAACCATATATATATATATATATATATATATATATATATATATATATATATATATATATATATATATATATATAATTAACATATTTATTGTGTTTGGCTTGGGAATAATGCTGTGGGCATTGTGTCTACCAGAACTTTTCATCTTTGATAGAGGAAGTAAATAAAGATAAAAGAGAGAGAGAGAGGGACAAAAAATTTCTAAAAGAATTTTTTATTATTTTCATTTTTGGTGTGAACCGCCTCATTCAGGATAACTACTTGACTACACATTCAATACTCAGTCCAGATAAGATTTGAGTGTAGGCATGTTTGATTGACAGCAGTTGCTGTGACTCCACCTACCACTGATCTCATAATCTGTGACCCCTCCCCCTACAACACACCTCTCCTACTGACCATAAACAGTTCCAGACTACTCCCGCTCAGTTGTCGGTCGGGGTGGCGGGGGGGGGGGGGGGGGGGGGGGGTTTTGGTGGTGTTTGACAAGGTGTGTGCAACGTGTCTGAAGAGCGAGGACGAATGCAGTGAAGGGTGCGCAACGTATTTGAGGACCATGAAGGAGACGCGGGAGTCTCTGTGCATTTCTGGGAGACTAATGAAAACTCTGGGAGATTTCTCCCTCCCCTTTACAAGGCGAAAAGAGAGTTTGAGCTCAGGTAGATCTCGAGAACTCCTCTGCTTTAGTAGCTAATGAACAGATAGTGATTGCTCTTAAGAGATAACTACTTACTAGGAGCATGTCTATGGTGCCAATTTGGATTAGTCAAGTAACTTAAGTTGCATGTTTTTGCACTATCGAATGACTTTTAAAATGCTTCTCTTGGTTTTTTAATCTCTAAATGGCCTGGTATATTCCTATCTGTCGGACAAGTTGATTCAGCATCAGCCTGGTTGGTCTCTTCCATCATCTTATCAGAGACTGTTATGCATCTCTAAGTCGAGGCTGAAATGCAGAGGTGACCGTGCCTTCGCAGAAGCTGGTCCTAGATTGTGGAATGCTCTGGCCGTCTGTATCAGATCTGTTTCATCCCTATCCGTTTTTAAATCTAGGTTGAAAACTTAACTCTTCGATTTGGCATTTTATCAGTGAAAATTGTCTGTTTTAGCTATAATTTTTTTTTTAATTTTATATATACATATTTGTTTTTTCTCTGTTTTGGTTTGTTCTGTGCAGCACATTGGTCAACCTCTGGTTGTGTTAAATAGTGCCAGATAAATAAAATTAACATTGACATTTTTGGACGGTGGGAGAAAACAAAGGAACCCTGGGGAAACCCACGTGAGCACGGGGAGAATGTGTAAACTCCAAGCAGAAACATCGGCTGGCTTGGTAAAGACTAGAACCAGTGACGTTCTTGCTGCGAGGCAACAGTGCTAACCACTTTGCCACTGTGCCACCCATCTAGGAACGGAGGAGTAGGAAACAAAGCTGTCTTATGGAACTTAGGGTATTTATAGTGGCTTAGGAATCGTCTGGTTGGTGAATCATAAATTGAATAATGCGGGACCTGCCGCAATCAATCATAGGCACGTGATCCTCTCGAAATAGTTCATAAATAAACTTCACAAAGAGAGTTAGTGTATTGGTTTGTATATTTGGTTTCTTTTATTTATTAGTTTAGTTAGATTGAAATATTGCTGTTTTGTTTGTTATGTTGGACTTGACCCCTCTTGCTTCATTATGTTAAATAAATGTACACTTTTTTTTAATGCTAAGCTTGTTGTTTTTGTAAGTCAGTAGAAGAAAAAAATCTTCATCTTCATCTTCAAACGCCCTGGCTGGGTCAGTTGGCATTTCTGTGTGGAGTTTGCATGCTCTTCCTGTGTCAGTGTGGGTTTCCTCCGGGGGCTCCGATTTCCCCCACAGTCCAAAGACATGCACTATAAATAATATAGGTGTTTCCCAGTGTGGGGTTTGTCCAAACATATGCTGGATAAGTTGGCGGTTCATTCCACTGTGGCAACCCCTGATTAATAAAGGGACTACGACGAAAAAAAAAAAAAAGAATAATGTTCTCCCTGTCTTGGCGTGGGCTTCCTCTGTGGGTTTCCCCCACAGTCCAAACACATGCCCTTTAGATGAATTGGGTAAGCTAAATTGGCTGTAGTATGAATGACTTTGAATGGATGTTTCCCAGTACTGGCTGGAAGGGCATCCGCTATGTAAAACATATGCTGGAATAGTTGGCGGTTCATTTTGCTGTAATGATCTCTAAAAAGTCGAAGGAAAATGAATGAATGAATAATATTAAATTGTTTTCAACTTTAAGTATGATTCTTAAGTAAAACTCTATTCATAAAAAAGTTAAAAAAAAATAGAGCCAATGCAAAATCATAACTTTTGAGCTTGAACTTTTAGAAAACACAGTGTTTTGCTTGCTGTGAATTTAAAATGTCACTCTGTCTTAATGAGGAATGGCAGCTGTAAGATTATGCAGACGAGATTAAACTGTGTTTATTCAAATGGATGCGAAGTCATGATAAAGTAGCAAGTGTTTGCCTGCTATAAAAAGGTTTGGACAGAGAGTCTGCTAATGGGTAAATAATGAGGCCGGCGTGCAGAGCGAGAGCGGCAGTCTGCCAAGTTAGTTCAAGTGCTGTTCAATTTTCATTAAAGTTGCCTCCTAGTACAGTGAGCTCCCACTGATTCCTCATCTAATTGATGTCTGCTTCCAGAGAGAAACGCAAAATACGCCAATTGAACTTCACACCTAAATAGACATATCAGCTTCCTCGAATGAGAATATATTCTTCTAAATCAGGTGTCCTCTACAGCTATGGAAACATTTAAGAGACCACCTGAAAATGAGAAATGCTTTGATTTACTGTGTTTATTAGTAGAAATGGACTGAAATAATTATTTTACTGTAAAATATATCCGGATATTAGCATTTTTTAAAAATATTTTGTGATTATTTATCAATTTTCTTTTCGGCTTAGTCATTTGGAAAAAAAAAGATAAACACATATGATTTACAAAATAGAGAAAGTGTAAATTTACAGATATTTTTTACAGTGTAGGCTGAAACCCAAAGTGGAAATTCTGGAACCACTTGGCCAAAAAACAAAAATGCTTTATTTTATGAAATAATATAAACAAATGTATGTATAAGTGTTTTTCATTTATTTACAGGTTGTAAATTGAATTATGGGACATTGATCTCTGCCAAGAGCCCCTTTCACACACACACACCTTTCCGGAAAATTACCAGCAGTTTTCCGGAAAGGTTTGTATGTGTGAACGGGCCCTTTTTCGGTAAATTCGTTCTGGCTATTTTCTGGAAAGAGAACTTGTAACATTATCGGTAATTTGCCGGAATGCTGCGCTGTGTGAACACAAAAGGAAGATTGCCGGAAAGAGCACATGCACGTCTAAAACGTGCAAACGTGAGACGTCTGCTTTTGCCAATCAGTACAGTCAGACGCATTCGCGTGCGCGCGGTTTATGAGAATAAAAGCCTTAAAATATTTTTCCAGACACATTTAGCTGCTAGAAATTAGTCAGATAACGTTTATATGTTCATCTTAATGCCAACCGTGTAATTAATTATCGATAAGATGCTTATGATAAGCCGTTGTTTGTTTACCTTCAAGCTTTGCGTGTGCCCATGAAACAGCCCATGGGCACACACACATATCATGTACACCTCAACATGTGAAAGTGTTTCTCTGTATGTTTTCATCGAAGTTGTTCACAATACTGATCCATTCACAGAGTTTGTGATGTAGTCAAATGTTTACAAACACAAGCGCAGCCGTTTAGAGCTCATTTCTGGTTGATGATGTCAGAATTTACCGGTATTTTGGAATGGATGTGTAAATGCTCTTTTCCGAAAAAAATTCCGTAACGTCCTCGCCTATGTGAACAGCGCTTTTAAAGCGGTAAAGTGGTTCCGGAAATTTTCCATATATTTTTTACAAACATGATCTCCATGTCACACTGTAAGATCTCAGTTATCATAATGTCAAACTGAACAACAATGAAGACGTGCCAAAACACACTCACACACACACACACACACACACACACACACACATGCAAGACTCATCTGGAGTTTGATGTCAATCCATGGCCCATTCAGCGACACACACTCTGAAATGAAGCCTTACAACAAACATAAACAATCTATAGCAGTAATTTTTAAATGTTTATAAAATGTTTTGATTTTTGTTTTTGAAATTTCCTCGAGGTGATCCTGTATTCAGAACGTTTTTCAGTACATTTAAAAAATCTTACCCTGAACTTATCTTATATACTAAAACGTTCTATAACATATTAATATCACCTACAATTATCAAGTGTACATTCCAAATTTAGGGATGGCAATTAGGTTGTCACATTGATATGTGCCCAGGGCTCCATTTTTGAGCACCCTGGGTTGTGCTTGTAGTTTTTGTTTTTACAAATCCATTAGAGGCTGCCGTGTACATTTTTGACAATTTCAAATAAGTTAATGTAGCATGTTTTTTTTTATATGTGCCATTTCTTATAAATCCGCTGTGTGTAAATGCCGCTATGAACATTTCTGCTAATCTCAATGTCCCTCTTGTGAGCATCCATGAGAGAAGCTGGTCAACTTGCTGTGCAAAATATATCAGTTTGATTTTGACTAATCCACCCACCCCCTTCCCTAAACCCCTTGTAGTGTTTGTTTTACATGCAAAATGCAACCATATGTACCTGCAAACGCATTTTTTTCAGTTCTCAAAAATGTAGCCCTGGGCACATATACCCAATGAGCCGGTTTTGTTCAGGCCCACAATTTAATTGGAGGGAAAATTTGATCACATGTCTATTAAACCAATGATCAAAGACCACATATTTTATTCTAGGATTATTCTAATCTTTTAGGATTCCCATGACTTAATTGGGTTTATTATAAAGAAATCCAACAGGTGGGGCAAATTTTGTATTTAAAAACATTTAATTATGCGCATACTGTATTTTCATTTCGGACACAGATGTGACCTTTTGAGTGACCCAGTTATGAATAAGCAGTAGATTGATGGATGGTTGGATCAGATTTAACCCTAAACTTTTTAAGTATAGTTCTAGGAACTATGAGAACTTTCTTCCAGTGCAAATTCCCCTATACTCAATCAAAAACAAATCTATTTCACCATATTTGTAATGACTCCAGGCTCAAACTGCATTCAATAGCGCTCCCTCAGACAAGCGTCATACAGTGTTCTGCTGTTTTCTAGCAAATCTCACATTGGCATCAGATGACCAAGGGCCTGAGGTACTTAATCGCAATATCTGATAAAGAGGGTGAACATTTGCGTATAAGAAAATACAGCTCCCACACAGAAAACTAAACATTTCTGCTGCTTCATTATTTTTTAAATAATTAAGTTGTGTGTTATTCTTTCTCATCCAAGTCATAATTTATTTCAGTGGTTGTCAAAGCTGATTTTGCATGAGATAATAATCATATTTCATTATTTTATCATATATTTAGTACATCAGTAGGCTCTATAAAGTGCTCAGAATTATCACATAACAGACTGAAAAGGAAAGCGTGTGTGTTATTGCTCAAAAATCTGTGCTAACAGGCACAAATAAATAAAGCCCTCTGGAGAAGCGTGGAAGATCCAGAACTAATTCGCTTTCAAATACACTCAATGATATGAAAACTGAAGCTCCTGAGAGTTTGTATATTCAGGCTGCAGGAAAAAACCTTCGTCTGGAAGATCGTTTGATTTTTACTTATTGTCTTTGCAAAGAAACCCAGGCTGATTGTGTAAACCCTCCCAATCCATGTGTCGAGTTAAATATGAACCACATCAGACAAGAAACCGGTTCGGAAACTTTGTTTACACTGCTGAATGAGATGAATATTTTCATTCAGTAAGGGTGAATTTACATTTATATTTAGCAGACACTTTTATCCACAGTGACTTACAACTGAGTAGGGGTTCAGCAATTCGACAAGAAGAAGTAACACACAATGTGTTAAATATACAAAGAAACTGTTAAGGCTGACTTATACTTCAATGTCAAGCGTACATGTAGTCTGGCGCAGGTCACATACCCCTTGCAATGGCTGACACAGACACTGATGTGCACCTCTGAAAAAAATTAACTACACACATTACAACGACACGTAGCACAAACTCTGTGATTGGTCAGCTTGGTAGCTGTGACGCGTGTGGTTAATGCTGAGAGTTGCGAGCTCAATGGAGTGATTGTTTACTCCATTGAAGTCCATGTCGAGACCTGCGAAGGAGCTCAAGATGGAAACTTTTGTTTTGTGTTTACCTTATACTTAAAGTTATTGCACGTCCGCTGGTTGTTGGTGAATGAACAAGTTTTAGCTATACTTTAAGGTAGCCTTCATCAATCGCTCTGGGGGAGAAGCTCAGACCAGACATGTGGTCAACAAACTCACTGGAATCTTAACGAATACTTGCTTTACAGACATGAGAAATATATCCAAATAAAGCTTGAAATCTGTGCTTTTAAATGAACCAAGTACACTTAAAAATAATAGTTTTCTGGTTTTGTGATCTGTATGAAAAGAACGTGAGGTACAGTCTGTCCTGTCAAATGCACATCACATGACAGAATCTACTCAAGCAAACACAAGCTTGTAAACCAAAAGTTGCTGTCATTTCTGGAGGAGATTCACCATCAAGACCAAGTTATGGATTAGTTCAGAAGAGCAGCGAGATCAGATGATCAATCAGAGAATGATAATGTGTAGAACGGCCATAAATGTGGTTAGTGTCGTGATCTCATTCCTTTTGAGTGTGCATGCGCATCAGCTCCGGACACCTGTAAATATGCTCACTTTGTTTGATTCAAACATTTAAAAATGAAGCTTATGAGACAGCTGTTGCTTAATTTTATTGGTTGTTCCAAATATGTAAAGTAATCGTAAGCTTGGCTAACAGTTTTGGTGAGTTAGATGTTTCCTTATTCAGACAGAATGCCAAAGCATACTGCCCGTACGGGTGTTTCAAAGATGGCCGCCTAGTGAAATGACTTGCCTTAAAAGGACTTTGGCAATTAGGAGGAACTGTGTTTTTTTTTTTTAGGGGTTTTAAGTTATCTGAATTAAATCGTTTAAGCGAAAATTTTGTACTATTAGTTTTTTAAATATAAATTCTATAATATATATATATATATAAATGCAATATATTAGATTAAATTAATGCAACTTAAGGGAGCATTGCATTTCAGTTTTTTTTGTGCTTCCATCAAAATAATATCTAAGCTTTGCATAACTCAACATACACTGTAGATGAAAATTGAACTGAACACCTATTAAAAGACCTGCTAAAAGGAATGTTATATTGACTAAATGGGACACACTTTCAGTTTATCTGAAGGATATTATTTTGTTCATTTGTACAGTATATAAGCCTCTTTGAACAGGCTCTGAATAATAAATGCCAAGAGCATTCTTTGAAGATTTCTAATTAAGAGTTTCCAATGAACTATTTGCTGTACAACTAATTCTCAATCATTTAGACAAGAAACCAACTGTAAAATTTGATCCTCTTTATTCTGTTGACTATAAGTATCTTTGCAACTACAACTATGGGGAAAATATAGAGACCACTTGAAAATCCTCAGTTTTATTTTATTTTGGATTTACAGTGATATATACCAATTAGATCTCTTCCAAACGTTAAAAAAGTAATTTAGGGCATTTCATTTTTTCCAATAAAATAACAAAAAAAGTGTCATGTTTAGTACAATCATTTTAAGACAATAAAGTGCTAATTTTTTTTTTTTCTTCGAAATGAATCACATTCAGTCATAATCCATGAAAACATGTTGTTTTGATCACCTGTCTTTTTATTACATTTTTAAAGTGTTTTAGACTTTAATAGAAAACAATTCATTATATGTTATTCAACCCTATACCTAATAAATCCATTAAATAAAGAGAAAGTGGTCTTCTCTTTTCAGAGCGGCACATATAAGCCAGCAGTCATTAGAGTATTAGTAGACTGTCAGCTTAATATCTGCTACAACTTTATTTTAATGTTCCTCCAAGAGACATTCTACCTACTACAAATAACTTTGAGGAAACAGCAGTTTATTATACTAACTAGTACTAGTAACTGACTATTAACATTCTAATAAGAGCTAGTTGACTAAATAACTTACAGTGTAGTCATCAGAATGTCTAAATAGAACCATGAAAGTAAAATATAACCAAAAACACTTACCTCATAGTGTGACCTCAGTCATTAGTTAAAATAAAAACACACTCTTTTTAATGACCTATCAATAGTAAAACCACAGGGAACATGAAAATCCCACTCAGCACTTATTAATACAAAACAAGCCCTTCCCAATCGCCCACACAGAGCAGCCTCATCCATATAAAGACCCAAAGACAAAAAGACATGCCCACACCCACTCTGATGCCCACCGCTCTTCAGACCCCTATCAGCCTCTTTCCAAAAACCCTTTCAGACTCCATCCACCCTTCCTGGCCCCCACTCGACCTCCACCCACTGCTGACACACTGCTGGGGTGGAGCGCTACAGTCCTCATCTGTTCAAACACTCGGCGAATACAATGCAATAAATGAGGCTGTTCAGCTTGGCCATTTGTCCAGAAGCCCACGCAGGGTCTGTCCTGGGACTGTGGGATCAAGGGACAGGTGTGCAAGGATGATTAACGAGACACTGACACATGATGAAAGACGAATTATGGGTTACCTGCTCTGAAAAATGACAAAAAGGGTCTTCAAATTTTGAAAACAGGGTATTATGATAAGTGCCATATAATTTATAAATAGTAACATGGTACTATAGTAAATATGATATGACAAACAAAAACACTATGGTACGGCTATAGTGTTTTAAACATGGTAGTATAGTAAATGTAACATCATTTACAAAAAGCACTAAATTTAATATCACTCACAAAGATACTATGGTACTAGTGTTAAATATTGTAGAATTTCAAATTAATTACCATGACACTATTGTAAAAGTACTGTAACCCTTGGCTATAAGATATTAGAATAAAACCCGACTACACCATCTAGGTTACTACCCGGGAACATATTAAAAAAAAAGAACTTGTTTGATAAACACAAAAAGTTACAACAATATGAAGGACCCTGCTGATCTGTTTTTGATTAATGACAGAGAAGTGACTTTACAAAAAATTACAAAATTTATTAAATTCCAGGGTTCAACACTAAAGGTTTTTCTACTGGTCCGATCGGGCCAATGGTTCAGATTTTTACTTACCCTGCCAAAATTTTCACTGGCCCCATCAAAAAAAAAAAAAAAAGGCAAGTTAGTAGTTATTTTTTAAGCTACATATTTTAAATAATTTATCAAAAATAAATCTGTGAATCTAGAATTTCAGAATTTTATTTTAATATTTAAAAAATGTTAATAAATGTATGATGAGCAAAATTCAGTGCTATGCAAACTAAAAGTGTATTTTGGAAAATGTGGAGGTATTTTATTGCAGTTTGAAATTATTTAACAAATGGTGGCTGACTGGCATATTGTGCAAATAAATAAATAGATAAATAAATAAATAATCGCTTAATTTTTTTGTTTTGTTCTCATGTAAATGTCTGCTTCCAAGACGCCAGACATTTTATTTTACCCTCATAATTTGATGTTGCCGCCATGTTGCTGTCTCTTCATTGTACTGGTTGTTATCAGGTTACAGAAAAAAATATCATGTTCAAAACATCAAATCTAAGAGAATCTAAAAAGAAATATGGTGTTAACGACATCACAGAGAAGGTAGCATTTTAGGACTAAAAAGCACAAGCTTAAAATGCACACAATTGATATAGTCGCAGGCAAATTAAACTTTAGTGACAAGGCGACACTGTCCCAATAGTCTTTTACACTGGCCCCGGCCATAGGACAGTCCTTATTGTTGAGCCCTGAATTCACGCCATGGCATACTCCGTTTAAAAAAAATGTAAAATGGTCTCATCAAAACTACCAATTAAATACCCAGGCGCAAAAAGACAAACTGCACAAAATCACAAAACATAAAAAAATAGGTCTACTCTTTTCCACTTAAATAATATTAAACATCTTGCTAGTAGTGGAGTAAAGGCAATAAATTAAAGTCTTTACTGTGATCTATATTCTCAGGCATGACACCAAAAATGTCCATCAATGGATCTGGGTCAATTGGATTGCTAAATATCTTTTTGTCACCATAATGTTTAATGGAATGTCCACAAGAATTAATCACAGCCCAGGACAGCTGCTGAGACAAGTTTAAAAGGCAGCCACAAATAATAATCTGAAACAACAGCTAGCACCATCAGGCTAAAGAAATTCAAGACAATTCAAATTTAAAAACGAACGCTTCTTTAAAACCCACAAACAAACTTCTTACCTTTCATAATTTCATAGGCTAGAGCAGACTTTGCGAACGGCACTCATCGTTTCACGCACACACACTTTCCTAAAAAAAAGGCATTCTTTAGACTATCAAAACTAACGAAAAAGACTAATAATAAACAACTCACCCAGGCTAGAGCAGACTTTGCAAACAGCACCAGTCACTTTCCTAATGATCAAAGCCTTTTTAAGATGATCACTTAAAACAAAGTAAAAACTAAAAAGCGAACAACTCACCCGCAGAAGGTCAACCAGGGACTAAAGGAAACGGTCTTTGACCACAGAGGCTTCACCTGCACTCCAGAAGTCGCATTCAATACTCACACAGACGCCTTTTAAAAGGTTGAATATCCACACACTTCCAATAATGAGCCACACAGGTGTACGCAATAAAACTATGTGCCGATGCCAGTAGGTGTATCCTGCCCTCAGTGTGTCACTACAAAATTCTAAAAATAAAACCAGTTACAATAATAATGTAAAGTGACAAAACAAGTCTTTGAATTTAGAAAACATGGCATTATGATGAATGTCATATCGCTTATAAATAGTAGCATGGTATTATGTTTAGAAATGTACTGAAAAACAATCTTCATTCCGATAAACAGAAATTGGAGAAAATAAATACAGGAGGGCTAATAATTCTGACTTCAACTTTAAGTCCACAGCAAATCCACATAATGTACAATACAGTGCAACGTTGATAGATCTTAGCACAAAAACTATCAATTATTCAGTGCTTTAATCTGAACTGATCTGCTATAATAGACTCTATTTGAAATAGCAGGACATGAGCCATTAAAAGAGTGAGATGACAGTAAGTGGTGTAAAGATGTAGCCTAATTTCAGAATGTCCTCTCATGATCCAAACACAGACCGTCGGCTTGTGGTGTCGACAGTGTGCCTTAACAAGAAGCAATTATTTACTCTATAAACATTTCATGGTAGAAGACTGGCATGCAGTATTAATGGACAGGAACACCACGCCGTGTGAGTCAGTTTCTCTCTCTCTCTCAATAAAAAATGGATGGCAAAATATCGTGAAAAAACCACAAAGCCATGAATAAATTACTCTGTGCAATGTGCTGGCCTTCCTACCGCGCAGAGGTCGATCCGCCCTTCCCTTAAGTGCCATCGGGCACATGGTGAAACCGGGACCTCACAGCACTGACCTTTCACACAGCTGTAAGTTGCACAGAAGCCGCACATGTGGTTCACATCAGATAACATTTCGTTCAGCCATTTTGCTTCATTTTACACATAAATGTAGGCGTGCGAGTATGTGTAAGTGCCGAATGACCTTTGAACTCCTACACAACTCCACAGGTTGGAGTTGGAATGATTTTAACCAAGTTTAATATGATGACAATGACTTTATATTATATAAAATACAGTAAATCAGTAATAATGCACATTTCAAAATGCTATTTAAAGTGACAAATTAACTCACCATTTCGTTTAATTATTTTTTCCTTTGCTTAGTCTCTAGTTCAGAGGTCACCACAGCAGAATGAACCACCAACCAGTACTGGGTAACAGCTGTACACTCTCATTCACACATACACTCACACACTATAACCAATTTCGTTCATTCATTTTCAGCTTAGTACCTTTATTCATCAGGGGTCGCCAAAGCGGAATGAACCACCAACATATCCAGCACATATGTTTTACGCAGTGCGTCACGGTGGCGCAGAGGGTAGCATTATCACCTCACAGCAAGAAATTCACTGGTTCGCGCCTTAGCTGGAACAGTTGGCATTTCTGTGTGGAGTTTGCATGTTCTCCCCGTGTTCTCATGGGTTTCCTCCGGTTTCCCCCACAAGTCCAAAGACATGTGGAATAGGTGAATTAAGCTAAAATCTTAAATTGTAAGCTAAAAAATTGTCCATAGTGTATGCGTGTATGGATGTTTCCCAGTGATGGGTTGCAGCTGGAAGGGCATTTGTTGCGTAAAACATATGCTGGATAAGCTGATTTGAATTTTGCTGTTGCGACCCCGGACTAATAAAGGGACTAAACTGAAAAGATAATGAATGAATGAATGAATGTTATATGTAGCGGATGCCTTTCCATGCTTCAACCCAGTATTGGGAAACACCCATACACACTCATTCACACACACACACACTACAGACAATTTAGTTTAACCAATTCCCCTATAGTCTTTGGACTGTAGGGGAAACCGGAGCACCTGGAGGAAACCCACACCAACACGGGGAGAACATAAAAACTTCACACAGAAATGCCAACTGAGCCAGTCGGGACTCGAACCAGCAACCTTCTAGCTGTGAGGTGACTGTGCTAAACACTGAGTAACCATGCCGCCCGACTCACCATTTATTCTCTCTCAAGTGGTTCTAGACCTTTATGAGGTCCTTTATTCTGTTGAACACTAAAGAAGATATTTTGAAAAATGTTAGAAACCTGTAACCATTGACATCCATACTACACTGTAAACCCCAATATTGTCTTTACTTAAACAATCAAGTAAAGTTGACTGAACATAACTTAAAATATTGCATTTTGGTTCTGTCACCTAAGAACATGAGTTTATTTAACCTTTACACAATGACAATGCATGAACTTAAGATTTCAAGCTCAAAATCACAATTTAATCCTTTGAAAAAAAAAATAGGTCATTTTTAATGCAAGGTCTTTTTTATTCAGAAAACAAGGCTTCATGTATGATTATTAACCATAATGGGAATTTTTTCTTTTAAATACATTTTTATAGTATATAATTACACACACAGACACACTTTTAACTGAACAGTTTAAGTATAATCTACCAAACTGACAAGTTAAATAAACGTAAATATGCAAGTTTTGGGAGAATTAAATTGAGGCAACAAGTTTACTCAATTCATTTCGTTCAGTCAAATTATTAGGGTTTTCAGTGTAGGAAAAACAAATACAGTGGAAGTTACAGGTTTCCAGTATATTTCAAAATAATTTATTTTGTGTTCAGTGGAGTAAAGAAACTCATGACGGTTTGGAAATAGTGAAGAGTGAGTAAATGATTACAGAATTTTCAGTTTAGCTTTTCTCCAATAAACAGTTTGTAAATTTAATTGAATTTATTTATTTGAACACTGAATACCAATTTAAATGCAACTTTTGACAAAAAAATAGTAATAATAATAAAAATATCATGGTTATTTCATACACACTGGTAATTTAAAGTGCTTTAAATAAACAAGAATACAAGAAACAAGACAATAAAAAATGTTAAAACAGGTTTTAAAGGAATAATGACTTTTAAAGGAATAATGACACAATCACTTTAAATATTCTTATGGGCATAATTCCTCAACCAAATGTAATGTGCGATAAATTGGTGATTGATTACATTAAGTATTTGCCACACTGCGTAATTAATTAGATTCAAAATGTTAATCACTTAGCAGCACTAATTAAAATGTCATTTATTTCCGTGATGCAAAGCAGAATTTTCAGCATCATTACTCCAGCCATCAGTGTCACACAATGCTTCAGAAATCATTCTAATATAATGATTTGATGCTGATTATTTTTAAAAACAACTCCATTTATTTATTTTTTATCTAAACAGATTTTACATGTATGTATGTGCAGTATGTATGTATGTATGTATGTATGTATGCATGTACAGCAGAGAAAGTAAGTATTGAACTCGTCACCATTTTTCTCAGAAAACATTTCTAAAGGTGCAGTTGACTTGAATTTTTTTCCCAGATGTTGGGAACAACCAAATAAATCCATATGTGCAAAGAAAACAAATCCAATTAGTTTGCAAATTAAGTTATGCATAATAAAATGAAATGGCGCCGAGAAAAAGTATTGAACACATGAAGAAAGGGAGGTGTAGAAAGGCAGTGAAAGCCCAGACAGCAGCTGAAATCTCTTAGTAGTTCTTTAGCAACTCTCTGTCCTTCGTCATTGTAAATTATTATCAGTGGCTTCAGTTCAACACCTACAATAGCAGGATGATGAAGACGAAACCAGGGTGGACATTTAAGCAAGACAATGATCCAAAACAAAGCCAAGAAAACTCTAAAATCCTTTCAGAGAAAGAAAATCAAGCTGTAGAATGGCCCAACCAATCACCTGATTTGAATACAATATAAAATACAAATTACAGATCAGATTTATTAGATGAGACCCACAAAACTATCAAGGTTTTTAAACTCACTCCTGAGCAATTTAATGTGACTTTATTCTCCATATGAGAGCTGCCATCATTAAAAAAGCCTTTTACATGAAGTATTAGATAGCTCATTACTTTCTCCTTGTGTCATTCTCTTGTAATTACACATAACTAATTTTTCAGATTAGTTTTATTTTTATGTTTGTATTGTTTGGGTTTCACCAAAATCTGGTTTAATCCCATGTTAACAGCTTCTTTAGAAATAATACTCCTAGAAAAAAAACAAGAAGTATTCAATACTTTTTTCCCTGCTGTATGTATGCACAGTTGCTAGCATAAATAAACACGAGCCTTAAACTTACTTTCAATACTTGCTATAGAATGCAATACAACAATATATTGGTAAATATATATTATATTAGTTAATATCAAAGCTAAAACTGGAACTAATCTAACAAAATACCCCAAGATCACATTGCAAAAAATAAAAAAATAAAAAAAATAGCACATCCTAATGAAAATGTCAGGGGAAAATAATAAATAAAATTTGAATAATGATGAAAACTTAATAGAAACACAGAAAACATTTAATGTAACTGCAATTTTGTAGTTTGTAAAATTTTAAATACTATCACATTATTATCATTCAATGTATGTTGTATGTTGTTAGTTTTAATAAAACTATTTTGTTTCAATGAATCATGAAATATTGTCTATATTCACTGAGGAATAGATTAAAATATTCATTATCAAAGGGGATGTACTCATTTATGCTGAGGACTGTATGCATCCACAAAGAGACAGACTCTCTTATTTAGAGTGGCTAATCCCTGTATTCAAGCTACCTGCTGAAATGGTGCATTCTGGGACATGTGTCTCTGTCTACATAAATTTATGATCACTAATGCATTTTTAAGGCTCATTCAACTCAGAATTAGAATAGAACTACCTAGAACTGTCACGGGCAAACAAGCACCTCAAGTCTGATATTAAGGCAAACTACACAGCAAACAAATAAATTAATAAAATGTATATAAATAAACACATATGTAAGTATAGCAGAAGTCAGTATTTTTATCCCTTTTGTATATTTTCCTCCAAATTCTGTTTAACAAAAAAATGTTTATTGAAGACAAATTTACAGGTAAACAGAACAGTTTTAATAACTCATTTCTAATAACTGATGATTCAATTTATCTTTGCTATGATTACAGAACATATTATATTACCTTTTACCTTAAAGATGACTCTCATGTGGAGTATAAAGTCACGTACATTGCTCGGGTGGGATTTCTTTTCACAGACTTGTATTAGCTGGGCCATTCTACAGCTTGATTTTCTTTCTCTGAAAGCATTCGAGTTTCCTTGGCTGTGGATCATTGTTTTGGTGAAATGTCCACCCTGGTTTCATCTTCATCATCCTGCTAATGTAGATGTTGGACTGAAGCAGCTAATATTCATTTACAATGACAAAGGGCAGAGGGTTGCTGAATAACTTCTGAGAGATTTCAGCAGCTGTCTGGACTTTCTCTGCCTTTCTACACCTCCCTTTATTCATTTGTTCAATACTTTTTTCCTGTGTCATTTCATTTTATTAAACAACTTAATTTGTAAACTAATTAGATTTGTTTTTTATTTTAAGTCAACAGCACCTTTAGAAAAATGTCTTCTAAGAAAAATGGTGATAAAAAGTGTTCATTACACTTACATATTTTGTTCAACCGGATAATCCTCACACTAAAATACAACTTTTAGCACTTAAAGACCTTAAATGTAAATGCAAAAACCGAAAAGCTAACATTAGGCTATAAACGGACTACAGCACCTTTGGGGCGCTCGCCTGTGACGTTCAAAAACCCTATTCAAAAAACCCATAGACTTTGGGACGAGGGAACCGAAACTGTTAAAATGCTAACTCGATTCCGGGTTTTTGCATACAAATTGACGTCAGAGTTCCTCCACTCTATTTTCCCTCTTATGTATATATAAAAGGTACAACATTGTGAATAAAACATCTTTGTGAACACTTCTACACAACTTCTATACCGCTTAAAGCGACATTTAAAGACTTAACCAGGGTAATTAGGTTTACTAGGCAGATTAGAGTAATTTGGAAAGTAATTGTATAACGATATATATATATATATATATATATATATATATATATATATATATATATATATATATATATATATATATATATATATATTTATAAATATACATACATACAGTTGAGGTCAGAATTATTAGCCCTCATCTTTTTTAAATATTTCCAAAATTATGCTTAACAAATCAAGGGGCTTTTCACAGTATGTGTGATAATTTTTTTTCCTCTGGAGAGTCTTATTTGTTTTATTTTAGCTAGAATAAAAGCAGTTTTTGATTTTTTTTGAATCATTTTAAAGTGAAAATTATTAGCCTCTTCAAGCAATATATTTTTTCGATAGGCTACAGAACAAACCATCGTTATATAATAACTTGCCTAATTACCATAATCTGCCTAGTTAACCTAATTAACCTAGTTAAGCCTTTAAATGTCACTTTAAGCTGTATAGAAGTGTCTTGAAAATATCTAGTAAAATATTATTTACTGTCATCATGGCAAAGATAAAAAAATCTGTTATTAGAGATATGTTATTATAATAGAAAACTATTATGTGTAAAAATGTGTTGAAAAAAATCTTCCCTCCGTTAAACAGAAATTTGGGAAAAAATAAACAAGGGGGCTAATAATTCTGACTTTAACTGTATAAGCTGACCAATTTTTTTTCAGTGTATTAGAGGATATGTATGTCAGTGTGTCTCTTTCCAACTTCCAAATCCACATTTCTGCAATTAACCTCCTTTATGACAGCTAAAGCCAATCATAATACAAATTCCCAAGAACGCCTACCTGTAGCCTGAAGCAGCGGCGGCCTTGAAGATGATTTTCCCCGACAGCCTCAGGTCTGCTCAGCGGGATTAAAGCGATTCATTCAGGTCTTTCAGCTGCAGACAAAGGCAGCTCTTTTAAAGCACTCCTCTTGACGCTAATCACTTTCCTAACACACAGACATGCGGTGGCCCGAGCCAACCTTAAGAAGAGTCAGAGAAATACAGCGGCAGGCGGATGGAGAACGGGATGTGAGGGAGTTTGAGGAGATCACTATTACGATTTAAGCTATGCAAAGCTCAAATGAAAAGCTGAAAGAGACGTCACAGTTTGACTCTAAGAGGTCTTGAGAGACATTAATATAAAAAAATGGCACATTTCTAAATTATTTTACTTTAAAAACAATTAAAGTGAAATTGTTAAGTTAACATAAAAGAATGTGAATTTTTTTTCATACAAATATCTAAAAACCACTAGAACAGCGTTATACTGAATTTCTTGCTTGCTGACTTTATTCCCAAAGTTTTAAATAATGTTCAAATCCAGCAAAATAAGCAAGTTTAACTAGTGACACTGAGTGTGTAATGTGTGGCCATGCTAATTGCTGTCACACACACTCGATTTATTGAGGTAAAGTTGGTTTTATATTCGCACATTCATTCATTTTGAAACAGTAACATATTGTGAAACAGTACGAAGCTACATTGTTTGCCACTACTTTGAACATTCGGTCTAAAATCACATGCAACTATGACTTCAGAACACCATTAGCAAGGTTTAATTGACTGTGAACAGTGTTGTGCTTTGACAGTCATTGGCTGCTAGTATGATTTCCCTATTTAAAACGTGCAGTTTTGAAATTATATTATTAAGGAGAAAGACAGAATGTGTGAATATAAAAGCAACTTTTCTTCAATATTTCATAGAAAACATGCTCAAAAATGCTTTAAAGGGTCACGTAACACCAAAGCACATGTTTTGAGCTTTTGACAGTCACATATGTGTCCCATGCTGCTAAAAACACTATTAGGATACGTTTCACAAAAAAGATATTCGTTGTTCTTGCGTTATTTCGAGCAAATTCGTTCTTCCAGTTTGAAACTAATTTTTGAAGCTTCGTCACAGTGATTAGATCCTTGCGCATATTCCAGCATGGAAACTGGCTGTCTGTACAACGTGACCTCTTTGAATGTGCAGCATTAATTCATGAGAGAGACTTAGTTTAAACCAATAAGCGTGCTCTATTTTGTATGAGGTGCAACTTCATTAATAAGAGAAGCCACATTGTGTTGCTAAAACAAGTGGAGGAAAAAGAATTGTTTAGAGACACTGGTGGTCAGTGTTGTGTTTATAAATGTGCTCCAATGAAAGTTTTATTTTCATTTCCCGCTATGAGAGTGCAGCTGGGCACATGTGTGGACTACAGTGCACACGCCAGACATATGTTTGTAAGGAACATTTTTTTAAGCTAGAGCTTTTGGCATCTGGAAACGGTGAAATCCGTATTTGCCGCTCATCTTCTTTTAAAAAAAGACACGGCTCCAGTTGGCGTTGACTGTCCTGTCTCTACAGATTTGGTAAGTGTGTGATCAGGGGTCTTTGTTTGTTTATTCAGATGGCAAAGTTAGTTTGTATCGTCAGCAGTATTCTTTCAGTTTTTAAAGACAGACCTTAGTCAAAATGATTTAGTTGCTAAATTTACAGTACGTTAATATCACTACAATATTACAGACCAAAAGATCCGCTGTACATGCTGCTCTCCGAGTGTAAACATGTAAACCTTAATCAAACTATTACTGTTGTGTAGAATTTTACTGTACTTTGTGACAGGACAGTCTATACACACGGCTTTCTGACGCTATCTAACGAGTGCATCTAAGTTACAATGAGAAAAAAAGTACTCTAAAGTAAAAAAAAAAAAAAAAACATAGTGAAGTGTAGTGTATTATTGCACTGCTATTGGACCAGTAGTGTATAAGCTCTTGCTGAAGGCTCTTGGAACAGTCATACCACTTTGGCATCAATCCCATTTCCTTCGCCGACACTTGCTCTTGGTATGGGGAGGAGAAATGCCAGCAATTTTCCAGTTTGCACTTAAATAAACTGGTATAAGCACTTTTGGTCTTTTAGTTTTCTTTCCATATGCAACCACCAGCCCCTGAAAACCATCCATCATCCAGTTAACATATGGCCACCTTGATGTCAAAACTCGGTCATGAATACTCAGCCCTTCAGAAAAAAATGTTCTCATTCACAAAAACTTTTTTTAATGCATCTGCATTATAGCTGCAATCAATAACCCAATAAAATTTTACAATTGCTATGAACTTAATTATGAAATGTTAAAATGAGAATCATTACTTCAACAATAGGTCATGCATAGGCTAAAACAAATTAAAAGCATTTATTCATCCAGAAAATGTATGGATATACTAGATTTAGTATAATTAATTAAAAACAATTGTAACTAATTAAGTGTTTTGTCAATGAACTTTACCTTGATTTAAAAATAATGTATATATATATATATATATATATATATATATATATATATATATATATATATATATATATATATATATATATATATTGCACTAAAAAAACTGCAAAGGATTTCATTTGGTCATTTTCTATGCACAAATTTGACCAGTAATATAATTTTATTTTGCATAAGGGTCAGTAATACCATTATTTTTTTAACTCAATAAGATCAATAACATGTTTAACATAAATTTTTTTTTATTCAATTTTTTTATTTATTTACTTTTATTTATTTTCTGTTATTATTTTTATTTTAATTTGCATAAAGGTCAGTAATAACATTATTTTAACTGAATAAGATCATGTTTAACCTAAACTATTTTAACTTAATTTAATTTAAATGTTATTTTATTTATTTTATATTTAATATTTTCTTTTCTTTTTTATTTTTACTTTATTTAATTTATTTTATTTTTATTGTCTTATTTTAAATTTTATTTATACTTTTTGTTTCATTTCATTTCATTTCATTTTATCTTTATTTATTTATTTATTTATTTATTTATTTATTTATTTATTTATTTATTTATTTATTTATTTATTTATTTATTTATTTATTTATTTATTTATTTATTTATTTATTTATGTATGTATGTATGTATGTATGTATGTATGTATGTATGTATCCAAACTTCTGTATTTATGTTTTTGTGTATATGAATTTTCAAAATAAAAAACACTTCCACTACCTGCAGGTAGTTTTTTGAATACTCTTCTATTTTATACCAACATTATTCTTACCATGAGACCCCATAGTGACATTAAATTTGTGAATATCCTGAAAGCACTGTCTTAAGCCTTTCCGTTGAAAAGCCTCCAGAAGGGCTTGTCAAGGCTAGCTGAGATCATTTAACAAAATACAGCGAGACTTTCTGAAATGGAGGAAAAAGGGGGTGGACAGAAAGTGAGTTGCCTGCATGTAAGGTTACACCTCAACTGAGTAGTCATAACAAAAAACTTCACCAAATCCATAAAGCCGGTACCTCTGGCTTCCATTTTCCCCTATAACAGCACCCACACGTTTGACATGTGTCACAGAAACCTCCAACAGTCATTTATTGAAGAGTTCAGCGCAGAGTTCAGGCCAACACTTCTAAACATAACACTAAAACATCATGTTCAATCATACATTCAGCCTGATCATGGTGCTATTTTTAGGTAATCTTATTGCTTTTAATGCCTTTCTGTATATAAATCCAAATACATGGAGGCTGTATATGTAAAGGTAAGCATGTAATGTGCAATCTTTTGCTCCAGCTGTGACTTTGCAGAAATAGAAACCCTTTCTAAATTAGAAATGTGTCGCTGCTGTGAATGGTTAGCACAAAAACTCTTATTGACATGGAAAATATTTTTGCATGATGTAGTGTCGTGTTCTGTGCTATTAGGAAATTGTGTAATCTAACAACAGAGAAGCTCTGATGTATTAAAAAAAAACAGTGATGATTTAGGCATTGGCTTCCAATCATTTTTTTATGTATTGAAGTCTAATAGACACATTGTAAAAATATTAGCAGTTAATATACTATTATAATTAGCAGTTTTTTGCTTTTTGTGATTCATGTTTTAATTTTTTTCCCATTTAATTATGCTTTTGAATTGCATTGTGGGAACTTGATCATTCCTCCAACAACTATTAACCTTGAAAAGTTCAAAAAGGGGTGACGCAGTGGTGTTGTAGGTAGTGATGTCACCTCACCGCAAGAAGGTTGCTGGTTCGAGCCTCGGCCGGGTCAGTTGGCATTTCTGTGTGCAGTTTGCATGTTCTCTCTGCGTTCGCGTGGGTTTCCTCCGGGTGCTCCGGTTTCCCCCACAGTCCAAACACATGTGGTTTAGGTTAATTGGGTAGGCTAAATTGTCCGTAGTGTATGTGTGTATGGATGTTTCCCAGTGTTGGATTGCAGCTGGAAGGGCATCCGCTGAGTTATCCGCTGGATAAGTTGGCGGTTCATTCCCCTTGTGGCGACCCCAGATTAATAAAGAGACTGAGCTCAACATGAATGAATGAATGAAGTTCAAAAAAAGTGTCTTTTATTAACTATTTTAATAGTTTAAAGTGTTTATTGTGCAGCCCATATATCGTTTCAGCATTGATATCGCAATGTGAGCATTTTCAGTACGCATTGCAGGATCTAAAAATTGAGGAGTGGCTGCCAACATCCATTTACATTTACATTTAGTAGACGCTTTTATCCAAAGCGACTTACAAATGAGGACAAGGAAGCAATTTACACAACTAAGAGCAACAATGAATAAGTGCTATAGGCAAGTTTCAGGTCTGTAAAGTCTAAGAAGGGAAGTATTAGTAGTATTTTTTTTTTTTTTTTTTTTTTGTGTACAGTTAGTGTGATATTCAAAGAGGCAATTGCAGATTAGGAAGTGAAGTGGAGACATCCACTCCCTGAATGGGTCTTTTGGGTCATTGCATATCCTTCCCTTGATAATCAAAACCCTATAACATATGGATGGGTAGTGTGGAGGGAAGGTGTAACTGTAGCAAAAGTTATTCAATTAAAAAAATAAATAAATAAAAAATAACATCCGTGTAAACGAGCCTGGCTTGCTTTGAGTCTCAGCCACTTCCATAGTGAAATACAACCCTCAAAACTCTCATGTGGCCCCATGAAAACGCTGGAGCTCAAATCAATCACTGATGACACCAGACATAAAACTCTAAGATCTAAAACACTACAAATGCTGGGTTGTTTCAACTTAAATTTGGCTAAAATATGGACAAACCATTGGTCAGTGAGTTAGGGCCTTTGTAGATTCAGCTTAAGACAGACTGTAGGCTGAACGTCCAACACACTTCACCCACTAACCTAAAACAGTTCAAGAGATTGCACCTGAGGTCCACCTGAAAATCCACACCACTCCCTACCCCCATGGAAGAATAAAGGCATCATGTTTACGACTCTGACAATTAGATCTTATCATTATCAACTAAATAACAGGTTTTGGGCAAAGCAGTGGCGCAGTAGGTAGTGCTGTCGCTTCACAGCAAGAAGGTCGCTGGTTCGAGCCTCGGCTCAGTGGGCATTTCTGTGTGGAGTTTGCATGTTCTCCCTGCATTCGCGTGGGTTTCCTCCGGGTGCTCTGGTTTCACCCACAGTCCAAAGACATGCGGTACAGGTGAATTGGGTAGGCTAAATTGTCCGTAGTGTATAAGTGTTTACCAGAGATGTTGTGGCTGGAAGGGCATCCGCTGCTTAAAAACTTGCTGGATAAGTTGGCGGTTCATTACGCTGTGGCGACCCCGGATTAATAAAGGGACTAAGCCGACAAGAAAATGAATGAATGAATGAATAGCAGGTTTTTAAAATATGTTTAGTTTAAGACATAGACTCTTTAAAATACACCCAAGAGTTTTATGTTTTAGTCTGTTATTACATGGACATCAAGGTTACCTTTTGCCCCCGAACATGACCCCCAACAAAACAAACTGTGTTGCATGATTTACATTCAAATTGTTTCTCAGTAGTGATGGAAGCCATATTGGTATAAGAGGCAAATGCTCATTTTTAATGCTATTGTTATTGCCTTGATAAGTAGGGTTTTGATTACTGCCTTCCATGACATGACATGATGCACTTCATAAGAGTTTATGTAATAATGGGTGAAAAAAACACTGAATGTGTTTTCTGCAGCTGAAATTGTCAGTTAAAAATAATAATTAACTAAACATTAATATTATTTTACCCATTCTCTGTTTGCAACTATGCAATAAGCTATGCACACCAAAGTTTTTGTAGTATTTTTTTTCTACATACAAGTTATCAACTTCCAAATATAAAGTGTGTAAGAATAGGAAAAAAATATAGATAGGTTCCTCTTTACTTTTGGGCAGTCCTTAGTGACAGCAACTATGGAGTTCAGACCTTCTGGCTATACAAGACTATAGTTTACTCATCCAAAATGTGCACACTTATAACATAAAATCAACCTCACTGTATTGTTACACACTGCCTCTGGAACTTTTACATCATAAAAAAATTCAGATTGGGATCATATTTCTGTTTTTTTGACATCCGTATCAAGCATTTTGAATGGTGTTTTGACAATTTAGAGCAATCGTACAAGTGTGACAATCTCAAGACTCCAGATTGGATTATGTGGCAGATCCTGATTAAATGCCTGCATTACTCATCAATTAGTTCAATGCTTTTGTGATAGGTACCCTAGAACGGTGTGGCTACTCAGGAGTCCTCAACAAAAGTTTTGTTGTGCTTCAATCTTGAATTCTTTATCTACATTATTATCCCCACACATTTGTCTATTAGTTTCATTTAAAATAAATAATTTGCGTTCAGACAATTTTGTTGGTTGATCTCGTGATCTTGGTTAAATTGCGACTCAAACAAGCGGGTCATAGCACAGGTAAAAGCCAAAATTCTAGAATGTCATCTGAATTTGTCCTCTAGCATAGCCTTTTATGATAAACAAAATGCAGAATATTAAAATACTGAATATAAAGGCAGATTTTAATAATATTATAAAGATTATATAAACCTAATATTTAATTTGTCTTTAAGAAGAAGGAGGATAACAAAAAAATCCTCACTGATTGAACACTCAGGGCCCTATCATACACACACCGCAATAAGAGAGGTGTTTGGCGTGATTTGTTGCTATTTTTAGGCCGGCGCAGATGTAATCTTTGCATTTTGCGGCACGTTTTATTAATAGCAAATCCATTTGCACCACTTTGTGGACTCATGGATGTTCTGGTCTATAAAGAAGATGTGTTAAGGCGCATTGTTGGTGGGTTGCTATTTTGAAGAACTACAATAGGCTGCTTCATTGAGCATTTAAAAGCAGGTCTAAAGTCCAGCGCAGAGCACGTTTGTTATGTGCCTATGTGGGTTCAAATGCTTACGCATTGCTTAATACAAACAAGATGTACAGCAATACACAAATATCTTTACATATGAAAAAATAATAAAGGATTAAAATCTTACAAAAATTATTATTTTCTATATAAATATAAAAACCACTACCTCCATACCTCATCTCGGGGGGCTTTTCAGTTTATTTATGACAATTTGCATTTGTATAATGTTATTATTATAAGCAGTATTATTTATTATATGCATATTTATATTTGTTTTAATAAATACAAGTTTAGATTTGTCCACCTGTCGAGTTTTGAAGACGTTTGCATCACCATACGGGGCATGAGAATAGGATGCGTGTTTGGAAATAACTAACTTGTTATTATTGCTCATTTATTTGTTTGCTGGAAATTAGAACTGAATTTAGAAATAGTTTTGAAACAAATATTTCAGCTAATGAATGTCTTAAGTGGAGTGCATACAACATTGTTTTCTTATCCACAAAAGTAAAGGAGTAAAGAATAAAAGTAAAGAGAAAGAGAAAGTAAAGAGGGTGAATGGAGGAGGCTCATTCTCTATCCTTGCTTTGCAGATGGTCTGTTTAACAGTTTTTTTGCTAGTAAAGCATTCAGTTTTTCCACTTACAAAAAGTCCACCATGTAAATAACAAATGCGCCATGGCGTGATGCAACTGAATAAGAGATGGGGAATAACTGGGAATAAGAGATGAGACTCTGATTGGTTTAATGCATGTTTTACTCAAAACACTGAGAATAAGCACAACGCTGTTAGACCATGCACTGAAGCGCAGAGCATATTTTTCCGTCCTTAAAATAGCAAAATTGGATTCGGACATGCCCTTAATGCTTCTACGCTTTATATTTTGCGCCTAGATCGCTAAAATACAACCATCAATTTTGTATTGTTTTGCATTTTCCAGCAGACTTATTAATATACATCAGACTCAGTGTGCAAAGTGGATCTTCAGGATAACAAATACAAAGAAACACATTCAAGCATTTCAAACTCGGTACACAAATGACCTTAAGAACCTTGGCATCATAATTTAAACAGACCATCTCCAAATATGCATAAGCAGAAGGTAGGATGGATCATTAAAACATAATTAAAACATTCATGAGCGGGAAGCCCTTCAGGTATCTTTGATCAGCAACGAGAAGCTCAATTCTTGTAGACATGTGCCACACGGCATTAGGTGGAAATGCCCCCTTCATAAACCCAGAGAAATGCTGGACTGTAAACACTAATAGCGGAGAAGTGTGAATGAGAGAGGTTGTGCAGGTTCAACCCAGCAAGAAAGCTTCCGTTAGACTCTCTCATTACAGTAGATTGATTTCACCTGTGCACACTTTCTCTCTGCGTCATAAATCATGGCAAGCTGTCAATGCGGCCTGTATTGTTCCAACGCAATTATTTCCTAATGAGTCATTTGAGTAAAAGCCACAGCGACAGAGATTGATATTGTTGTAAAATGTCTGAATGTGCTTTTCTCGTGACCCGTGGTAGAGCAGGAAGTCAGATACCGCTCAATGCGTCCTCGCCTGTGGAGTAAATCAACAGAGCTTTACACTTTTAATTGCTTGGTAGACATATTCAAAGTTGAGGTGCAATGAATGGAAGCCAATGCATGTGTATTGTTCAGATGCCAGATCAATGGAGAGGAATTTATCCCTTTTTCTCTTCACACTGGTGAAGATGCGCAAAAAAGATTAATAGTGGGTTTGAGTGAAAGACTATTAACCATCTTATCAGACAGCCAGCAGGAGGACAATAAATGACCCTGAGACAATGTCACCTACTTGTGCCAATAAGCCTAAAAAAAGTGTTGGTATTAAGACACATGCACATAAGAATTGCTGGCAGCTAGCTCTCTGCAACTCTCACATGGTCGCCCACTAAAGCTAAGCAGGGCAGTAAGGGGCACTCAACCTGTGGTCTTTGTGGGTCCTATTGCCCTAGTACATTGACTTTATACTTCTCTATAATGAAATGTTAAACTGAGGTCTTGACTCTCTGACATAAAATATCCCAGGATGTCCTTCAAAAAAGAATAGGGGTTTAACCCCGGCATACTGGCCAAATTTGCCCACTGGCCTCTGTCCATCATGGCCTCCTAACCGTCCCCATATCATAATTGGCTTCATCACTCTGTCTCCTCTCCACCAATCAGCTGGTGTGCAGTCTGGCAGGTAGATGCTGCACACTGGTGGTGGATGAGGAGATTCACTCTAAAAGTATGTGAAGCGCTTTGAATGTCTAGAAAAGTGCTACATAAATGTAAGGAATTATTATTTTTTTATCATTAAGAAAAAATATGCACTTTTTTAAAAAGGACCTATAAAGCCTCATTCACACTGCAAGCAATTCACAGCAACAAACCGACAATTGACCTTACATTTCAACGGAGAGTGAGCGACTTCCGGCATCATCTGTCTACACGAGTGAAAGCGACTGTTGGCGACAAGGTAGTTATGTTGAGCGATGTGAAAAAAAGTTGCGAATCGTTCAACTTTATGCAAATGAAGAGTGACTTTCTTGAGCGACAGCCAATAGGAGCACCAGTAGAGCTGCTCACGTGATCCTCTCTCAGCTCCTGCAGAGGCTGGTTGTATTTCTACACAGACCTGCATTTGCAGCAGATAACCGTTTTTTCTAGATAGTCTTTGCAAATGAGCATAAGAACTGATAAGTACTGATTCCTTTGTGTTAAGTGTTTTCTCTAAACAATGTTTACTTTCAGCAGCACGTAACTTACGGTGGTTGGTGGTGTTTAGGTAATTTAGGATAATTCTAAGGGGCCATGCAGTTTTGGGTCCCCCAGAGATATTATTAGGGGGCCAAAATGCCTATGTTTCAGCATAGTGGCAGATTATGTGGGTTTAATTTAAGTATTAAATGTGAAGTTAGTGGGTAGCATGGTGGTGCAGTGGGTAGCACAATCACCTCACAGCAAGAATGTCGCTGGTTTGAGCCCCGGCTGGGTCAGTTGGCATTTCTGTGTGGAGTTTGCATGTGTTTCCTCCGGGTGCTCCGGTTTCTCCCACAAGTCCAAAAACAAGTGGTATAGATGAATTGGGTGAGCTAAATTGTCCGTAGTGTATGAGTGTGAATGAGTGTGTATTGATGTTTCCCAGTGATGGGTTGCAGCTGGAAGGGCATATCCTGTGTAAAAACATAGGCTGGATAAGTTGGCGGTTCATTCTGCTGTGGCAACCCCCGATTGATAAAGGGACAAAGCAGAGAAGAAAAGGAATGAATGAATGTGAAGTTAGTGTGGTTTAATATACAGTAGTTTATGTCAACAATGGAAGCTCTTTAAACTGCAACTACTTCAATAACCTGACTGTGAGCAACAAGATGTATAAAGCTATTAATAACATGTTCGCACAACAGTATGTGAAAGGAGAGGAAGCACATCTCCTTAGCTGTTGATCAGGCTTCAGTTCATGTTTCTATCCGGTCAATGGTGTGATCGTCTCTGTACATTGGTCTCAGTGACATTGATAAGTAGGTATATTGATCAGAGCCATGTTTTACACTGACCGTGATGAGTGTGAGGCCGAGGTCACAGTGAATGTAATGCTGAATTTCAGAGATCCTGAACAATAGTATCCAGTAATTACAACTGAGCCACACCAATGCCAGAGAGAATGAGAGAAAAAGATGGTGGTATACAGTAGATAATGGAAGAATGGAAAGAAGGATGAGTAAACTCTCAAAAATCAGCCTGAGTTCGACAAAATTAAAAACCCTTTTGACATATTCAGGATTTCATTCAATAATTCTAAGAAATTTAGACTAATTTATGCTCTCCTTTTAGCTAATATTTTAACCTACATACCTGCATGTCAATCTGTCTGTCACAAAGGCAAAAAAGCACACTGGACTAACAATATCCTAAACATGCTAACAATATACAGTAGAATCCGCTAGCAGCCTTCTAAAACAGGATAGCAACAAGCTATCGACATAATAAAACACACAAGTCATGTGTTAAAAAAATCCTAAACATGCCAACAACATATACAGTAGTAAAACCTGCTAGGAACATTCTAAAACAGGCTAACAACAAGCTATCAACATGATGAAACACATAAGTCTCATTAAAAAATATCCTAAATATGCCAACAAAATACAGCAGTAAACTAGCAACATTCTATAGCAGGCTAACAACAAGCTATTAACATAATAAAACATGTTAGTCGTGTGTTAAAAACATCCTAAACATTAGGGCTGTGCAATTTATCAAAAATCCGATTTCGATTTTGGCTTCTAACGATTATGAAAAACCATTAATGGAGATAAACGATTATTGCATCATGTACCCCCTTTCCAGTTGTACTCGTTTGTTGCTTTAAAAAGCACGAAAGACCGCATGCTTATGTGTGTGTGCAGCACGCACACACAGTCAGAAGCATGCGGTCAACATTCCATCTCATTTGCACACTGAGACACTGCACAAATAGGTGTCAAAATGCGGCCTATATATATATATATATATATATATATATATATATATATATATATATATATATATATATATATATATATATATATATATATATATGACATCTATTATTCATTTATGTATTTATTTTTTTATTGTTGCAGTTATAAACAAACTGTGTATTATGTTGTGGCAGTGGTCTAATTTTATCTTTTAGACACCTTTTTCTATTTGAATTTTGTTGCACCCATGACCATTTTTTGTAAATACATTTATAAAACACTGTTTTGCACTTACGACTAATTATTTGAATTATAGCACTGTTCAAGAGTTTTATGAATTTCATATGACTTTCCATAATATTTATGTACAATTCCATATTAAATATTATAAGCTCAAGAAAATACAGAAAATTTACTGTAAAATTACAGCAAAAAAAAAAATTGTATAACAGGAAACTTCTGTAATTTTAACGTCCGCTATTTTAGTTTTTGTTTTTTTCCCAGTACCCTGGCTGCTAGAAAAAGAAAAAAAAAAGTGAAATAACTTTATGTTTTGCAGTGTACTGTTTATTGCAATTTATAATTACAACTAACTGAACACCTTCCAACTTCCAAAGTTTTATAAATTTCTTTAAACCTTCTGCTCAGGCTTTCTCAAGCCAACATGACAAACATTTTTTTTATCTAGTTTACTTGTGATGCCACAACTGTTCACCACACACACCTGCCCAAATGAGAAAGACAGAGAGCGGTTCTGCTTAATGATGCCATTCTATGCTTTCATTCTCAGTTTTTTTCTTGTTTTTCTAGAATAAAAACAGTCAGGGAACATTGCACAGCTTTTACACCTCAATGCATGACAGATGCTTTCCATTCACGGACTTGACCAGGGTGCACACCGTTTTACCATGTGAACTCTCTCTCAAACACACACACACACACACACACACACACACACACACACACACAGACACACACACATACTAAAACCATATGTATCAGAATTACCACCCAAAAAAGTGACCACCTAAAAGTGTAAAAAAAAAACAACTTTCACTTAATAAACACTGATTATTGAAATGTGTTCCCCCAAAAAGTCCAACTTGCTATTTAATTGTGTATATTTTATGAACATTTCTAGTGAATAACAAACTCACTTTTAAGTCAAGTACACTTTATAATAAGGTACAATACTTGTTAACATTAGTTAAATACATTAATTATACAAAATGTATTATAAAGCATTGCTTAATGTTAATATTAGCTTCAACATTTACAAATTCATCATTCAAATCTAATACATTAGAATTGAATGGTGAATTATCACTTTCACTAAACTAATTTAATATTAGATTGATGGAATTGTCATATAAACAACCATGTAAACAACAATAGAAACAAAATAGGTAATTTTCGAATAAGTTAATGGGTTAGTATCAAGTATTTCTGCACTCTTGTAATGACATGTCAATCTGGCTCTGTAGCCTTGGGCAGACTGGCTAAACAGACACCGCCAATTTACTGCTAATTAGACTGGAGGAAATTGCACCTCGTTTTAATTTACTGCTCGACAGCAGCCAATATTTGACACAACACACCCACACTCCAAGTCTATCCAGGTGTTAAAGGAGAAACAAAGAGAGAGCGAGAGAGATTGACTATGAACAAGTCCAGACAGCGATGACCTGCACTTGCCCACTTCCTAAGATTGCAGCGTAAACAGGTGCATTACAACATGTTTTCAGCTGTATACAAGTCAAAACAATGCAGACATTTTAATTGGTTTATTTCGGTTTTCTAGTATTCATTTTAAACTTTGATTGGATTGATCTTTCTAAAAGGGTGAGTTTAGGCTTTGTAGATCCATATATCTTTAATTTTGTGTGTGTATTGTGTGTCTGTGCTCCTATAAACCATATATCAGGAGTTTAAACCGACAAGGCTTTAAAACACATGAGTATTTAGCGATTTTTTTGCCTGAGCAAATGAAGCACAAGGTGTTAAGGCCCTGCCTACTTATGAAAAAAGGGGAGGGGAGCAGCTCACACCAGGCACACATTGAGACACAGTGCAATTCTAGAAATGCAATGGTTTTACTCATAGACTGTAAAATATATGGATGTAGTATCCGTGACGTCACCCATAGGTTTCTAAAGAGCGCAAAAGAAGCCACAAGTAGGCGCAGCCAATTTGTTCGCGCGTCATCACACCCACGGCGGGATACTAAACAAGGGCAAAGAGGCGGAGAGTGAGCGGAGCCACAGACACCTGCTGGCATTTTGCTTGGACCTGGCTCAGACACACTTTACTTTGGGAGAACGCTTAATCCTTTATCACCTGTGACTCGTTTGTATTCTGACCACTTGTGCTTGGTTGTACACTATATCAATAAAGTGTTTAGACTTGTAAAAACACTGCTTTAATACATTGAGCCACTAAACATTGTTCTTATGACGTTTTTCAACAGAAGGAAAACGCGTATCACTTCAGATAAAGTCTGTGTTAGTTAATGTAAGACTATTGATGAAATCCAGCATAACACTGTATGACAATGCTTCAGATGACTGTTCTAGAGCCTACAGCTAATCAATTCGTCAGATTCTGGAGTGCATTACAGCTCTAAATATAAATGGAAACGATAAATGATCTTAAAATAAAGCATATACATGTATAAAGATGGTATATAAGAATATAACTTTACTCACATGGGAAACGGAGGCCACGTGAATGGTTTGTGAGCACAATTAAGTGCACTCAGCATGCCATGCGATAAATATGCCGAGTTCAGTGGCTAATCTGCAGGATTCAGCTGAGGTGACGTGACGGCGACCAACGAGACCTAGCTGTCACTCAAGTGGCCACTCCCTTAATTATGCAAACTTAATATAAAGGAAACGGATGAGTTATAAAAAAATTCACCCCCCTCACAGTTGTCATGAAGGGTAATATTAGCTGTATTAACCAAAATATTTTTTTGTATCAGGCTGTAAACACCTTTTTTTCTGCTGTAAAG
Source organism: Danio rerio (assembly GCF_052040795.2). NCBI lineage: Eukaryota > Metazoa > Chordata > Actinopteri > Cypriniformes > Danionidae > Danio > Danio rerio. The sequence goes on along the minus strand of NC_141038.1, from coordinate 10,689,675 downwards.
TTGGCCATTCTAACAGTGGGCTCAATTGAAATTTGCTCTATTTTGGAGCCAGGAGCGGCCAGGACTAGCGGAATTTCGGATGAATTGCAGTTTTAGTTACTTCCGTATTGGCTTCCTGAGGGAGAGCAGGAGGTTGCCGCTTGGTTTTACTCACTGTCTCAACAAATGTTAACAGCATCTAAGAGATTTTTACATGTCATACTAGGGCTGCACGATATTGCAATATTACATTTTCTGCATCTTATAAACAAAACCAAGCCTTAAAAATACAGTGGACTGCCCCTTTAAAAACACATGCAAATCTTAACTTTCACTCTATTATACTTAAACTTAGCAAATCAGATGGGTTTTGTGGCTCCTGATCAACTATAATTCACTCAATATTTGGATTTCTTGCGATGTGACAATTGCTGATGCGCACATTGCGATAACAATGCTGAAACAATATACTGCCGCAGCCCAAGGTCATACTACTTACAGGCCCATAACAGTAGCTTATATATCTACACGCAAATCAACACACAATTATGATAATCATACAAGTCATACTTTCATAAAAAGTAAAATAGTACATGAAAGATTTAAATATTAAAACCTGTAAATGCCATCTGAAATTATCTTCTAAAGTGACCATTTTTGCTCTTATGTGTAGGTTAACCCCTAGTTTTTTAGCGATTTAGCGATAGCTGAATCCAATGCAAAAATAAAAAAAAAGTCGAAATTTTTTGCGATCCTGCAAAATTCTTAATTTAAACACAAAATAATTGCTAAAACATTTAAATAACCTCATAAAGCATTCAATTCCAAACCATATAATCAAATTAATTTATTTCAGTTTGCAATTAATTTTTTTACATGACTTATAAACGTTACATGCAGCTCACATGAAATATTCTCTCAAAAAATGACGTCTCACGTGAGCCTTCACAATCCTAACATTACACGAGAGTGGGGTTAATTGTTTTGCGACCTATGCAGTAAGCAGACAAGGAGGAAGTGTCAATTGGGAGTAATTTTATGTGTGAAGTCGATGCAAATATGCGATTAAACATCCTGTGGCACAAATAGAGTAAATAACACAGCGCAAATTGGGCGTCTTGTGCGTTTGAAACGCTTCAGATGGCAAAAGAAAGTGGGAGCAAACATCTAACAAACGGAGCATTGGAAGGAATAGAAAAGCAAGCAGCATACAATGATGGAGACTGGTTTAAGAATGATGGCTGCTGGACGTGGCCAAATTGAAGGACATTATTTTTGCTTTACATGTATGGCTAGTAGTCTTATGATAGGTGTCAAATCAATAAATATTTTGATCAACTCTTTTCCCTGCCATTGATCAGAGAAACACTTTCCTGCCTTTGACGAGTTTTACGGCAATCCGTGTTTTAGGTGTATTACTGTAGGGGAATCCCTAGCGCATGTCCTGAGTGAGGTATATGATTATGTCAAATGCTCTGGTGAGAGAAATCTGAGAAAGCGAAAGTAAGATCATAGATAAAAATTGCAAAATTATCTTCAAATTTACTGAGAATTACCACCACAAATAAATCACAAACACAAAAAAAAAAAATCTTGAAAAACTAGGGGGTCTGACTTATATGGCAAAGAGTGGTTTGTGTTGTCTTTGTCAATTTTTCAAATATTGTCAATTTTATTGTCAATAAAGTGAAACAACTGAACAAACATGAGCGAGAGATTTATACATTTGGATCTATATGTGGGTATGCAAATTTTATCATTTAGATTGAAATGTTCCTTTCTATGTAACTTCACCTTGAATAGATTTTAAATCAGCCACCTAATACCTTCCTTCTCCAAATCTAAGTGGAATTTGAGCGTTTCCAGGTTATCTTGAGCTTATGTTCATGGAAACCGTATCTGCCAAGGCACTTAACCCCGGTAAGCCTCGATCCCTGAACCCACTTGCACTGTGTTATTTCTACCGAGAGACTCTCAGCTGCTGCAACACAGGTAGCTTTGGAATTTGGCTGCGAAGGAAACAATAACATGCACAGAACGATGGAGGAATCACAGCGCAATACATCCTGACCCATACCTGACTGCAAAAGGCCCTGTTACCCTGAGGAGAAAGAGTAAACACACACACACACACACTGCTCAAATATCAGATTACAGCCCTGATATGCAGAAACACTTTCCTCTGGCAGATTGACTGATGTGTGTAATATACTGAGAGATGTGCTGCATCCCAGTTCGCTGTCTCATACTACTTTTTATGTGGATAAAAAGTACACACCTTTGACTGTGTAACAGAAGGGTAGATAAAGTAAGCTTTGGGACAAACTACTTCAGCATTAATGGATCATTCTGTTGCATTATGTACATGCTTTGTCGATGATCTTTTCATATCCTCAGCTTTTTTTTTATATAATAGAAATGAACTAGAACTGTAATATTCCATTGACAGAGAAATCTACCTGTGTTTGCAATAATTTTGCATTCAAAATGTGATTTGCATCGGAACCTGCCTTTATAAAAGCTCATAATGTTTATGCAGATCATTAATCAGTGATCATCCTCATCTCTTCACCTAAGCCTGTCAACATAAAGATCCTGTAATAAGCTCTTAAATGTGGTTATTTGTTCAATGTGTTGCGTATTTCCAACTAAAATATGAAGACAAGGCTGGACAAAGTAGTAGCTCCTCCTCTTAAAAAAAATCCATTTGTTTTTATCACAGCTCTACCAGTGAGTGTGGTCGAGATCAAGCACATCAAATGAGAAGCATCCTAAAGAGGACAGGACCTGTCAAACACTACAGAGCATTTGATTGGCTAGACCAGTGGTCCCCCCATGGTCCCCAGTCCGTGGATCCATTGGTCCCGGGGAGCAAAAGAAAACATTAATGGCACATATTGAGAGTACATATTGCACAAATATATTGGTCGCCTAGCAATCTACCCCTCCAGGCATGGGCGTGGTAATGGGGGGAAAAGTGGACCTGACTACCCAGGGCCCCGTCTAGGGAGAGGGCCCTTTGAAATCCCACCAATTTTTTATAATTATTATTTTTTTTGTAGCCTACTTCGAATTAATTGGCCCCTTCAATTGATGTCAATGTCTCCGTGGGAATGAGAATGTATATTGAGAGAGTGGAGTGGTAGAAAAAGTGTCAGCACAATGTAAAGTTACTAGCCCTACTATTGCTTAATGTTTGTTATATTCTGAAACTCCTTAACAAATTATCTGCCTATATTTCTGCACATGTAAATGTGCCTACCAATATCACTGTGTTCTTAAGTGCACACAGGTAATATTGATTTGAGCAATAAAGCAAATTATCATTTTTGTTTGGTGAAAAGCCCTAGCATCGCAGCACAGTGCTGTGCTTAAAAGTTATAGTCAATGCTCAATAAATTCATGATGCTATCAAAGCCAATGAATAGGGTTGCAAAATTCTGGGAATTTTCAAAGTTGGAAAATTTCCATGGGAGCTAACAGGAATATAAGGGAATTAATGGGGATTTACAGAACTGAAAGGTTATTCCCTTAACAGGGAACTTAAATATCTATTGTAGCATAATCTTGGCTAAAACAAGCAGATTTAATGCAGCACACTTAAATATGTCTGCTATTAAATCACATGCACACTGCAGGGCTACTGAGGCCACACCCCCTACATGCACTGTGCATTCCTCCATCACATGCACTGATGATTTCTTCAACCCTGGAGTACTGAGGACACACTTGAGCTTGCCACCTACATAAAGTGTAATGATGAGGAATATTTTATTTTGGCCAAACAGTTGGACTTTACAGATCTTATCACTGATTTTGCAAACAAAAAGACTCGTCAGTGGGGATTTACTGGGATGTAGATTACATCTCATTTGACTTTTATTTATTTTTTGATAGTTGACGATTTGTATTATGGCAGGCTTAGCTTATTTGATGTGTTTCTGAGGGTACAGTTGTCTCGTGTTCTCCTGTTCAAAAATAAATGTTTTTAAATCAAAACTTGCATCAGTATCATGGATCAAAATGTCAGTACACAAACCCGATGTAGCCTACGGTTTAAAGGTATTTGAGCACAAGTAGGCCAAATGCATCAATTTGGTGGTGAATGAAAGAACCAGTCATTATTATAATCTGATTTGATTATAGATTAAAACACTTTTTGTGCATGTTTATATTCAAATAATTAAAAAAAATGTGTAGGAGGCCCACTGACATTGAGAGGGTACAGGGCCCAGAATTCGGTGCTACACCCCTGCCTCCAGGCAGTGGTAAAATTGTCAATCGTTGAAAAGTCTGTTGTGATAAAAAGTTTGGGGATGACTGGGTTAGACAATTTAAGGAGAAACTAAAAAATGAGGTGATGTCAAAAAAAATTTGTTGATCCGGTTAGGTGGAAATGACAACCTGCAAAATTATCATGTTTAACTTCTAATTGTGAATTTTGTCACCTTTTTTTTACTTATTTTGATAACTTATAAATATCCTTAAGACTTTTTTGATGAAACAGGATTTTTAGCCATCCATCTTGCATGTCCACCATATTTGTAGTTTTTAACTATTTTAATTGTATTTGTAGTTCTAATCAAATTCAGATCCAATGCCCAATGTGTTGTGTTTAAAATTAGCTGTTATCTACACCTTGAATTTCTTTGGCAATAATTAATTATATGAGACATTTTGGAGGATTTATTTAAACAGTTTACTATGAATTGGAACACTTTTCTTTAATACACTTTTTACCACTGGCTTGCTTGGTTGGAACTTGTGGACAGGGCCGGATTAACCAACGGGCATTATGGGCACAGGCCCAGGGGCCCGTGCGCACTTAGGGCCCCTGTGAGGGGGGAAAAATGCATATATTATAGTGTCTGTTTAGGCTAAGTGCAAATAGTGCACCTCATTCGAATAAGCTAGTTAAACGATTACCACCCTTCACCATTTGATTGACAGAGACAACATAACTAAAGAGCGGAACAAGTAGCAGCGTGAGTGCCGCAGCTTGTAAAGTGTGTGGCAACATCTTTTGACACGATTGATCATGAACCCAGCATCTAATCAATCATGAACTCAGCATCATCGAATCCAGCATCTGAGGAACACATTCTTCTTTTTTTCCCCCACTACATATCAGATTTTGCCTACTCTTCATCACAAGGAAGGCAAGTAGGAATCATTAATAAGTGTGTGTAATACAGAGGACTCATAGGATTAGAGAGGTGTTATGTCCAAATCATATGCATTATAAGTTTGTAGAAGTTATACATTAAAAATCATAGTTTTTTTGTACTGCTTCAGTGAACCTGAACAAGTATATTAAAATCCATAAATTTTTTACTAGTTGTATTAGTATTTTTTTTTCAAAGTGTGCTTTAAATGCTTACAAAATAAGCTAAATCTTTGTAGACTAGAAATATATGTACTATATATCCTTTATTCTAAAAATGTGGGCAATACTTTATGGATTAATTTTATTTACAAAATACTATATTCATTTTATTTTTTAATTTAACTATAGGGATGCGGCTAGGTAGGGGGCCTACAAGACATTTTGCCCAGGGGCCTAATTAGAAAGCTACACATCAATGGATCTGCTCTTCAGCGTTTGGACTTTCAAGAGTGAAAATTACACCTCACTGAACTGAAATAAACTTAACTTTAACTCTGAAAATTGGACTGACACAGTTTCAATTTACTAGAACTTTGATGTTAAGCTGCTTTGACACAAACTACATTGTAAAAATGATATAGAAATAAAGATAAATTGAATTAAATACAATATAAGACAGATAGTATGCGAATTGGGATGCAACTACTGTTTCCACAACTTTCTGTCATCAGAACCCCGAACAAATTGAGCGGTTCCTTTAATGCCTGACCAGAATCTCACAGCACATTAGCAGTCTATGGGAAGCCAAATGTCCCAGTGCCAGCCTGAGAAAGGCCTCATTCATGGGGATAAAGGGAAAGATAAGGATAAAGAAATTGGAAAGAAAAAGAAAGCGGAAGCTTCGATCTTCTTTGCTCATCTACTCTACATATGGCTGTGTTGTAATCGCATGACAGCCAAGCTGATTTACCATTCAAAGGGGCCCATTGGTTTAGTAACCTGTTTACCGCAATTACAAATGACCCCTTCCCCCAAACACACACACACACACACACACATACATATGGAAAAACACACATGCACATATCACATATCTACATTCCCACACTATCTGCATTACCAGCATGTCATGCCATTGCTGGTCTACAAGAGAAAAGATGCTTAATGCAATGGAGATGAAATTGAAATAGTAATAGATATAGATTTTTTTTAATTCAATGTGTACATATACCAGAAACACCTTTTTTTTTTAAAAAAGATTAAAAACCGCTTCATCTGCTTTTATCAGTCCTCCAAGATTTAACTTTCTATGTTTGTGGACTGAAATGACTGATTTTGTGATGACTTTTCTTAAAAATTATGACATTATTTGATTTAATTTGATTTTTTATCACAAGAACTATTCGAATCGCAAAATCCTGGAAAGACTATTTTATGATATTTGTAAAACAGAGTTTCTTTTTTAAAGATATAGATCAAGATTTTAAGAAAAGAATCTAACCAATACATATATATACATATATTAATATATATTACTTAATAATATATATTAATAACAATAACATTAAAATAACATTGAAAGCTTAATGTTCTTCACATAATTAATGAATTATGGAATGCACAGCAGATAAGAAAGCAGAGGAGAATATGATAATGAATGAACAAACCAACAAACAAATGAACAAATAAATTAACGAATGAATAAACAAACGAACGAACAAATGAACGAAAAAAAATTACATATGAACAAAAAAATAAACTAACACATAACAGATAAACAAACAAAAGAACAAATGAAACAAAAACAAATAAACAAACAAACTAAGAAACAAACAAGTGAACAAACAGATAAACAAACAAATGAACAAACAAATAACCAAGTGAACTAACAAACAAACAAATGAACAAACACATCACAAATAATTATTAACAAATTAACAAACAAGAACAAATGAACAAACAAATGAACATTAACAAATAAACAAACAAGAACAAATGAACAAACAAATGAACTAACAAATAAACAGTTAAACAAACAAATGTCCAAACAAACAAACAAATGAACAAATAAACAAACAAATGAACGAATGAACAAATGAACAAACAAACAAACAAATAAATAAATAAATGAGCAAAGAAAGAAACCAACAAAAGAACAAACAAACAAACAAATGAACAAACACACCACAAATGAACAAACACACCACAAATGAACAAACAAACGAACAAAGGACCAAGCAAATGAACAAACAAATGAACAAAAGAATGAACAAACAAAGAAGTAAATGAACAAAGAAATAAACAAAAGAATGAACAAACAAATAAACAAATGAATGAACAAATGAACAAACACATAAAAAAGAAATGAACAAACAAACAAACGAAAGAAAGAACGAAGGAACAATTGAAGGAACGGACGAATGAAATAACGAACAAACAAAGTAACGAAGAAACTAACAAAGGAGGGAGAGAAGAAAGTAAAGATGGATGGATGAACAGTCGGATAAATAGAAAGACGGATAAACAGTCGAATGGCAGAATGAACAAACGGATAGACAGATAGATGAATAAATGAATGAATGAATGACTTTGCAATTGCTTTTGCATAGCAGATGAGCACAAATCAATCACCTTTCAGTTAATTATGCATCTACTGCTAATTAGAAGAGAGCTGAATAGGAGCGCATGTTAAAAGCAAACACATAGCACTGAAAACATCTACTTCACTGCCATAAACTGTTCTGGCACCATGTTCAGTCTCTCCTTGATGTCCAATATAAAATCTGGCTCCAGAATGAAAAGCAGTTGAGAGCGGCTGTTCTATGCCAAAACTGTGAGTGTTTGCGCAGTGAAGGAGTTCTCTGAGTCTCTCCAAGAGGGAGAAACCAAACAAAACCCTGCGCCCCAAAAACAAAAGCCCCCTTGACCTTTGAAAACTTTAAAAAGCGGTCGACTCAATAATGAGAGGACGCCGATACAGAGACAAATTGTTCTTGTGGCCGTTTGATGTATCTATCCGAAGTGAGGAGCATTTGGCAATACATAAATAAGAACAAAGATGGAACGAGAGAAGCGTTAGACCATGAAAGCTGTTCATTAGGTTGCGTAACGACAGAGTCAGTTACCAAAAATAGCATTTTTGTATGAAGAGGCTTCATTTGCATGACATAGCAATGGCATGCTTTAATCTTCCAGAGTTCCACCCTTGACCCCGTTGCCAATTTTTTTATCTTCCACAGCAATTAAACAAACAAGCCTGAATGCTTTAGAAACGGTGACCGGCATTGTGATAAAGTCTGCCGTACTGTTGCATAATGCATCAGAAAGATTGTGTATCTGCTGTCCCCAGACTGCGAGCTCCATCACTTGCTCCAGTCTCATGAACTTTGCCAAGAATGGTGTGTCTTTAGCTCACATTAAGTGGGTCACACCGCTTGTTCTATTGTCCCAAGGCCTCAAACTGAAGCAGGTTACGTGAGGAGTCGTGAAAACGCTGCTCACGCGATGAGACCTTGTCCAGCTTACAGAAAACACAGGAGAAGACACTTCACATGCTTATCTATCAATCTAAGGGTAATGCTTTACCATAAAATTACATATATAATAAACTAAACATTCAAAATAAACACGCACTTAACGGAAATGCTTAACTGTTTAAACAGAGGAGTTATAAGGAGTTATTGATAATGTCCCCCTTCAAGTAAAGTCGTGACAAAGACACATTAACAACTCAGGAATTCATGAGTAGTTAAGAATGAGTTAATAATAATGTGCCCCCTTAAGTAAAGTCATGACATAAATTTACATTAACACCTCATAAGTAAGTTATCTACTGTTATCTACTTATCTACTGTTAAGTTCATAAGTAGATAAGAATGAGTTAATGATAATCTGGTCCTTCAAGTGAAGTTGTGACAAAGATACATCAGCAGCTCATGAGGTCACGTTAGTTACATTTCGCTTAAACTAAAGAGCTAATTAATACATTAAATAAACATGAATTGATAAGTAATTAAGGCAGCCATTATTCACACAAACTCATGTGACTCACGTTGTAGTTAAAGTTAGTTCACAATTAACACATGCCTTAACTTATCATTAGTTTATAATGAAGTAATGTTTAGTTTACAAATTTTTACATATTTTATATTTTACATATCATTACAATATAAATTATTAATGTACTGTACTGTTATTGTAAAATGTTACCAAATTCAGTATACTATGCATCTCTATTATTCTCGTTCATACTCTGACACATCAAATTGCATGATCTTTTGAGATTTGCGGCCAACTTTTTAAACAATATTCACCCAGAAAATGTTGGAAGGAATAAAAATGTGAGCAGGCTCTTCAGAAATACAAGCTAGATTTAGGGAAACTGCAAAAATGTACTTAAACATACTAAATGTTTGACTGTAGAATTATACACCGTAAAAACCAATAGTCAACGTTATCAAATGAAATGAGTGTTGTTAACTTACTGAAGAATTTACTGAAAGTTAATTCTACACATTTGAAAAGTTTTGATCTCAGTGTTGAAGGTAAGGAGATAATTTAATATCTTATGACTTCAACCTAAATGGAGTAAGTTCACAGTACTCATATAGATTAGTTTAACTCAAAAGGTTTTTTTGTAATCGGTTTTCTCAAACGGTTTGAGTTGCCTTATCGTATTGGGTTTAACAGTAGTCAGTTTGAGTTCTCTTCATTTATTTTGATTAACTATGCCCAAATTGATTTTTTTACTCAACTGGATTAAGTTCACAATACTCATTAGGATCAGTTTTTGAACCTAAATTGTTTGCTGCAATCGGTTTCCTCAAATGATTTGAGCTAACAACATTTGTTAGTTTTTTTCATACCAATGATATTTACAAGGATATTTACAATGAAATTTACATATTATTTATGAATAATGTATTATTTACACCAGTTAAATACCATGAACACGAACACACACACACACACACACACACACACACACACACACAAAAGTTGTCAATGGCTGTTTTTTTTCCCAACATTCTTCGGAATATCGGAATACAATGTTTGTGTTCAACAGGAGTTGAGTTGGGATTTGGGATGAAGTATAACATAACTTTTCAGCAAAATATTCCCAACATTTAACAGTATGTTAAGCACAACTAATGTCATTTTTTCTGTAATTCAATTAAGGAATAGGATTATAAAGTATTTTTCTTAGCTTAAAATAAGCAGAGAAAATCATAAGTGCAAATTATCACGTCTTGTCTGTGTTCAGACCCGAACAGCAAAGATTCACAATAGTTCTTGATGACAGCAGCACTTTAACAAGGCTGTTTGATGATTCAATTGTTCTTATCTAAATTCAATTTTACACTCATTACTGTTATCTTAATAAGCCATTCGTCTCTGTTATCTTAATTTGTCTGCCCAACACACTCTGCATTTAGGTAATGAAGTGTTCATAATGAACTCACGCTTTGCTTAATTAAGACATCGTTGCTTTTCTGTTAAAAAAACCCTGAGCTAACTTTACATGTTCAACATGTCTGTAACTACTTTCTACAAACTCTTTTTAAGAGTTTTGTACAGCACCGATAACTCTACATCTACATCTAAATTGACAATTAAGTGAATCTATTAGATTGCGTTTTGAGTCACAAAAGGAGCTGTGTATAATGCTCCCAACATTTCTGTACACATTTCTACATTGAAAATGTTTGATTTCATTGCACTGGATAAAATTATTAAAAATATATATAATATTACTAATATTACAAATAATAACTATTTGAATAAATTTAATGGTGATAGCTAATAGTAGATGTGTAAAGTCAGTAAGAAGTTAGTAAACAAAAGTAAAGTTCTGTATTGGCTTCGATGCTTCCATGAAGAACCTTGGTGCTTCATGGAACCATATACAGTATATACATATGTATACAAATACAGTTGAGGTTAGCCCCCCTTACCCCCCCCAAAAAAAAAAATCTAAGAATATTACACAATGCTTATGCAAACACAATATATTATATAACCCCTGTAGAAGATCTAAACACCGGTGGAGTTGAGGTAGAAGAGGATCTAAGAATAAAAAATGTTCTGCAACACATCGTAGAACAACACTGAGAATTGGTTGTGGGTGCCAAGACTTCCCATACACTTTAAATGGGTGACGTCAGGCGTTGCCGAACTGCATTGTGAATCCGTCTGCGCCACTTCAGAGGCATTGCTCGCTGCAGAAGTTGGGACTTGCTCAACTTTTCAACCACCGACGGAAGCGTCAGCCAATCAGATAGCTGAATGCAAATACACCAGCTCAGACAATGGCCTATTGCTGACTAATTTTATTGGCTAACGCTGTTATGACGATTGCATCAGCCCCAACTTTAGACACACCCTCTGTCAAGCGTTGACGTGTGAATGGGGCATCACAGCTTGGCAGGTCGTCACAGCTTGGCCTTCGGAAAGCACGTGCTCTCATGAATAATTAAGAAGCAGGGTCTTCTAAAAACATAAGAAAACTGTGATAATGAATAATAATAAGAAACCGACACGTCATCACTTCACTAGCAGATTTGCACTACGGCATCAATTTAGATCCCGCCCCAAAAATTATTTTAAACCCGGAAGATGAAATTAGCTGACAAAAGCTCAAAATCCTCCAGTTTTCCCCACAATTACAGCTGAGAGATGATAAAGCCTCTTTTTGAGTGTCCATGTTTTTTATTAAACCAAGACGGAAATCTAAGGTGTGTGACGTCATTCACAGCGCTCCATTCACTAGTTAAAACTCCTCATTTCTCTGAATTCTTACATTCTTCTAAACATTTGGGAAAATGCAAGTACACAAGTCAGCATACTATATAACACATTTCAGTGGTTTTCAGATATAAAAAACATACATATCGGACATTTATAAGAGAGCAAATACAGTCAAAAACATTATTTTTGCTGCTTGTGCAAACAACTTAATTAAAATGAGCTTAAACGACAATTCTGGAGATTTTAGAGGGAATTTTTTTTTTTTTTTATGTTCAATTCAGTTTTTTTACATTAACTTACATGAATGAACTGTGTGGAACCCTGCAAGTTTTTTACAGTGTATGTTGGGGGTCTAAACCCGTTTCACGTCTGTCCCTCAGTTTGCTGTAAAAGTGTAAAACGTGGCAGATGCAGAAGTGATCGATTCCACAGGGGAAGAAACGCTGACAGCCTGTTTTATAGTAGCTCAACTAACATCTCCGGATCAGGTGCAGAGACCAAAAGCAGGAGCGCAGAGGTCACTGAGGGTGACGGCAGACACACAGAGCTCCGACACGGCCTTTGGAAGTTCATTCACCCCCGGCAGACCCTTCTCTGTCCAGACCGGAGGACCCGCGGAGGAGAATCACATTGGCGGAAACAGCCAGACTCTTTACGCTCACTGCATCCGGCAAAAAGAGCAATCTGATACTCGCTCAGTTTGCAAACAAAAGCCAGGGTCTGAATGGAGGGCAATATAAGACAAGGCAAGCGTGCAGTGCATGTGCCGTTTCATTTACAGATGTAGACAAGAATAAATGAACGCACGAATGAATAGACCCTTTTCACAATTCCAGGTTTCTCATTAGTGGAAGTAGTCATAGTTGAGTAAACTTAGAGCGCAGTGAATGGGACAATACAACAAATTTTTTCCCAAACCTATTTGCTGAAATAATAAAAGAAAAAGTTCAATCGTTCATGGACCCTGTTCACAAGACTGTTATGATAAAAGACATATGATATGATATATGATACTATACGCTACACAATGATACGATAGGATTTGATTTAATACAATACGATACGATACAATAAAACATGATACATGTTAATATGATTTCATTCATTCATGGACCCTGTTCACAAGACTTATGATATTATATGATATATGATTCATGATACTATATGATACAATACGATACGATACGACTTTATTTGATAAGTTACGATGTGATACAATATGATACAGTATATACTGATATAATTTCATTCATTCAATTATGGACCCTTTTCACAAGACTGTTAAGATATGATATGATACATGATACTATACGATTCGCTACAAGATGATATGAGTTTATTTGATACGTTATGATACAATACAATATGATACAGTATATGCTGACATGATTTCATTCATTCATTCATGGATCCTTTTCACAAGACTGTTCTGATATGATATATGATACATGATACTATACGATACAATATGATACGATACGACGCAATTTGATTTGATACGATACAATAAAATACAATACGGTTTATGCTGATATGATTTTATTCATTCATTCATACATTCATTCATTCATGGACCCTTTTCACAACACTGCTATGATGTGATGTGATGTGATTGCTGATATGATATCATTCATTCATTTAGACCCTTTTCACGGGACTGTTATATGATATATGATAGGACAAGGTAAGGTAAGGTAAGGTAAGGTAAGGTAAAGTAAGGTAAGATAAGATGAGTTATTCACTCATTCATGGACCTTTTTTACAAGACTGATATGATATGTCATAACATGATATGATATGGAGAGAAGATTCGAGAGATACAGTTCACAAAGTAAATGTATTTGGGTTTTTTGTGTATGTATGCATTTTGTATTTTACTAGTGGATTTTAAAATATGATTGTAATCTTAACTCACACTTTTAAGCATTCAGTTTTTGTAAATGAACAAATCTTAATAATGCACAATGAAAAGTTTAGATGAATCATAATTCTGTGTGCGACACTTGAATAATTATGAATCTAACTCACCATCAGTTATGTAAATGTGGTTATGTTGCATCTATTATATCCTTATTGCAATACTAAAGTGTCCTCCAGATGCCTATTATATATTATACTTGTTTTATTAGTTTTTTCTTTCTAATGCAATCAGATTTTAGTCACTGTTGGTTTAAAATGTTCTCTATGTAATTTATTATTTTATATTGGAAAATGTACACTGTTCCAGGTATGCACTCAGAGGGGATTTGTGTGTTAATGTGAGTGTCTCTCACTACCCCTAATGTGCGAGTATGTGTGTCCACTTAGATTGGTCAAATGCAGAGGATCGATTTCAAGTAAGGGTAACCATTCTTGACAATACTCGCTTATTATAATGAAAAAAATAAAAAATAAATAAATAAATAAATATATATATATATATATATATATATATATATATATATATATATATATATATATATATATATATATATATATGTTTTAATTTTTACTGTATTTTTAAAGAATTATTTGCACAATCATGGCTGTAACAATTAATTAATATTTAAAAATAAATTGCTTTAGACTTTTTTTTCTTGTGAACTGATGTAAAAACAAAAAAATTAAATATCCAACATTCACAGACACATTAATAAAAAGCACTACTACAAAAAACACTACAATATATATAAAATTTGGTACATAATATATATTATTGCAAATTCTACATTATTCAGCGATACATTATTTAAAATACAAACTGTATATTCCCGTGCAAAAGCCATTATCAAATTGTTACATGTCATAATTGTCCATAAGTGAAAACATTACACATTGTACTCCAGTAGAAATGGATTGCCAAAACATGCAAATATCCACTGCTATGAAAGGCCTTCTTTATTTCAGTTTAACCTTTACACATATTACTAAAATCTTTCTAGGCCATCTCATAGTCATTTAAAAGCTTTTAGAACTAGTATTTTAGGAGTTACCCTTATTAAAATGCTAAAAAGTAGCTAATCCTTTCTCAAGATCTACAGGAGAGTAATGGTGCTTGATGTGTCATTATGCTTCCACATGCAGGAATCCTACATTTGCTGGAGTGTTTAGGAGCTGCAAGGCGAGCAGGTACGCAGTGTTTTAAAGGAAGTCATTTGTTCAGGCAGACTGGAAATGTGGAAGAATGGAAACGCGATCTTTCTCTTCAGATGACCTTGTAGATACAACTAGACCTAAAAGCTCGACAATGGCCAAGTTTGTGCTTTTAATGGCACACGTGTGCAGAGGAAATACTTTTATTGAGCTTGGGAAAAACACAAGTGTACACACAATGAAATATAGAGAAATACAAAGGATTATTGTATTTTTCATATATTTAAAGTGGCAAAATGTACTTTACTTTTGATGTTTTGTTTCACAAAGTACAGATGACATTTGTTCTAAAATTGTTGTCATTTAGAGCAGTGGTCTTCAACCATCGGTCTCAGTGGATCAATTGGTACCGAGACACACAAAAAATCAATTAATTATTTCCATTATATTAATTATCTGAGACTAAATGATCTTTTATTTTGGAAAATCTTTAATTTAAAAAAAATGGCCGTGTGGGCTCTATGCACAGTTTTAAAGCCGACATTAAACTTCCTGTGAAAGGTTTATGTGACTATTTTCAATATCACAAGACAGTTTTTTACAGCATCAATGTTGTAATGTAATTAAAATATATTGAGTTAAATAGACTTAAGCATTCATTTAGTTGTTTAAGCATAAAACGAGATGAAAGACCCCTGTAACCGCTAGCTCTGGGGTAAAATAAACTGTCACATTTTAAAGACATGGCGGGGGGAAATAAAAATGAATTGCAATGAAATGAAATGAAAGACGAATAATATTGCACAAATAAAAATCTTGTATACTTTAATTAATTATAAAACAAAGCTTTAATAAAACACACTAATCAATTAAAGTTTATTTAACTGCTAAACGTACTTTGCATTGTTAAAAACAAACCCTACCATTTTAGGAATACCAGTAGAGCTCTAACCTATAAGCAGCCCCACACAGATATTTATCCCATCATTGATTCTATTTATTTACCTGTGTAAATGTGTGTAAATTTATATTTACTAATTTAATTTCGGTAATATTATTGACTAATATGAAAATATTAATTTAATTTATTTACATTACAGTTTGTAAAGTCATTTTTTTCTGACTTTAGTAGATCCATTATATGAGAGATATGCTTTATTTACCAAATAAGTAGATCTAAGTGGATTTTCATTAAAGAAAAGTTAAAAAGGTATTATTTTTATTTCATATATTATGTTTTTATTTACAATACTCCAAAATCATTCCGCATAAATCCGCAGATTTTTTTACAAAATTCTGGGCAGAAAGAGCAAACAATATTCACAGATTCTGTCTGGCCCTACCTATAAGCAATGTAATAAATGTACATTTTAATCTTAAGACCACTTATAAGTGAATACAAGAGCCTAATCACAAAATTAAATTTTTATCTACAAATCACTTTAAAAATTGCTTTAAAATCGAACAAAGTAATATTATATGTAAGGGAAAACAAAAAAAACAACCTACTATTACAAATGAAGAAGAATGAATCTTCACATGAGACAGCAATGGATGACACAGACTCATTAGAACCTGAATCTCAACCACATGGAGAGTCACAGTCAGCCATCAGTAACCATTTCAAAGCAGTTCCCTCTTCTGACAGAAAGCACTGTGGTCATTACAGCTCACTGTTCACCAACACAACTCTCCACAACCATCTAGAGCTCTTTTCCTGTCACCAATCAATTACCCATGTGTGCGACTACACATACGCCATTTAAGAAAAGTGGAAGCAATTACATGGAATAGTTTAAGTGACTCCATGCGTACAACATCCATGAATAATATTAATAAACCTCGGAAAGACCACATTTTCAAGGGCTGCCTAAATTCCGCTGTAATTCACAGCAATGAATAAGTCTTTCATGGGATGCAATTTTAACCAAAAAGCAGATTGTGCAGATTGATCTTTTCACAGACGGTGTGCTTAAATTGTGAAGATGTTATTTTATTATTTATTTGTTTGTTTGTTTGTTTGTATATTTTATATTATTGTATTTTATTATTTAATATTCAGTTTTTTTATATTTATTTTATTTTTATTTTAGATTTTATTTTAATGTAATCTTACTTAATTTTATATCAATGTCATACATTATTTTATATTATATTATTATGTATATTCTTTTTATTTTATATTATTTTTAATTGAATATAATATTTAATCATTTATTTATTTTAATTTATTTCAATGTCATGCATTATTTTATATTATTTAATTTTATTATTTTACATTATTTTATTTTATAATTTTTTATTATTCTATTTAATTTCATTTAATTACATTTTAATGTATTTTATTTTAATGCATTTAATTAATTTAATTTATTTCAATGTAATACATTGTTTTATATTATAATATTATTTATATTCTTTTTATTTTATATTCTTTTTAATTTAATTGAATATTTAATTAATTATATATTTTATTTCAATGTCTTTCACTATTTTATTATTTTACATTATTTAATTTTATTATTTATTTGTATTATTCTATTTAATTTAATTGAAAGTAAATTTATTTAATTTTAATTTTAATGAATTTAATTTATTATAACTGAATTACATTTTTTATTTTAAAACATTTCATTTATTTAAAAAAAAAAATTTAATTAAATTAAATTAAAATTTCAATGCCATACATTCTTCATTATTTATTGCGGAATCAATGTTGCTTGAGCATCCAGGGAACTGTTTCCTTTTCATAAAAAAGCCTGTTATCTTCATTACTTCGTTAGATCATATAGTCACATTTTAAATAAAATCAATCGCACTATAGCTGGCATAAAATTCTGACAGTTGTGATGTTATAAAATGAGGTATGACTGGCATAACCAATCAAAAGCAGGTTTGTTGAAACACAATATGTGGACTTTATAATCAGTCCTTTGTCCATTATTTATCCTACAGTATTCCTAGTTGACAAAACTTACATTTACTTATTGGCAGAGGGTTTCAATCATGATTGACATTCTATTTAAAATAGGCACTTTTCAAATTGTTATATTTACACATTTCAATTGTCAAAATTTTGAGGTATCAAGAATAAACCTTAATTTGAGTAACAAATCTTTCTAAATTGTTTAAAAATTATCTCTATTTGAGTCTTATGTGTTTGGAATGACATTTGAATGAGTTGATGATAACTTTCATTGTGGGTTGGAGGGTGAAAAATAGGTTTTAAAGAGATTACTAAGGTTTAACTCTGTCATAGTTGCAATCTGACTGGAGCATTAGTTTCAAAGCCTGCTGTGTTTTCTTCCCTGTTTTGGTTTGGCGAGAAAGCAATCCCACCCAACGGACCAACAAACCAAATGCTATCATAATTCATAATGGGAAATGAGTTATATAAAAAGCAGCAGTATTTGATTTTGAGCACATTACTTATCAGATGAAACCACGCTAGATGATTTATTTTCTTTGTGTATTGCAATTATGGTGTTATATAATGACATATAATTATCAGATATAAAGCCAACAGTGCAAACTTTTCACTCAATCACAGTGAGGAATATAAACTCATTTTGGATGCACTTTAAGCAGACCATTCGTTTTGGAACACAGAAAACGATCTTCAGGTCTACAGGTTTGATTGCCTCTTTCCTTGAAAGTGATCAAGTTTTACAAGAAAGCCGTTTGGAGCCGTTTCCAGTGTGATACACTCATGGCCACATGTTAGCGGTCAGCTCCAGCTAATGAAAGGTATAGTGTTGCATTATAAATCTACACATGGAAAACCCAGGCAGGGAGTCTGAATACTGCGGTCAGAGGACGTCTTTCGAACATTTATTATGGTCACTGTTAATGTTTGTGCTCCGATGCTTAACAGTAAATCAACAAATGTCTAATGCAGTTATTTATGCAAATGCTTCTTCTGCGTTGTATGTAGCTTGTGATGCTTGCCAAACCCAACAACACTCGCAATAATCAGCTCTGTAGAAACAGCTCAGAACACTTCACGAACCATCAAGTAACAGGTAAAAAATCCCCTTGCAGTGTTACAGCAACTATCTACAAACCACTAAGAACCATCTACCATTAGTAACTGTCTAGCAACATTCTAGAAACCACTAAAACCTTTGGTAACTCCCCACACTGTATCAGGTTCCAACTTAATCTTTTTGAATGGATACATCGATACTTCTTAGCAACCACCCAAAATGCATGAGTAGTTCCCTAGAGCCTATCTATAAAATTAGCAACTCACTATCAGTCACCCAGAATGCTCTTGTGGCCCCATAGAACCATGAAGAACAACGATGTGATCAGGAAATTAATGTTAATAGGCTAAACTTTATATTTAACTTTCATTTTTCTAATGTTTGTTATGTATTCTCTCATTTGAGTTTATTTTCCTCCCCATACTTGTAACTGTTGTTGGGGGCATATCTCGTATTTTTATATCAAAATGCAGACAGGTATTTAATCACTTGCTTGTCTGACACACATACTGTAGCCTACTCTACTAGTAAGCAGATCTAGTTTCTAATTTAAATATGTAAATCCAATTCACATATTTAAAATAAAAGTTAATTTTTACATTTCAAAGATATACAAGAAGTCATACATACATGCAACATATATTTAAAAAACTAAAATATGTATATAACCTATATTTATGAGGCCGAAAAAACATTTGTAGGTTTTGATGAATAGACTACCTTATGATAATACTTTACATTTAAGTACAGCAAAAGATTTATTTTAACTTTCTAAGAACAGTGCCATTTTTAATTAACTTTTAAAATCACGTTTTAATTTAAATGTTGACATTTTATTTATTTTTATTTTTTACCTGTAGGTGTGATAATGTTCAAACTATTTATTATGTTTAAAGTGGCTGACTATAATACATTTTCATAATAAGATTTTATCTGCCACATTTTATTTAGGTCTTACATGTGTTTCTATACCAGACATTATGTAGGTACTTGGAGAGATATATATATATTTTTTTTTTCTACTTGGTGAGAACTTGGTGGTTTGAGAACCACTGCTCTAGTAGCTCTCTGGAACCATATAGAACATCAGCAACTCCTTAGGAACCACCCAAAATGCTTTAGTAGCTTTCTAGAACCCATGCAGAACCGTAGCAATACAGTAGAAAATGCTCTAATAGCTCCACAAAATCATGTAACTTCTTAGCAGCCACCCAAAATGCATGAGTAGTTCCCTATAGCAAATGTATAACATTAGCAACTCATTAGCAGACACCCAAAATGCTCTAATGGCCCCATAGAACCATGTAGAGCCTTAGAAACTCCTTAGCATCCACACAAATTGCTCTAGTAGCTGTCTGGAACCCATGTATAACAGTAGCAACTCTTTAGCAGCCACCCAAAATGCTCTAGTACAGTGGTTCTCAAACTTTTTTCACCAAGTACCACCTCAGAAAAAATTGTCTCTCCAAGTACCACCATAATGACCAGTATTGAAATAAAATAGCGTAGTTGGTCAAATTAAGCAGCTATAGCACTGCACAGTTCAAAACAAGGCAGAGTCATATTCATTCAATTAAAATTTATAATCAAATTATAATTAAATTATAATCAAATTATATTACATACAAAATATGATGCTGATCAGTCAGTTCTTATGCTGACTCGTGGTGTGTCATTCTGAAAAGTTATGATGTTTTCAACTGGGCATGCCTGAAATATGCAAGCGCTCTCGTGCTGCAGTTCTTACTAATTTTGCTAGACTGTGGGTTAAATTTTGGCACTCAAGTGACTGAGATGTAACAAGAGAATACTTTTAATTTTTCAAAATAAATGATTGTTCAGACTCTTATCATAAATAAAACTGAAATAATTCCGGTACCAGTTAATCTATAGACCGGTGCCGGTCTGTGGTCCAAGGGTTGGAGACCACTACTCTAACACGTACCGTATCTGCTCTGTCAGAACCATGCACCTCTTTCTCTAGTCCTGCGCCAATTGAATAGATTTTAAGCAGCTGATGAAACGATGCACTAAAGATTCTAAGCACAATGCTTTGATTGTAGGCTTTAGAGAACAGCCAATACTGATTACATTGGTGTAATCGTATGCATCAAATGATTAAAATTGTATTAATTTTTTCTTTTGTTACTCAGTGATTTCACCACGTACCACTGGAAGTAAGCCGGCGTACCACTAGTGGTACACGTACCACAGTTTGAGAACCACTGCTCTAGTAGCTTTCTAGCACCTATGTAGAACTGTAGCAACCCATTAGAAAACAACCAACATGCCCTAATAGCTCCACAGAACCCAAAATGCTCTTATGGCCCCATAGAACCATATAAAACCTTAGCAGTTCCTTAACAACCATCCAAAATGCTCGAATAGCTCCCTAGAACCTACAGTAAGCTTAGAAACCCCTCTAGCAAATGGCCTAAGAAACCACTTGCAAATTTGTTACAAAATAAATGCAAAATTAACTAAAAAGACAGACAGTTTCAGCAATTATAATATTGATTTGGTGTACTTATATAACAGTCTCATTGGGTATAGATAATAATATGCATACATTCAGTTTAAATCAGTTATGTCACCTCGAAATGTGCATATGTGCTGTTCTCACTGCTGTAACAACAGTGAGCATACAAAGTCTTTGTGAAGTCTTTGAACGCCGGTACAGTCAAATCCCCTGATAGCTATCTGCCAGAACAGCGCTTTACCGACAGACAGTGTTGAAAGCGGCGAATGGGGCATTTGTCAACATTAAGCCCTCGGAAAGCAAGGTCAGAGATTTTTCCACAGCGCTACTAACAACCATCTTTCGTTCTTAATTAAAAAGAAATGCACAAAGGGAACGGTGGACATTAAAACCAAGCAATGACACGCACATTCAAACATCTGAACAGCTGGTAGATATGTATTTCTGCCTAATGGTCCAGAATTTAGCCAGCAGGCATGAGCGAGGGAGCGCGTTCACCCTTAACTAGTCCCTCTGGAATAGGATGATCACATAGAACCGTCCTACTGTCTGTCAGCAAAACCATCCCTCAATGAGATAATCACCAAGGCATTTTCATTATGATTCAATATGCGTGATGGCTGAACAAAGTCCTGCTGTAATCCAGTCACACAGTGTGGTATAAATAGTGCAATTATCTAGAACTATATGAAAATGGTCTCATACATATGCATGGCAAACAGGTCATTTATTTTTATTTCCATTTTCTTCTCTTTTTTTGCACATTTAAAAAGGTAAAGTGCATTCCAGTAGCATAAGATATATAATTTAACAAAATAACATGCATCTGCCAAGCGATTCCAGGAGATATATGGAAAATTCATGATTTAATATTGAAAACATTTATAATATGGTTTAGTTGATGCATTGGGTATCATGAACTAAGATTAAAAATGATTCAGCATTAATTTGATGTTTATTTCCATATTAGATACAAATACAATTATCTGCTGTATAAATAAAATAATCATTAGATAGTATATTAAAAATCAATGTTCAGTATTGTATTAAAAATTAAAATGTTCTTTTCTTGCAAGTATATATTTTTATAACACTTTGCATTTAACATTTTACATTTAGTAAAAAAAAATTTTTTGATATTTTACTGTTACTTTTTGTTTTTCTTCTGTAATTACTTGGGAAAGTTGAAACTTTCTTACTGAGAATAGTTTCTTAGTAAATCAGACATCTTTTCCATAGTATGAAGCACTTTTATAAATTAACATCAATCTAGAATTGTAAAAAAAAAAACAGATAATGGATACATTTTAATATTGTAATAACACAATTTATAAGTTATAGGAATTATTTATAATATATATAATTTATAATTTTTAAGTAATAGGCATTGCACCAAGTTATAGGAACAACAATTAATAACTTGACTTCTAGTTGATCATTTGGTATCAAAAGTGGCTAATATGAAAGGCAGAGGCCTCTAGATTACACTTGTTTCACCAAAATAAAATATGATCATGCCATGATTTTTAATTATTTAATTAGGACAGTAAGGTCTGACTTTGCTTAGACAAAAGTCTTGTCATTTAACAGAAATATTGTAAAGTAGAGAATATAAAGTCATGGTGCAGTGGAAAAATAAATAATATTATGTATTATGAGCTTGTATCCCATGAGCTTGAAGGACTGAACCCATATATCTCTGCAATGACTCAAAGAACTTATTAAATAAGTCATCTGGAATGGCATAGAAAGTGTTCTTGCAGGACTCCCAGAGTTTATCAAGATTCTTTGGATTCATCTTTAATGCCTCCTGCATCTTACCCCAGACATGCTCAATAATGTTCATGTCTGGTGACTGGCTGGCCAATCTTGGAGCATATTGACTATCTTTGCTTTCAGGAACTTTGATGTGGAGGCTGAAGTATGAGATGGAGCGCTATCCTGCTAAAGAATTTGTCCTCTCCTGTCGTTTGTAATGTAATGGGCAGCACAAATGTCTTGATACCTCAAGCTGTTGCCATCCATTGCCATTTGCTGCCATCCACTCTGCAGATCTCTCGATCCCCCACACTGAATATAACTAAAAACCATGACTTTTCCTTCACCAAACTTAACCGATTTCTGTAAGAATCTTGGTTCCATGCGGGTTTCAATAGGTCTTCTGCAGTATTTTAATGATTGGGATTCATCAGAAAAATCGACCTTCTGCCACTTTTCCAAACGATCAACTAGAAGTCAAATTATTATTTGTTGCTGATAAGACTGAGAATCGACGCCAAGACTTTTGTCAGGTAGTATATATATATATGTTTGAAGAGTTCAGATGCAAAAACCTCTAAAAGCCAATTGAAATTTCCTTCAAAATTGAGCATTTTTATCAGGCTCCTGTAGGTTAAGTAATTTCAAGTTGATGGCAAAGAATACACTCCTCCAAAGGTCTTCAAAATGAAATAACTGAACATAAACATAGGAGTCAGACAAAAATAGAAATTTCAGATGGCACTTAAAGGTTTTTGCATCTGAACTCTTCATACATCAAATCAAAAAGGCTGTTATTGTTACAAATTTACTGTACACTTTGTAAATACAAAATGTATCTACAAAAATTATTAATTTTTGCTCAGTTTGAAACTAAAAAAATATATTATATGCACAGATTTTGACATTTATGTAGGAATCTGGGAAAAAAATTGGTTTCACAATGATGTCCACATGACAATAAATCCTATATTCTGTCAAAATAAAGTAAGCACTAGTGTATAAATACAATCACCAACATATTCATATTGATTTTTCACATGACATATGATATTACACAAGGGGATAACTTACTATTTTTGTGCGCATCTCAGTGCACATCTACTAATGATCGTCCAGCCCGCAGGGCTTGAGTCTGGATATCACTGCTTCATCCACCTTCATAACAGCTGGATTCACCAAATCTCTGATGTCCTCAGCCTTCACAGTCATCAGAGAAAAACAACTCTTATGCAGACAAATATAGCAGTATGTACACTCAACAACCAGTGAATTCATTATAAATTGGGGTAATCAAAGGGTTTTAACTCACGGTCGATGTTGGCAGAAGAGTGTTGGGACCTGGAGTACACCATTCCATATCCTGAGAGACAGAGATATGGACCTGGATGAGAGTACAGCCCATGAATTTGCGTGTGTGATGGTTGTTTTGTTCGCCACACCCATTCCTGCTTTCACACACACACACAAGATGAGGAGACCCTCCTAGTTACAGCTCTAAATTGGGCACAAGGCTGCAGGTCTCAAGGGCTGGTGATGGAGGCACCCCACCTGAGTACACAGTGACGTCAAGACGCTCTTGAACTTGGGATTAATACCAAACCCTCTGAGAGTTTGTGCATGAGAAAAGGGGAGGTGTGAATTGAACTCTGGAGAAATGTGTGCAATTGTTCCTACAGAATAATCTAATGCATCACACATGCAATAATAACAATGATGCATGTGAGAGAGTGCTGCTTTGGGGATGTTAGCCAGACATCCTAATAACTACTCAGAAAATCTTATCAATCGCTTATAGCAACTATGTACAAAAAGTACTTCCCTATCAACCACAGGTGTCAAATCTAGTTCCTGGAGGGCCACAGCTCTGCACACACAGTTTAGCTTTAACCCTAATTAAACACACCCGATCACACTAATTGAGTCCTTCAGGCTTGTTTGAAACCTAGCCTCCTTTTAAAAAAAGATCCTACATTTCCGTATGACTGAATTCATACAGATTAGCCAACAAACTGAAAAAAAATTTAAAACACTTACGTTTCCTTGTGATATCAGGCTGGAATATTTGCAGTGATGCTTCATGTGACACAATGCAGTTCCTGTGCTGTTCTCCAGACTCAGCAGGTGAGAGCTCGTCTGGAAGGTCAGTCTGCATGCTGAAGGAAACAGCCAGTCATTAGCATGAAACTCAGACAGAGTGGGCCCAGTGTTTTATCCATTTTCACTGTTTTCATAAAGATTTGCAAAAAAATATTTTGCAAAGATTGTAGGGTCTGTCATCTGGACTGTTACTCAGAAAATCACTCCATTCTTAGAGGCAAGCAGAGCAGCATCCAAGTTAAGCATTCCTATCTTCCAGAACACAAAAGTGTTTTATTGCTAGTGCATGTCAGAGCATATTTCAAAGGCCTGATCTTTATACATCCAAATGCAATTTATATTGTTTAAAAATTGCCATTGGATGAAGAACAAAAATAAATAACTAAAAAAACAACCCACTTCTTCTTGTCAGTCAGCCATAACTGATGCACAGCGCTCCAGTATAACCAATACATTGACAGTTATTGTAAATTTTATTTAAGTGTCTTCTTTCGGAAACACTTATAGCACTTATGAGGTCGTAAAAACAAGTCCGGTTTGGCCATATGTACCAAATATTGCAAATATTACATATATTCATTTATGAGATCAAATGATTCTTGAAATTTCATTCAAATTTCATTCAAATGAAACTTGTCTTACAAGATCATGACTCCGTAAGTAAACACTCTAAATCATAACAATAAATGAAAGTAATTACATTTGCTCTTTTCTTGTTGGTTAAAAATTCCTAACTTGTGTGAGTAAAATCATTTAAATATGATGAATAGGTTGTATTGTAACACCCACAAGCCAGAATAAATCTGTTGTTTAATTTAATCTGCTATGCTGAATGATGATGGTTTGTTTACTGATGAATGACTTGGGATTATGTATTTTCATTACATTTTCATAAATACACCCTGTTATTTACATGTTGGTACTTCTTCCTTAAGCAGACAAACAGAAGTTTGCAAACTGAGCAATTTCTAACACCACATAAGCCTGTTGAAAAAGTCTGAGCTGCTGATTAATTTTCAAGCCTTGGACCCGATCCTTTTAATCAACACAAGCTCATTTAATTTTTATAAAAATTTAATACGCAACAAAAAAAATCTTATAATAGATGGTTCATTTTTCATTACAGCAGCTGAGGGAAATAATTTCCATCAGGAAGTGTTTACTGAGAAAAATATACTGAAGTTACCACATTTAGCCACAGTAAACAAACATATCATCATCCACCCCATCGCTTTTATGGAGTGACAAAACAGTCTATAGCAAAAAAATTACAGTGCTGGTCTTCAGAATATCATTAAAGCTTTATTAAACAGATTACTCCTGGAAATAAGAAAAGGACATCTGTCTTGATGCCATTTAACAGAGTTTTATGTATAGTTTAATCAAACATGCATTTGGTTTACATACAAAAGCATGCTGAATTCTCTCAGGGTCACTTTTTATATTGATTTAAAGCTGCAGAGACGAGGACATGACCTCTCCTGCGGCTCTCCAAATGAAGGATGAAAAAAACACAAGCAGCAAATTATGTTTCTGATTGAAAATGTTTGGAATTTTTTCACCAACCTCCCAATATCAACATGAACTAGTGCGGCGACACTAAGAGAAAATGAATATGCCTTTTTTTTCTACCCAAAAACGTCCATCATTCCTGTGGTAGACCCTGTAACCTTGACTTGTAAACAGGAAAAAAAAATTAAAAAAAGGCCTCTCCTCTAAAAAGTCATCCTGATTCGAGATTGAAGGGCACTTTTATGCACGAGCAGTGTAACCCGAGGTCATTCTATTTAAATTTCTTTAAAGAGCTGTCAGCATTTGAGGAAATGCATTTCCTTTTTTAATGGATCATATCTGCAGTCTAAAATATATGTGTCCTTCTCCACCTTAACTTTTAACCTTCAAAGAGACATGCAACAGGCATGGGAAATCAAATTTACTTTCAACTTTGCAGAAGTTTTGCATGCAACAGCATTTTTCCAATGATTTACAGAACCAGCAGCCTTTACTCAAAAAATACATTTGCTGCTTTGTTAAACTACTTATTTAAAATGAGCTGAAACGACACAATTCTTGAGGTTTTATTGGGGACAACTTAATTGCTTTATGTTTATCCCAAAATTTTGAAAAACTAATATTTTAATAGGGTTGTGTACCTGCAGATCTGCACAAGACGTTTGGCCAGCTGAGATATGGTATGATCGTGCCCAACTGAGTCTGGTTTCTCTTTAGGTTTTTTTTTTTCTTCACTTTCGCTAATTGGTGAAGTTTTTTTTTTTCCTCGCTGCTGTCGCCACTAGCCTGCATGGTTCGGGACCTGTAGAGCTACACATTGATGGATTTGCTCTTCAGTGTTTGGACTCTCTGTAATGATTATTAAACCACACTGAACTGAGCTAAACTGAACTGAACTTAAACTCTGCAAATTGAACCGACACTGTTTCTATTTACTATGATCTTTTAAGTGAAAGCTGCTTTGACAAAATCTACATTGTAAAAGCGCTATACAAATAAAGGTGAATTGAATTGAACTGTACCGAAAACTATGTAACCAGTATGTACCGAACTGAATTAGCATTTACATTTCGCACCTAATTTCAGTGTCACTGGTGCTGGGACAAGGATGTAAAAAGCAACAAGGGGGTTATGTTGTCTGTTTCAAAGACAATTTTACTACAGTTTTGTTTATTAAACCTAATATGATGTTATTTAATTGTGAAATGTTTTATTAGGCACTTCT
Source organism: Danio rerio (assembly GCF_052040795.2). Classification (NCBI taxonomy): domain Eukaryota; kingdom Metazoa; phylum Chordata; class Actinopteri; order Cypriniformes; family Danionidae; genus Danio; species Danio rerio. Next base: position 10,661,710 of record NC_141038.1, on the reverse strand, counting down.
TGTGCACTGAATACATTTAGAATGTACTTATGCAGCTTATTTGAAAAAGCAAAAACAGTTGCCAAAATCGCCTATAAAATTGCAATCGCAATATTTGTTAAAAAAAAAAGCAATATGATTATTTTGTTCATATTGCACAGCCCTAAAGGCTTTTTTTACATGCGAAGATTTTTTTACACAGCAATGTGCAGCAGATGCTTTACAAAAGTTGCACGTAAGAGAGGAATCACGTCAAACTTAATTTGAGGGCACATGGAATCAACTTAAAGGCAGAGGAATGCACCGTCTTTGACAGCTTTCAACATCATCTGGCACTTTCACTGATTGATTTTACATGGATAGCAATAGTCCGATTTTAATATGATTAAGACAATACTCTGATTAAAAGTCTAGCATGTAAACAGTGAATTTTAATTACCTTAAAGGACCAGAAACCTGCATCACGAAGAGTTTTTTTTTTCTTTCCATTCTGCGTGGGGTATCAAATTCTGTTAAATCAACACTCTTCCTCCAGTCCTTAAATTGTATTCTCATTAAATACCTCAGTTTGTCACGGGGCATGAACAATATGTTGCTGAATGAAAGTTGATGTGCCAAATTGCAAAATTAAAAATGAAACACAAAATTACAAGAAACTCAGGAGGAAACGTGGAGAGCATGGTGATGCAATGATATTAATTAATCTATGTGCTGTAACATGTAAATGTTATGTGAATAGTCCTAAAAGGGATATTCAAAAAGCTACTCCTGTAAACACCTTAATCATATTCCTTAATTATTGTCTTCAGATCAAGGCAAATCATTGGATGCAGTTACAAACCCAACCCTAGAAAAAAGGTCTTCCCTGATTTTGATGACAGCCTTTCCTCAGGTTAGTAGTAAGCCTATGTTAAATTGCAAAAACCATTGATAGATTTTTCTAGAGTCATCCACCATAATTTTGTATCGGTTCAGGCACCATTTTGGCACTGGTAGCATTTAAAAAGTATCAATTTAGCACCGGTTTCATCATAACCCCAAATGAAACCCAATGTTAACTTAATTCCTTCAGGTTGCCCTAACTCAAATCAATTGTGTGAAACCCAGAATTTTTCACAATGTTTGATCACAACGTCATTCATCAATTTAAAGGAAACAATCACCTAAAAATTTTAATTCCATCATCATTTACTCAACTGCATATTAGACTTTTGTTTCTGTTGGAGACAAAATAATACATGTGAGAGGAAAAAAAACATGGCTTTCTTTTGTGGACAAAAACAAATTGTGCTTCACTGAAGAAAGAATGAATAAATGATATCCAAACTACCCTTTCAATCATTTACAGGTATAGTTGTCCTTTTTCACACAGTAAGAACACTGGTTGTTTTATCTGTCCATATGTGAGTGATCACACAAAAAACATTGTGTTGAATGGAAAACCTTGATATCCTCTTATATTCCATCCGGAGCATTTGCTCTGTTTATTATTGCAGGAAGTCAGGCAATCAATGATGGGAAATAAGAGCTGCTTCAGGGCTGCACTGTCCAATAACACAGTACATAAGCCTAATAAGGAACTGATGTGTGTTTATGTGAACATGTGTCCGGAGATTGGGAGTTTCATGGATTTATAAGAAGCCTCTGTGCATTGAACTGGGCCTGTGGATGTTAAAGGTTCTTTATGGTAGATCCAAATAAACAATGTTTGTTTTTAAGAGATGAAGGAGATGACACGTTTCATAACCGCATGACTAAAAACACTCATTCACAATATACGTGAAAAAGTGAACGCAGGTAGTCTTTGGATGCTTTTACATCAATGCTTGTTCATCCAAAAATGAAAACTGGGTAATTTTTACAGCATTCTGTTGCTCCACAAATATATGTTATGAACAGTTTCAATGCACTGTTTTAAAAGCTGTGTTGTAAACTTTATTGAAATACTAAGTGGAAAACCCTGGAGTGGATATTTATGTATTGGGTAATCTATAAAAACTAATGCTAACATTTATTTAAAACTGTGAACACAACTGATAGAGGATGGACGGACGGACAGACGGGCTAAACAAAAGAAAGACGGACGGACAGATGAAACAAAGACAGAAAAACAAATGAAAGAATGCATGGATGGAACAAAGATGGATGGATGAATGGGTGGAACAAAGACAGAAAAACAGATAAATGGATGGAACAAAGACAAAAAAACAGATGATAGATGAATGGATGGGACAAAGACCGAAATACGGACGAATGGACGGACAGAACAAAAGACAGAAAAACGGATGAATGGATGACACCAAAACAGAAAAACAGCATGGATGGATGGAACGAAGACAAAAAAGGATGGATGGATGAATGGATGAATGGACGGATGGAACAAAAGACAAGAAATAAGGACGGACAGACAGAACAAAAGAAAGAAAAACAGATGGATGGATGGAACCAAGACAGAAAAAACAGCACAGATGGATGGAACAAAGACAAAAAAGGATGGATGGATGGAACAAAAGACAAGAAATAAGGAAGGACAGACGAAAAAAAGACAGAAAAAAGAATTGATGAATGGAACCATGACAGAAAAAAACAGCATGGATGGATGGATGGATGGAACAAAGACAAAAAAGAATGGTTGATGGATGGATGGAAAGGTTGATATATGGATGGATGGATAAATGGATGTATAAATGGATGGAACAAATACAAAAAAGGATGAATGGATGGATGGATGGAACAAAAGACAGACAAATGGATGGACGTACAAAACAAAAGACAGAAAAACAGATGGATGGATGGATGGAACCAAGATAGAAAAACAGCATGGATGGATGGAACAAAGACAAAAAAGGATGGATGAAACAAAATACAAAAATAAGGATGGATGAACAGACAGAACAAAAGACAAAAAAACACATGGATGGAAGGAACAGACAAAAAAAAGCATGGATGGATGGATCGATGGATGGATGAATAGATGGAACAAAAGACAGAAAAATGGACGGACGGATAGACAGAACAAAAGACAGAAAAACGGATGGATGGATGGAGCAAAGACAGAAAAATAGATGGATAGATGGATGGATGTATAGAACAAAGACAGAAAAACAGCATTGATGGATGGAACAAAAACAGACGGACAGAAAAAAGGTAGAAAAAGAACGAATAGTTGGATAAATGGATAAATGGAACAAAGGACAGAAAAAAGGAGGGATGATGGATGGATGGATGGATGGATGGATGGAACAAAAGACAGTAAAAAGAGTTGACGGATGGATGAAACAACAGACAGAAAAAAAGGATGGATGGATGGACGGACGGATGGACGAATAATCAATGTCAATGAAATTACTATATAAGAGGTTGCAAGAGAACGGTGAACTTGTTTGATGAACATTTATTGAGAGATCACACGCATGAATAAGTCATTTATAAATAATGCATATAAATATTTAAATCAATTTGGATTTATTGATGACTTTAATTTTCGTGACAACGCTCTGAAGGACGAAAGAGTGAAGTAGGTCCCTTCCATAGAAAAATGACTGATCAAGTCAAGAATACCTGTCATTTGTTTTTCCCCGTCCTTCCAGCTCCGTCACAGGATATCCTAACACAGGAAGAAGCCAAATGTTGAGTCACCCAGGCTTACGGTAGAATCCAGCTGAGCACTTCCTTTCCCAGAGCAACAGGCTTTACCATGTGAGCTTTACTTAACTGAATATATTCAGTATGCACAAGATACATTTACTCAGCATTTGTGATATTACAGGGTCTGTAAAAAAAAAAAACCCATAGGAAATGACAATTTATTTGAGAAAGGTTGAAGGACGATCTGAAAGTTAAAGTGGGGTCATGTGATGAGCGAAAGGAAATGAGCGGGAGGAGGAAATGTGATGCTGTGACAGCAGGAAAATGAATGCGTCTGATGGAAAGGAAGGCAGGGTTGTGCTGATCTGATGTGTGATCAGTTCATGAACAACCATCAGCCCTTTGTGTGTATCTGACGTCTGACAAAACTGACTCACAGTAGGACATCGGAACTGAAGGATGTGTCTGTTAACAGTGTCGCTCTGCTTCTGAGCTCATGGGAAATAAAAGTATCAGTTGAAATGAAATAAATGTCTCTCTTACAACACAGCCTTGATGTCTGCAGAGTTTCATGATCAGGTCATTACAGATAAAAGTGTGGAGACATTTGACTGAAATTATGTTTTTCAATATGTAAAAGATCTTTTGATTATTTTTGCCGAAGTATTTAACTTAAATGTTACAAACTGGTAAAACAAAAATATTTTAAGTAAATCCCAACTTCACCTGTTCTTTTAAAATGGTAACAACACTTTAGGCAGACTGAACTGGACTGGAGAATCAGGAAAAATCATTCATTCATTTTCTTTTTGGCTTAGTCCCTTTATTAATCTGGGATTGCCACAGCAGAATGAACCGCCAACTAATTCAGCATATGTTTTACACAGCAGATGCCCTTCCAGCTGCAACTACTGGGAAACATCCATACACACTTATTCACACACATACACTACGAACAATTTAGCTAACCCATTTCACTTGTGCAGCGACGCGGTGGTACAGTAAGCCTCACAGCAAGAAGGTCGCTGGTTTGAGCCTTGGCTGGGTCAATTGCCATTTCTGTGTGGAATTTGCCTGTTCTCCCCGCATTCGAGTGGGTTTTCTCTCAGGGTGCTCCGGTTTCCCCCCACAGTCCGAAGACATGAGATCCAGGTGAATTGGGTAGGCTAAATTGTCTGTAGTGTAAATGTGAATAAGTGTGTGTGTGGATGTTTCCCAGAGATGGGTTGCGGCTGGAAGGGTATCCGTTGTGTAAAAACATGCTGGATAAGTTGGCGGTTCATTTCACTGTGGTGACCCCAGATTAATAAAGGGACTAAGCCGAAAAGAAAATGAATTATTGAATAAATTATTTATTGATTTTATTACTGTAATATGGTAACATGAGCTATTTATATCGACTTATTCTTGAATTGAATTTTTAAAATCAAGCCATATGTTAAAACTAATTTAATAATCATTGGTTAATCAAGAACAACAACAACAGTAAGGATAATACCTGAACTAAATATAGTGTGCATACTTATTTCATTTGTAAATCTATGCATATAATATATGCATACATAAATTACTTTTCACTTTATGTGCCCCAAAATTCAACACAGTCATTTTGACATTTTTGTCTTGTACCAAATGGAGAGGAAATAATAAAACAATAATTTTGTATCATGTTTTGTTGTATTTTTTATCTCAGACATTTAAAAATAGACAGTACCACCATTGTTTAAATTAATTTTAAACAAATTAAAGTAATACATTAAAAAACACCCTAAAAGCATGGGTCTAAAACTGCAGGGCTCATATTTAAACAGAGAATTAGCAGAATGAGCTGGGAGATGGTCCCTGAATCAGTCCCTGAATACAAAGAAGAAAAGAACACAGATATTGTTTTTAGATCAGTGAGGTGTTTAAAGAAAGAGGGGTCAAACTCTCTTTCTCTTGAGAAAGTACTGTTGCACAGGTGTCAGCAGTTAACAGCAGGGGTGAGCAGATCTGTTTTTACACACTCCCTCTGTTTGACGTTCTGCCTTTCACCTCATCCACACTGACAGATGCAACAAACAAATGCTTTTACGTAACATGCAATTAAACTTTAAATTGACAACCCTTAAAGGAATAGTAGACCCCCCCCCCCCCCCCAACAAAAAAAGTAAATTTGCTGTTAATTTTTTTAAATTATCCAATTTAAGGTGAGGTTTTTCATTTAAATTAGACTTTAGCTTAAATTGGTGTTGTAATTTTAAAAACTGTAAGTCGACCGTTCCAGCACTTTGAGAGTCAAAATAACATGTAGGCAAAACAATTAGTACCCATAATAATACTTACAGTACCACATACTAAACTATTTGTCTGTGCACTTTATTACCTTCAGTACACAACCAACTTTTTATTCCAACATAGGCTCATTCTGAAAGTGTAGCCCTATATAGATTTCTGGAGATCGCGAATTATGAAGCCAGAGCTACGTAAGGCTGCATATCATCTTGAAAGCAAACGCTATTAAAGCTGACAACATTCCTTTCCTTGCTTACCAGCTGACCGCTTACATCCATATGGACGGCTTTCCCACAGTTACCAATTTATCCGGTAGCTCGACATATACGTCGGGGGACTTGATACGCAGAGAGGAGTTGACCACGACAACAGGGTTTGAGTCAGAGTGAAGAACAGTTCTAAAAAGCAGGTAAGACAAAAACAGAAACTAAAAAATAACACAAACAAGTAAATAACAGGATAATGCGGTAAAATCTGAAAACGCAGTAAAAATCAGACTAGGTCTATTCTTTTTCTGAATTTCTTTTTAAAACACTGCAGCTGTGTATAGGGAAGGGTGGGCGGGTCAATTGGTGCTTTAAAAAACACTATTGGTTGGGTTTAGAAAAAGGGGAGGGTGGGTCAGTCAGTCAGTCATTCCGTTAGAAGACAGTCAGTCGACAGCAGCTTCTGGTGGATTTATGTGAGAACAGCAGGCTTAAATGGCATTCGCGAGATATATTTGAGATCATACACAGAGAAGCATACACAGCAGCCTGTGGTGCATTCACAAAAACAAAAACTGCAAAAAAACGTAGCTCCTGGGATGTATTTTGCTCTGTCCAGAAATGTATATGAGTATGTAATCAGAATGAGCCTGGGTTGATTTTTTCTAAAGTTTTTTTTTTTTTTTAATCTAAAATAACCTTTCTAATGTTTTATATATTTTTTTCAAGTTAAACCAGACTTTTATTATGTAAGGTTGTCTTGATTCTGTTGTGCATTTCCATGTGCACATGATATGATGATAGCATTTCTCAAATCCTATTCAAATAGGACTTTAGCCAATAAATCATAGATATAAACTACTGTGAGTTTACGTTGTTACATCAGAGTTTATTAAACAAATTTGATTCCATTTCAATAGGCCAATTTTATTTTTGCAAGTTATACTGCAAAAATACTTTTCTTACATGGAAATTTCTCTTGTTTCTAATGCAAATATCAAAAAATTTGAGACCATAAAACATACTATCTTGTTTTCAGAAATATTAAGTCAAGATTAAATGAGTTTTTATTGCATTTTCGCTTTTAAATAAGATTATTTTCCTTACCCCATTGACAGATTATTTTCCTTGTTTAAGGTAAAACTCACTTAATTTTTAATTTTGACATTACGTCTGAAAAATAGGGATTTTTTTCAAACATATAAGTGGGTAAAAAAAAAAATTTAAACTGCCTTTATTCTAGCCGAAAAAAACAAATAGGATTGTCTCCAGAAGAAAATTATTATCGGAAATACTGTGAAAAATGAGCAGCATGGTGGCGCAGTGGTCCTCACTGTCACCCCACAGCAAGAAGGTTGCTCGTCCAAGTCCCGGCTGGGCCAGTTGGCATTTTTGTGTGGAGTTTGTATGTTCTCCCCATGTTCATGTGGGTTTCCTCTGGGTGCTCCGATTTCCCCCACAGTCCAAAGATATGCGCTATACAGTAGGTGAATAGGATGAACTAAATTGCCCGTAGAGTATGAGTGTCTGTTAATGTGAGAGTGTATGGTGTTTCCCAGTACTGGGTTGTGGCTGGAAGGACATCTGCTGCGTAAAACATATGCTGGAATGGTTGGCGGTTTATTCCACTGTGGTAACCCCTAATTAATAAGGGACTAAGCTGAAGGAAAATAAATAAATGAATTCTGACTTGATGGAAATCAACTTGTGTTTTTCCAACCCAGGCTCATTCAGAAAATGTTATTAACCAATGGCTCAGTGGTTAGCATTGTCCCCTAATAGCAAGAAGACACTGAGGCCACTGTGTAAGCTTTTTCAGATCTCAAATTTCTCTTGCGAGCGCCAGCAGGCCTGTTCTTGCGTAAATCCACCAGAGGCCGCTGTCGACTGACTGACTGACTTACCGATCAACTGACCCTCCTCTTTCACTAAACCCAACCAACAGTGTTTTCAAAAGCACAGATTAACCCGCCCACCCAATCCCCTTAACCCCAGTTATATCCAAGCCCAGTCCTGGAGGGCCAGTGTCCTGCAAAGTTTAGTTCCAACCCCAATCAGACACACCTAGGCTAGCTAATCAAGCTCTTACTAGGCTTTCTAGAAACATCCCTGCAGGTGTGTTGAGGCAAGTTGGAGCTAAAATCTGCAGGACACCAGCCCTCCAGGACCAAGTTTGGACACCCCTGCCTTAACCCAACCGAAAGTTAAAAAAAAAAAAACTTGTTTTTTTTTTACCAAGTTTTCAGATTTTACCACATTCTCACCCTGTTATTTACTTGTTTGTTTTATTTTTTGGCTTTTGGTTTAGTCTTACCTGCTTTCTGGAACTTTTCTTCGCCGGACTCGAAGCCCGTAGACATACATGGTGAGCTACTGGACAAACTGGTAACATTAGGAAAGCCGTCTAGACGGAGGTAAGCGGTCAGCTGGTAAGCGTGAAAAGGAACTGCATCATACCACCCCGTAGCGTTCATTTTAAAAACAAAATTCAATCATACATAGCTCTGACTACATAATAATTCGCGATCTTCAGAAATGTATATAGGGCTACGCTTTAAGAATCAGCTTCTAGTCTGGACAACTGTGCAGGTGATTGTGCTTGAAGCAGGTGTGGAGGTGATGATTTACACAGACAGGAGAACACTGGTCACTCTGTCCATCAGGAGAAAAAAAGTGGCAGTAAACGCAGCGGCAGGTGTGGTAAAACTATCAGGTCAGTGTGTGTTTAAGAGAGTAAAGCAGGACTAACGTTGTTTTAACAGCTCTCGGGTCATTAGCTCTCAGTGGGGGAGACTTTCACATCAGAAGACACAGAGATGAGGATCTGACCAGCGGATTGCACATCTCTGGCTGAAAACAGCTCAGGATTTAGAAAACAAATGGAGATTCCAGTCGATTGTCTCATATGGAAAACACACACACAGATGTACATACATCATTCTTGAGGCGTGGGTTTGAATGCTGGTTTAAAAGATGATACATATTGAATTAATGTTAAATAAATGTGTTGATCGGTATGTTATTATATAATATCCTCATGTCATCCTTCACGTTATTTCTTTCCATAAAACATATTGTGGAATTGTTCCTCTTACTTTTTTTTTGTACACATGCCAAACTAGATGACTTTAAAGCACTATGAATGTACATAACACATTTGTGCTATTTAAAAAAAAGTCATGCAATAGGATGATTATTGTGTGACTTATAGGCTAATAGTATTATTATTATTATTAGTGCAAATATACTTATTTTAATTGCTATATTAAGTATACTTATATTAATTCATTTATTGTCCTATTTTTTATTTATTAAATTTAATTATTAAAATTATTAAATTGAACAGCAATCAGTTACAAATATATGTAAATGAATAAGTAATATTTAGCTATTATAATAGAATAATTTATATTTTAAACATTTTATAATAGTTATAATGTTATTATTATGATTATTATTATTATTGTTGTTGTTATTATTATTAATATTTATAACAGTTGTATTGTTATTATTAATATTCTTTATTATTATAATTATTATTATTATTATTATTATTAATAATAATAATAATATTTGTATCATCATTATTATTAATATGATTATTACTACTAATAACAATAATAAGTCTTATTGCAAGTATAATTATTATAAATATTATATTAAGTATAATTATATTATTTGTTTATTGTTATTTGTTTTTATATATGAAATCTATTTTAAACAATTAACAAATAAATTATTAATAATTATTATTATAATTAATAATAATTATTATTGTTAACTTGTATATTATTTGTTAATATATTATTATTATTATTATTATTATTATTATTATTATTATTATTATTATTATTATATGTATGTTTAATGATTATTTTAATCTCCCAAAAAGGTAATGGTAAAAAAAAAAATGTTTGCATTTTTTCTAATATAATACAAAAAAACATAAAAACTAATAAACAAACTACAGGAAAACAACAGCACAGATCCCAGTGACTTGAAGACCTCTACATAATGACAGAACTGACATTTTGTGTCTGAACCATTTCTTTAATGATTAAATGTTCCAGACCATTAACTTTGATGAAGAACTCGTTGGCATTAAATGTTGATGTAACGCTGCTCCTTCATTCCAGACGCACATTAAATAAACACTGCAGGTTAAAGTCTATTCCAGTCTATTTCTCCTGCAGCATCTGGACTGCTCCAACCGATACCCTTCATTCATTTAAAGGAGCCCAAAATGCACAATGGAGTCTCTCTCAAAAAACAGCAAGACTCGGACAGAACGTTTCCCTGACATTGACCATTCTCCGCACTTCCTGCACGTATGCATGTTTTCATCCGTCACGCCAGAGTCCTGCCACCAACATCTGCAGTCCTGAGGGAGCTGCAAGCACAATATAAACCTTTCTGGAGCACAGATCCCTCGGGACGGGCTACACTTTTGTCCATCAGACCCAGTTTCCTGAGGAGAAATCTTGAGAACGGCCACTGAAACCCAATACAAGAGCGGACGAAGTACAGAGAACCTCAACCTTCCCTCCCAGGAGACGCTTCTTTCACTGGGGTTTAGCCAGACGTCAACATTCAAAACTGCTCTTAACCTTTGCAGAATGAGAAAGGACAAAGCGCACAAAAACAGACTATTGTGCATGACAGAATAGGCTAATTCTTCATTTTGTTTTACTTCTGACAATTTGGAATGTTGAAAAGTTTTTTTTGTTAATTGTTTTATTAATAAAATAAAATTAAATAAAATAAAATAAAATAGTGGTTAAGAGATAAGTGACTGACATATACAGTAGCACCATGGTGCTACATCATGGCAACCAGTTCAATTCCCAGCTCAGGTCAGGTCCTATGCCGATCCTTCCCCTCTCTCTGCTCCCAATGCTTTCCTGTCTGTCCTCCACTATACTATTACAATCAAAGTTGAAAACCCCCTAAAAAATATTAAGAAGAACATTAAATGAAAATAAATTTAACAAGTTTTAATAAATTTTTTATGACCACAAAACATTTTGAAGATATATCTTTTGTAATTTTCTCATGCATGCTCTAAAAACCAGCAGAAAAAATTAAATAGTTTGAAATTGTTATTCAAAGTATTCTTAAGTTGTGTTGTGTGCTTAAGTTAAGATGTATTCTTCTTAACATCCTACCCCAAAGAATAAACAAAATAATAAAAATATACAATAAATGACCAAAATGAAATCAACAATTTAGCACATCAACGAAAATAAAATATAATATCAGGGGTCATATTATATAACACTAGGAGAACTTGCAAATTTTACACAGAATTGCCAACTGATCCAACCAGGACTCGAGCCAGCAATCTTCTCGCTGTTAAAGGACAATGGTAACCCCTGAGCCAGTGGTTCATAAAATAAAAATAAAATAAAATAAAATATTCTAAGAATTATTTTATGTGATTTTTACAATGCATGCTCTGAAAAAATTATATAAGAACCATAAAATTGTTATATTCAAAGTATTCTTAGAATAAAAAAAATCCTATCAAATAAAAAATTATTACAATAAATTAACAAAATGAAAGCAAAGGTTAAGCAGAAGCAGGAAAAAAACAAAACGTATGACAAAAAAATATTCTGAAATTTATTTTCTGTGATTTTACAATGCCTGGTCTAAGAAAACATCATAGAAGTACCATAAAATTGTTACGATACAAATAAATCAATACAATAAATAAAACAAAAAGTAATCAATGATTAAGCACATGCAGTAAATTATAAAAAAATAAAAAATAAAAAAAATAAAACTACTATTATAATAAAAATAAATTTATATTATTTTACAAACCACATTTTTGCTTTTAAATCCTACAAGTTGACAGGGATTCACCTAACTGAAGAATAAGCTATTAATGATTGAATGAGCTCACTTTAAACACAGCAACATCACAAAATAACCACAATGCCAAAAACCTCAACAGTGATCAAATGTTTGTAGAGAAGACCATTCAAAACCTATAGATTCCAAGATTATGTAAAATTTACAACACAGCAGCTGAACATCTGTGGACCAGAAGCTTCACAGATCAAAACAATCTGGAAACGGCACCTATATGAACAGTCAAAATATGTACCAACATACAGCCTAAAAACTCTTTAAATGAAAATCAATTACTGAAGGCATGAATGAAAGCATAAAGTAATGAACATGATTATGCACTCCGACTGTTTACAGCTGGCTCCTATTCACACATACAGACAGACAGTGCGTCTTCAGAGTTAGTGGGATGGGAATAGCTCTGTCATCCTAGTGAGAATATACAACCTAGTTTAGGTTACTGATGCTAAGACCAGTCTGCCTGGTAATAAGAGCCAGCAATAACACATCTGAGTCAGATAAGCACTGATAATGATGGGCATATGTAACACAGTTTTAGATGGAGGGATGAAATAGCTGGGGGAAGTTCACACCACAGCCATAAATTATTTCATATCTCATAAGTACGGTATATATGGTGTTATATTGCATAAAACATGCTAAAAATAAGTAAAAATAGTGGGATTATGTGGGGTTAAAAGTTCAATTAATGCTATAGCTAAAAATAAACAACTAAAATTCACAAACTAACCAAAACAAACAACCTAGACAAAACAACAACAACAGAATTAATAAATGGACAACAACGCTCATAAGCAAAGCAATGCTAAACCTAAACAAAGAACAGAGATAACAACCAAGGAGAGAGCTAACAAATGAATGACAGAACATGCTAACAACAGAGCTAACAAATAAGTGGAAGTTTATAAGCTAACAACAGAACTACAGTAACAATAAGTAACACAAATGTGGAATGAACAAACTAACAATGGATTTAACAAGCTAATGCTATAGCTAACGAACAATTAATATTTCACAAACTAACCAGAACAAACAACGAACAATAAAACTCAGAAATGACAGAATTGATAAACTAACAACAGAAATATAGAACTGTTAACTACTTTTTTTAACTAGACAGACAGCTAACCAATAAATGACATAAATAACCAGCAAAATGACAAGTAACACATTCATTCATTCATTTTCTTTTCGGCTTAGTCCCTTTATTTATCCAGGGTTGTCACAGCGGAATAACCCCCACCTTATCCAGCATGTTTTTACATAGCGGATACCCTTCCAGCCGCAACCCATCTCTGGAAAACATCCATACACACTCATTCACACTGATACACTACGGACAATTTAGCCTACCCAATTCACCTATACCACATGTCTTTGGACTGTGGGGGGAAACCGGAACACGCGGAGGAAACCCACGCAAACGCGGGGAGAACACGCAAACTCCACACAGAAACTGACCCAGCCGAAGCTCGAACCAGCGACCTTCTTGCTGTGAGGCAATAGCACTACCTACTGCGCCACTGCATCGCCACAGAGCTAACAATTAAAAAGTCCACAAACTAACTATAGAACCAAAGTAACAATATACCTAACAAAGAAATGTGGAACAACATGAGCTAACAAGCTAATGATATAGCTAAGAAACAGCTACAGTAATAGTTTACAATCTAAGCAAAACAAACAACTGTCAAGCTAGCAATAAACCTCATAAATGACAGAATTAATGAACTAACAACGCAAAATGGTAATTATTGAACTACCTAACAACATACCTGACATAGCTAACAAATAAATGACAAAATAAACAAATTAAAATACCTAAAATGATGGATTTAGCAAAGGAATGATAGCGCTAACAAACAAAAGAAGTAACAAACAAATAGCATATCTTTTAAACTAAAAGCAGAGCTATTAAATGCTAAAAAACAAGCTATAAAACTATCAGACACACATATTATACATTTTAGGAACAGATATTTACTATTACATTACACTTACTGCACATACACTAGAAATGTCCAGTTAAGAATCGTTTGCTTAAAGGTCGATTATATGCCAAGTAACACTCCCTATAAACATTCTTGTAATTCTGTATGAATAAAACATTAGAGATGTTTTGATAAATGAATAGCTCAGTGTTTCTCTTGGTTTTCTGGTATTTGTTTTGTTGCTCTGTCATAACCGCACGATCTCCCATTACATATTATTGTTGCTTGAAGTAATATATGCTGGTATCTGTGGCATATTTGACCCCTCTCTATGGGTACGTGCCCGTTCTGAAGATGGCTCTTGGCAAGCTGACACACTGGATGTGTCGGCTTAAAAACCATATTAATTACCAGCAAGACTCCCGAGTTCTGTTATTCAATACCTACATCTCTCATCACGAAACAGTCGGCCATGTACGCACACACACACACACACACACACACACACACACACACACACACACACACACACACACACACACACACACACACACACACACACACACACACACACACACACACACACACACACACACACACACACAGTGTACCCTACAGCCAAAAGCCAAACATTTCCATTACTCTGTGACCTTTCCTAAAATACCATAATGGAAACCACAGGCTGTTTAACATTTGCATACACACCAAAATAAGTTCAGCCAAGATCCTTAACCTAAACACCAAACCTATACCTAGCCACCATGAAAAACTCCACAGTAATTTACAAAACCAAATACAAACTGTGAAGGAGACGTGAATCTGTCCAATATGGGACTAACACTGTCAAAAAAAAAAAAAAAAAGAAGTTTCCAACGTGATACCAAGCTACTTTAACCAGGTCCTGGTGCTCTGGAGGCCAGGCAGTAAAAAGGCGCCACATCCCAGGACAAATACACAGCTTTATACTGGAACCACAAATCTGTTATTATTCCTTATGGTCTTCCAAGAGAAATTACAGAAAGTTTCATGTTTAAAGGTAATAATGAGCCAGGACGATCCGGCCCTTTGAGGACGGAGAGAAACAACACCGTTATGAATGAAGAGCCAAGGAATAAGTGCAGTCACCTCCACATGTGAATCAACAGAATATAATCCTCAAACTGAAAAAGCATGCAATAAATATGCATCGTCTTAATCAAGCTGTGCTGCTTTGAGGTTGATGAACATTGACACAGTTTAATCCCGGATTAACATGAAAAATTATCTCTGCTTAACTAATGTTGATAAAACATCAGTTACGTTAAGTTATTGGGTCATTAGCATGTTCTCAAAAAATGTCAGCACAATAGCATTTTATGTGTGTCTGAAATGTTTTATTTTAGTCTTTATTAATGTTACACTGTAAAAAATAATACCCCATATCTACTTAAAAAATTTGAGCTAACAGATTACAAGCAATATTACTAATTAAATTCAACATATTTGGATTAGGTAACAATTAATTTAATTAGCTTATTTAAAATTAGTCATTTAAATTGAGTAACCACAAACAGTAATTAAAGAAATTAGAAAATTTGAAATAGAAATATTAATTTAATTGAACAGAAAAACCGACACAATGTTAATGAAAACTACTCAATGTTTTTATTTACATTTAACATAAAATGTGTGGAGCTCTAGAAAATAATGCTTTATGTCTGCACAATAAAATTGAGGTAACAGATTACAAGCATTATTAATAATTAAACTCAACAAGTTTGGATTGAGTAAAATTGAATTAAATTTAGCTTAAATTAGTGGAGCCATTCAGCAGTGTGGAGCCACAAAACAGAGTAACAAAAACCCCAAATAGACAATACATCATATAACACACAATAAAAAGTGTACATTTAAATAAATTGATAATCTTAACATGGACTTTGATAATATTTTTTAAACAGCAGTTTCAAACAACTGGGCATTAAACAATAATGTTGAAAACAATATACTTAAAGTGAAATTTATGTGATTTAATGTATGAAAGGTATTATTTGACAGAATAATACAGATTCATTGAAGCAAAGAGGACACTGCAGTTCATGGGAAAACTACCCTCTAATATCTTCCAGTGTTCACTAGACAGTCACTCTTGAAAACACCATTCTTTGTCACAGTTAAAAATGCATAGGTCAAACCCAGGTGGACACAAGCTCTGGCAATGTAGTCAAGAGCCATGTTTCCACTCTGGCGCCTTAAGTTAGCCTGCCAATGCGAGCCAGGACCAGTCGCATTTCAACAGTCGCTTAATCGGATACCTTGGGCCAAAACAGTCCAGCTGGTGCTTTGGGCGAAGTGAAAGCATCCAAATCATATCAAATACTGCAGGAGACCTATTGGAACCCACATGGACCAAAGTTCTCACAGAAATCAGTCCAGTTTGGTGAAGGAAAAATCATGGTTCGGGGTTTCAAACATTCAGTATGGGGGATGTGTGAGAGATTTGTAGAGTGGATGGCAACATCAACAGCCTGAGGTATTAAGACATTTGTGCTGCCCATTACATAACAAACCAGAAGAGAGGGCAAATTCTTCAGCAGGATAGCACTCCTTCTTATACTTCAGCCTCCAAATCAAAGTTTCTGAAAGCAAAAGAGATCAAGGCGCTCCAGGATTGGTCAGCCCAGTGACCAGACATGAACATTATTGAGCATGTCTGGGGTAATCTAGAGGCTTTTGCCTTTCATATTAGCCCACTTCTGATACCAACTGATCAACAAGAAGTCAAGTTATTTTTTGTTGCTCCAAAAACTTGGTTAGGCGACAAGACTTTTGTCAGGTAGTGTAGATAGTACAGCATTTGATCAAAATTCCAAAACATCAAGTTGTTTTGTGGTGTTAATTTAGTGTTGTGCAAAGAACTACACAAAACCAACTCTATATTCACGAGCAAGTCTCTGTAAATAAAAGGAACAAACGTTGTTATCACCATTCTGCTCCATAGCATTCATTTAACCTATAAAAAGTGCAATCAAACATTTGTTTCAGTGTATTTTTTAACATATTACAAAGAGCCTGTGTTGAGTGATGCTTACTTGTTTTTAGACAACAATGGTTGTATTGTATTATTTTAACTAGTAAAAGTACAACAAGAATTTTCTTTAGTATAGGGTGATGTAGTGCAACAATGTTTAGACGAGGGCAGGAAATTGCAAGATTGCAGGTTCAAATCCCACATGGGATCACTGTGGCTAAAAGTGCCCTTGAACAAGAACCCTAAAGTCCTTCCAAGAAGACTGTCCCCATAATACGTTATTTGGACGAAAGCCTCTGCTAAATGACTTCACCCCGGTGACACACAGTAGCATCATGCAGTAAAGACATTTCTTGGCTTATAACGCAGATCATTAACTAAGAAAGAAGCCAGCATGTTTTGACGTTACAGAAATGGTGGATGATCAGAATGGGACTGTCATGTTGAAAGTGCACGTAGAGGCGAGTGGTTCAGATAGCTGGGTTGATTTTGGCTTGGTTAAACTCTGGCAGCAAGAGCAAAAAAAAAGTGCTCTGAGTGTTTACCCAAACCCAGGACTGTTTAGATTGGATATCCTCTTCGCCCTTCAATGCGAGCCTTCAGACAACTGGAGTTTCCCCTAGTCGTCCTCTATCATCTAGCGCAAACGATCTGCCAAGATTTTGTTTTTCTCCAATGAATCGTGGACGTCCAAACAAGCTGGCGTGTTATTCATTATGTGCTATCTAAAAAAGCGCCACACACAAGTGCAGGACGAGCTGTGGGACTCAGCCTGGCCCAGTTTTCTCAATGTGTTAGACACGCGCGGGTGGCATTAGCAAGGCGCTTGCTCTCCGTGTGGTCTGTAAGATTATACTGGCATGTATCGGTCATACGTGCCTGACTCGGTTTCACATGGATCTACTGACAGTACAGACGGCGTTCCTTTAAAAAGCTAGTCACTGATCAGCGCTTTCATTCAGCTATTCTTCTGTGAGTGGCGTGTATAACTATAAAGGACTCTTTCGTGGTATCTGTCATTTATTTATTACTACAGCTGTTCAAGAGTTCCTGCACAGGGCTGTGGTCAGATTAGGACAGCAGATGCTCTTTAGTTCTTCACTATGTCAACAATGATAATGCTAGACATGAATATTAGCTTCTTACATTTTTAACATTCTTACATTAATTCACTTTCCAAACTAGTTTGTCAAAATAAATATAATATAAAACACTAAAAAGATCATTTGCAGAGTGTAAAATAATAACATACCAGTCTATAAAATTAAGGTTGCATATATTGTTTGTAGTAAATAATTAAATAAAATACCATTTATATTTATATATATATATATATATATATATATATATATATATATATATATATATATATATATATATATATATATATATATATAAACACAAATAAATAAGTAAATGTTCTCTCCTGTTCAACCATTATCTGTTCCCACTGAGCCGAATATTGAGAAGGAACCAAATCTCCTACCACAGCTATACCACTGACACTCAGATCTACCTAATGTTACTGCCTATTGACTTCAGCCCTATTGACACCCTCTGCCAATACATTGATGAAATTAACAGTTGGATGTTCCAAAACATTCTTTAGTTAAACAAAGAGAAAACTGAAGTTATTGCATTTGGGAACAGAGATGAGGTTCTCAAGGAGAATGCGTACCTTGGCTTTAGGGGTCAAACAACAAAAAAATAAAGGTCAAGAATCTTGGTGTGATTTTGAAGTCAGATCTGAGTTTCAGTAGTCATGTCAAAGCAGTAACTAAATCGACATACTACCATCTCAAATACATTGTAAGAATTAGATGCTTTGTTTCCAGTGAAGATTTAAAGAAACTTGTTCATGCTTTTATCCGCAGCAGGGTGGATTACTGTAATGAACACCTCACTGGCCTTCCCATAAAGACAGTCAGACAGTTGCAGCTCATCCAGAAAGCTGCTGCCAGGATTCTGACCAGAACCAGAATATCAGAGCACATCACACTTGTCCTCAGGTCTTTACACTGACTCCCAGTTACATTCAGAATAGATTCTAAGGTATTATTATTTGTCTATAAATCACTAAATGGCCTAGGACCTCAATACATTACAGATATGCTCACTGAATACAAACCCAACAGATCAATCAGATCTTTAGGATTAAATAAATGAGAAATTCCAAGAGTTCAGTCAAAGTTCAGCTTTTATGTCCCCTGCCACTGGAATCAGCTTCCAGAAATGATCAGATGTGCTCCAACATTAGACGCACTCAAATCAAGACTTAAAACACATCTGTTCAGCTATGCCTTTACTAAATGAGCACTGTGCTACAGTACATCTGACAGATCATCGATCTTTTCTTTTTCATTCTTTTATAACCTGTTTTAACACATTTTAATCTGTTTTTATATTATTTGTTTTTATTTTCTTATACTTGTCTCTTTTATTCCTGTTTATGTAAAACACTTTCAATTGCCTCTGTGTATGAAATGTGCTATATAAATAAACTTGCTTTGCCTTGTACAAAAATGTACAAATTAAATAATCAATTATTTAAATGCCACAAAGTAATAAATCATAATAACTGATAAATAACTCAAATCATTTAAATGCTCCAAGTAAATTCAAGCATCAAATTATAATGAGCAATATTAATTTTAAGGTAAGATTTGGGGGGAAAACATGATAATTTAAGATAAATTTAACATGACAACACAGTTATACATGTATAATAATAATAATAATAATAATAATAATAATACCATGCACAATGCCTAAAATGTATTGCTAATTTAATTACATTTGAAACCATCTAAGGTCACTCCTAAATAATCTTTATGAATAGATTACCAATTTATTATTAATAATAATAATAATAATAATAATAATAATAATACCATGCACAATGCCTAAAATATATTGCTAATTTAATTACAATTGAAACCATCTAAGGTCACTCCTAAATAATCTTTATGAATAGATTACCAATTGATTTATAATAATAATAATAATAATAATAATAATAATAATAATAATAATAATAATAATAACAACAATAATAAAATAATAACATAATAATAATAATCATAATAATAAGTAATAATATGATTATTCATTCATAAATTCATTTACTTTCTTTTAGCTTAGTCCCTTTATTCATCAGGGGTCACCACAGTGGAATGAACCACCAACTTATTCAGTATATGTTTTATACAGACTCATTCACACACATACACTACAGCCAATTTAGTTTATCCAATTCACCTGTACCACATGTCTTTGGACTGTGGGGGAAACTGGAGTAACCCACCCGAACAGGACGAGAACATGCAAACTCCACACAAAACTGCCAACTGACCCAGCCGGGACTCGAACTAGCAACCTTTTGCTGTGAGGCAACAGTGCAAACCACTGAGCCACCGTTTCACCCATTATTATTATTTTTATCATTATAACAAATGATCCATATCTGGCCAATAATCACAAAGTCAATCAAATATCACATAAAAAGAAGTCAAGCTAAGCTGTGTTGGTCACCACATTTAATAAAACTTACTGCAAACCAAAACAATTAGACCACAATAATCAAAAAAACTTAAAGTAAGATGTCTAAGGACGAGTTAAAGCTATACTGAAATCTACTCCACAGACAGTTCAGTATAAATATGGACATGAGTTCCTCCGGTATGAGGACAGTGTCGACAGTATGACCCCCACTGCTGTTTAGATGTCTTCATGTCGGGTTTCCTCTGACGCGCATGTATATGTATGTCCAACCTCTTATTTTTAGTGGATGTAAGCAGTCGTCAGTTATCTCAGAGCTTGAGTGAGGCTCTGAAGACTGACAGGTTAATTAGTCAGGTCAAGGTCTCTTCTCAACATTCTTTTAATGACATCCATACAGGAGGGGTTAAAACTTCACCTCTATACAGTCAAGGCTGAGATATTCTTAAAGAGAGATGTGCAGAGTGTCATCTCAATGTTTGAGTCTCTAGAATGCAGTTTAGTTTGTCTGCAATTGTTTTCAGAAGAATAAAAGGAAGTGAGGCAGGAAAAAAAACAACTGGATCAGCTTCAGTGGTTTGAAACAAACAACACATTGGAAATATGTACAGAAACGTACTAAACATACTGTTTTGATTGCGGTTTCTAGGTGAACACTATAGTGCAGTATGATACCAATAACTTGTGCTACTTTTCACACTAATGATATTACTATCAGTTAATAAAAGATTTTTTTCATTCAGTTGTTTCCACATCAAGGCAAGTCAATTTCTATGCACATTTCACACACAATGGTCATTCCTTTACATAAACAAGAATAAAAGAAACAAAATACAAGTATAAAAAAATAAAAACAGCAAAGAATAAAAATTGTTTCAAAACCGATTTAAATGTGTTAAAGCAGGTTTTAAAGGAGTTAAAAAAGAAGAAAAATGCTATCTACTAGATGTAGCACAGTGCTCATTCAGCAAAGGCACAGCTAAACAGATGCGTTTTAAAGATGCAGTATGTAAGTTTGACACCTAGTGGTTGAACTAGGTATTGCACTCAAGGTTCAAAACGCATTTTTACTCCGCCCCTCCTCTGACGACTCCACACAAGAGCAGGTAGCCAGATTGACAACACCAACAGGAGCGTGCCTGACTATCGAGCCTAAATGTTAATTTAAGGCTGACTTAACCCATTTTCTATCTAAAAGCAATGGTACAGGATTATTATTTTAATATTTCCCAAATTAAAATGAGTTTTTGTCCCAACCAACACAACTTCTCTTTCTTGCTGATGAACAACAGAAAACTGACAATGATCACCTCAGGTAAACCTCATGTGCAAAGTTAAATGCTATCAATGTGAGTTTGAATGCCATTTTACATGAGATTTATTGCCATATTACTAAAAGCAGCAGCAGATGGTTCACCTCAGATCTTGAAAACAAAATAAACCGTTTGAAATTGAACCAACAAGGCAACCCGGGGTGCTGCAATATAATTGGCTAAACTGGCATTGGGCAGGGTAAAAGAAACAGAACAAGGACAGCCATTCCAGCACGTAATGCACATTTTCAAAGCAGAATATCTGACTTTATCATTGTTTTTCAGATAAACAAGATCGTTCACTTAGCATGTTTCTTACATATCTGCAAACATATTATGGTTTTCATATGCTTTAGAATAGGGGCAGGACACAATTGGCTTGGTTTAGGTCGGGGAAGGACGTTTATGTAAAACGTACAACAAAACGCACACCGAGTACCGCATTTCAGATTCACAAAATACAGCACCCTCTAGTGGATTAGTTATCTGAAATTCACAATAAAACGTACCAGGAACAGCATATTTTACATTTCACAAAAATCTAGGCATGTATTTCCAACAAGCCTGGGTTGTTTTATTAATATTAAAAACCCTACAAACACACAAAAAGTGTCATCTGGGGCAATAGAAAAAAGTTAATCAATTAATAAATGATGTTTTCCACTCAAATACTTTATTAGAGAGTGAAATAAGCATTGTAGACATTAAAAGGCACCCATGATGAAAATCGGATTTTGTACGCTGTTTTGTACACTCATATTGGAGTATTATAAACACAGTAAGTCTCTTTTTTTTAAATTTCTTGATGTTAAAATAGGTTGCAAAGGCTAGTGATTTTGAGGACCACTGCAACGTGACGAAGGAATTCGGTTTTCCTCGCCCACCGAATTGATTAACAGGTGCCATGTTTCTACAATAATATGTATACATATGTTCACAGAAATTTTTTTTTACAAAGAAACTAAGATTAAAATATGTTACAACTCTCCATGATTTTTATAAGTTTAAAATGTTTTTAAAACACAGCATGTTTGTAAAAAAGACATGCATGTAATTCTTAACCGCTATAAACACTATGGCTGCATGGTGTACTGCAAATGCCATTTGTGTGAGACTCATCATTCCAGAAAGGCTTGAATAAACTCCACCACAAATGCATCAAATAAACTTACTTTATATTTTTACTAATGAACTGCATTTCAGCTTTATCTGAGTCTGTATCACTGACTGCTGTTTATCTAATGTAAAGCAGACACGCATGTGGAAGCGGTGAGGGTGGAGAATCAGCTCATTTGCATTTAAAGCCAGAGGCTACCAAAAGAGCTACATAAGCCTTAGACAAAAAATGGTCAGATTCTGGAGGCTATAATAAATGATCAGCTGGTTAAGTACACAGGACTGCATTTATTGTGACTAACTAACATGTATATATTGCTCAAATATTTATGTTGGAAAATAAATGTAGCATATCCAGAATTTTAAACCCACAAGTTAGAGTACAGTAAACTTTAAAGTAACTATTTTATTGGGATTATCAGCAGATTTTGGTGAATTATCAAAAAAAAAAAAATCACGTTTTAAAATCATAATGTTAGAATTATTACAGTAGAGGGTCACAAGCTTCAAAGCCTTTTTTGTAGTGAATAAATGATTACATAATTCTATTTGTGAGCTTTTGTTGACTGAGTAATAATAAGACAGTCTCATTTTAAACCCAGCCTGTGTGTGTGTGTGCGCGTGCATGTGATTGTCAAGTACATTAGCGTTAAGTGTTAGTAGGTGTTTTGTGCGATGAAGTGAATGTAGTGATAGTATGTCTCCCAGAGTCACAGTGGCCAATTATCTCTATCAGCTTGTGCGTGTTTGTGTGTGTGTGCTTGAAGGCAAATGTCTTTTTGCCATCCACACCTCTAACATAAAGTGGTTGATGGCGACTTTCAATGAGCAAGCATGACAAGCGCTAGACAAACAACTGTGTGTGTGTGTGTGTGTGTGTGTGTGTGTGTGTGTGTGTGTGTGTGTGTGTGTGTGTGTGTGTGTGTGTGTGTGGTTTGATTAATGGCCAAGCTCAGGCTCAGATGTCACTCAGGATGCAGGTGTGAGTTTGATAAGTCGACCGCATCCACTGTGAAGCCCTCTCATTATCCTCCTTAAAGAGTGAAATGGAAGGATGTGGAGGCAGTGGAAGCAAATAAATAGGAAAATCTTTATAATGGTTTCTTGGCATTAAAACGTTAAGGTAAACCAAATAAACTAATTGTTTTGAAGATTTGTCCTAACTTTGCTTAATTACAATGTACTGTGTTTTAGATTTTAAAAAGTATAGCACCAGTATCATATAAATTGGTCCATATACTTGTACATGCAGGATTTTTAGTACAAAACAAGAAACTCCTACCAAAACAGCAAATATTTTGACAATCATTTGCTCATCCTCATGTCCTTTTAATCCATATGCATATATCATTTATTCAGTGAAACATGAATATATGTTGATATTCTTTTAACAATACACTGGGGTCATGGGATTTCACTTTGACTTTAATATTAAGTTATTGGTCATTTCAATCATGATTTTATGCAACATTAGTGTACAGTTAGTGAAACTGAGGAGCTTCAGCCACCAATTACAGTTCATTTAAATAGCATGGAAAAGAGAAACCAGTACAGTATTCAGGATTCTTCTAAAACAATATGGTCATTTTAAGGTCATAGCAGTACGCAACTAATATAATTATTACATTTAGAAATAACTGCTTCAAAACAAAAAGAAAAGAATCACAGAGGATGTATGTTACTTGCTCTCAATATAATTTTAATGACTCTTACATAAACTGTTTTTTTTCTCTCAAGTTACATAACATAAACTGCTGTATACAAGTGTCTTGAAAAATATCTAGTCAAATATTATTTACTGTCAAAGTTAAAACAGTTATTAGAAATGAGTTATTAAAATTATTATGTTTAGAAATGTGTTCTCTCAGTTAAATAGAATATATATATTGTAGCGAGCCATGTAATACCACGTCGCCCTGGGCACAAATCCACACCAGCTGGATCTCTCATCAACCTCGGATCGCTCACAGCTGGACCTCATCAGCCAGGGAGAGATATAAGCCAGCCCCACACAGAAGGAAGTGAGCTTCATTTGTCATGACTCCCTGCGCTAACGCTTGTCTCTCTCTGTCTCTCCCACAGCCGAGTCCAGCTCGTGACCGATCCAACACTCTACTTCTCACCAGCCTTCACCATCTCCCCGGAGCACTTGAGCACGCACCTTTAAGAAGAGCACTCCTTCACCCCAATATCACTTGTAAATAAAGGCACCCTCCGGGGCATTGTTTGTAACATTATCTACGGTGTTTGTGTTTTCCCTCTGCCTCGCTACAACTGGTGGAGAATGCGGGCATTGCAGAGGGAAAAATTCAGAAGAAACACTCACCATTAAGTAGAAAATAACCGCTGAATTTTTCTCTGTGTTTGTTACAGACAGGCATCCGCTCTCTCTCTCTCCCACGCTTCCTCTTGCTCGGCTGTCAACATCCCGTCGCCATGTCTTTGGAAGAGGTACTGCTCCACCTAGCGGAGATCTCCAGTAAACAGAATTCCATCTCTGAGCAGCTTACAGCCAGACAGGATCGACTGGAACAGCAGCTCCGCCAGGCGGCCAGACACCATCCGACTCCCGAAGTGAGTGCGCATCATCATCTCACTAAACTCAGCGACCTGGATGATATTGACGCTTATTTACATACCTTTGAGGTTATTGCCGAGAGAGAAGGCTGGCCAAAAGAAAACTGGGCGAGAATGTTGGCTCCGTTTCTCACAGGAGAAGCGCAACGAGCATATTTTTCACTAGAGACACCTAAAAATGAAGATTACAAAGCGTTAAAAAAGGAAATATTAGCCAGAATGGGGCTATCCACAATCAGCGCAGCCCAACAGTTTTCCCAGTGGTCTTACGACGAGAAACAACCCGTGAGAACTCAAGCAGCTCAACTTTCTCGCCTGGGAAGGCTATGGTTATTGGGAGGAGATCCCTCGGCGGTCCAGGTCGCTGAGAAGGTGATCATCGAGAAGATGATGCGTGCGTTACCCCGACGTTTGCGAACACTCACCAGCATGCGAAATCCTGAGTCACTGGCCACCCTGGTGGAGGCGATCGAGCTGGCTGAAGCTCACATCGCCCGAGATAATGGGGAGAGAGCGGCTCTGCCACCCCGGAGGGTAAGTGCACCTTGGCGACCGGTGGAGGGCACAGCGCGACCAGGCGGCAGACCAGCGGTCCCCAGCCCGATGGACGAGCCGATGCCCACCGAGCCGACGACGCACTCGACCCCGGCCTGGACAGCAGGGTGCGCGGTTCACCGCAATATCCCTCCCGAAGCTCCCACCCATAAAGTCCAGCTAGAGGGAAAAACACAAACGGCCACTTTAGACACAGGAAGCGCCATCACTCTGGTTCACCCGAAAATTTTAAAATATCATCTTGAAAGCAAAGGGCGAATTCCGATCACGTGTGTGCATGGTGATACCCGCCACGTACCCGCCCGAAGAGTGACCATCGCGGCGAAACCAGGTAGCTGGCGAATCGAAGTCGGGGTTGTTCCAGATCTTCCTGTGTCCCTCTTACTGGGCAGAGACTGGCCGGGGTTCGACGAACTCCTAACTCACCACCACGCTCCATCGGCTCGTTCAAAGAAGAAGAACAAGCCACGGGCTCATCGGGACCGCAAACCAGCGCTGATGACCACCGAGAGCGACAGAGGGGGTGAGTCATCTATATCTGCTAACCTATACTTTGATCTGTTTCAACAGATAACCGCAGGAGGCGATTTTGGTAGAGCACAAAGGGAAGATGAAACGCTCAAACACTGCTGGCCACAAGTACGGATCATCGAAGGTAATGAGCGACTTCCCAGCCCTCACCCCCTCCCACATTTTATTGTGGAAAATGGTCTGCTGTACTGTGTCGCAGAGAGGCGGGGGGAAAAGAAGACACTATTGGTCGTCCCGAGGATCAAGAGGGAGACGGTCTTAGAACTGGCACATACCCACCCGATGGCTGGACACCTGGGAGCGGCCAACACGGTGAAAAGGATCCGCGACCGTTTCCATTGGCCGGGGCTAGACGGGGAAGTAAAGAGGTATTGCCAGGCATGTGACATCTGCCAGAGAACGTCTCCCCAACGACCACCCCCCAGCCCTCTAATACCACTACCCATCATCGATGTGCCCTTCACCCGAATTGGTATGGACTTGGTAGGGCCTTTGCCGAAGTCGGCCCGGGGACATGAGCACATCCTTGTTATCCTCGATTATGCCACCAGATACCCTGAAGCGATTCCCCTGAGGAAAGCCACGTCATCGGCCATCGCGAAGGAGCTGTTTCTGCTATGCAGTCGAGTGGGAATCCCAACGGAGATACTGACCGACCAGGGCACCCCCTTCATGTCCCGGTTGATGGCAGACCTCTGTCACCTACTCAAGGTAAAACAGCTAAAAACCTCTGTATATCATCCACAGACGGACGGCCTTGTCGAGCGCTTTAACAAGACTCTGAAGCAGATGCTCCGACGGGTGGTGGCAGAGGACGGGCGCGACTGGGACCTCATGATCCCGTACGTGTTATTCGGTATCAGGGAAGTCCCCCAGGCCTCCACAGGATTTACCCCCTTCGAACTGCTGTTTGGCCGCCAACCCCGAGGCCTATTGGATGTGGCTCGTCAAGCCTGGGAACAGGAACCAGCCCCCCAGCGGTCGGTGATTGAACACGTACGGGACATGAGAGAACGCATCGACAAAATCATGCCCATCGTCAAGCAACACCTGACCGAAGCCCAGCGCGCCCAGCAGAGATTGTATAACCGGCCCGCCCAACCCAGAGAGTTCCACCCAGGGGACAAGGTGATGATACTCATACCTACCACAACGTCGAAGTTCCTCGCATCCTGGAAGGGGCCATACACGGTGGTAGAAAGGGTAGGGCCGGTAAATTATCGAGTCCGTCAGCCGGGACGAAGACGGGAAGAACAACTCTACCACATAAATCTTATGAAGAAGTGGGTTGCAGCTCCAGGTCATCTCGTTGCCTTCGCTGAAGAAACTCTTCCCGTTGTCCACATTGGTGAGCAACTCTCACCAAACCAGAAGGCGGAGCTGCAAGCCTTGGTTGGTCAGTTCAAGGATGTGTTCTCGGAGAAACCGGGCCGAACCTCCATCATCCAACACAACATTATCACTCCTCCTGGCACTATCGTCCGGCAAAGGCCTTATCGAGTTCCAGAGGCTCGCAGGCTGGCTATCGACGAGGAGATCCAGAAGATGAGAAGGTTAGGCATCATCGAACCATCCCGTAGCCCGTGGTCCAGCCCAATAGTGATGGTCCCCAAACCCGATGGCACCCTCCGTTTCTGCAACGACTTCAGGAAACTCAATGAGATCTCCAAGTTCGACGGATACCCCATGCCTCGGGTGGACGAGCTGCTGGATAGGCTGGGTGGAGCCCGATTTATCTCCACCATCGACCTCACCAAAGGCTACTGGCAGTTACCACTCAGTGAAGACGCCAAGGAGAAAACCGCCTTCTCCACACCCGGTGGGCACTGGCAATACCGGGTTCTTCCCTTCGGGCTCCACGGGGCCCCAGCCAAATTCCAAAGAATGATGGACATCCTGCTGAGGCCCCACCAGCCATATGCAGCAGCCTACCTGGACGACCTCATCGTCCACTCAGAGTCATGGGAAGAACACCTATCCCGGTTACGGAGGGTGCTCTTAGATCTTCGACGGGCTGGGCTCACAGCTAATCCCAAGAAATGCCACCTGGGTCTAGCCGAAGCCAGATACCTCGGGTTCCACATTGGACGAGGTCTCATACAGCCACAGCAAAACAAGGTCAAAGCACTACAAGAAACTCCACAACCCACCACAAAGACCCAGGTACGTGCATTTCTGGGGTTAGCGGGCTACTATAGATGTTTCATACCTAACTTCTCATCCATAGCCAGCCCTTTGACAGACCTGACCAGAAAGGGGCAGCCGGAGAGGATAAGATGGACCAAGGAAGCCGACGATGCGTTCCGAGCCCTAAAGAAGTCCCTCACGTCCTCACCGGTACTGCACGCACCTGACTTCGGCTGCCCCTTCATTCTACAGACGGATGCTTCCGACTCGGGCCTGGGCGCGGTCCTCTCCCAGGTCCACGGCAATGAAGAACATCCCATAATGTACGTGAGTCGGAAGCTGACCCCCGCAGAGACCCGCTACGCAACGGTGGAGAAGGAGGCCCTGGCGATCAAGTGGGCAATCCTGGAGCTAAGGTACTATCTCCTTGGCAGGAAATTCACTCTGGTGACCGACCACGCCCCGCTACAATGGATGGCGACAGCGAAGAACAACAACGCTCGGGTCACCAGGTGGTTCCTGTCGCTCCAGGATTTCAACTTCGACGTACAACATCGAGCCGGGGCCTCCCACGGAAACGCAGACGGACTCTCACGGCTCTGGTCAGGATGGGCAGGTCTGTCGAAACATTCTACCCCCCCTCTCAATACACTGCTCTTCCTTCGCAGGACACCCAGGACCAGGACGACGCTAAGGGGGGGGGAATGTAGCGAGCCATGTAATACCACGTCGCCCTGGGCACAAATCCACACCAGCTGGATCTCTCATCAACCTCGGATCGCTCACAGCTGGACCTCATCAGCCAGGGAGAGATATAAGCCAGCCCCACACAGAAGGAAGTGAGCTTCATTTGTCATGACTCCCTGCGCTAACGCTTGTCTCTCTCTGTCTCTCCCACAGCCGAGTCCAGCTCGTGACCGATCCAACACTCTACTTCTCACCAGCCTTCACCATCTCCCCGGAGCACT
Source organism: Danio rerio (assembly GCF_052040795.2). Classification (NCBI taxonomy): domain Eukaryota; kingdom Metazoa; phylum Chordata; class Actinopteri; order Cypriniformes; family Danionidae; genus Danio; species Danio rerio. The sequence continues at coordinate 10,632,160 of NC_141038.1, read as the reverse complement.
TGAGCACGCACCTTTAAGAAGAGCACTCCTTCACCCCAATATCACTTGTAAATAAAGGCACCCTCCGGGGCATTGTTTGTAACATTATCTACGGTGTTTGTGTTTTCCCTCTGCCTCGCTACAATATTTATATATATATATATATATATATATATATATATATATATATATATATATATATATATATATATACACACACACATACATATACATACATATATACGTACATACATACATATATACATACATATACATATATATATATATATATATATATATATATATATATATATATATATATATATATATATATGTATGTATGTATGTATACATGTATGTATGTATACATATATACATATACATATATATATATATATATATATATATATATATATATATATATATATATATATATATATATATATATATATATATATACATACAACAGTTCTGTCTGGCTCTTGGAGCTTCTATTTAAGACAACTTGAAAATTAAAGTGACTAAGTTTACAAGAACAATGTCACAGGTCTTCCAGAGTTTCTGTCTATTTCTCCCTCTGCCCTTCACCAGGCAGCTTTGACAATAGAAAAAAGACAACACACTACTGAACGTGTCACAATGGCCTTTTCCTGCCAAGTACATTTTTTCATCAGCTCAGCCGGTGAATTGTGACGTTATATATCACGTTTTACAGATCACAATCCATAGAACCACACAAGTGACATTTTGACATGATATTCTCAAAGCGCTGCATGTAACATCAGACGACATGAAAGAAAAATGAAAAAGCGATGACGATTTTGCTGAATAATCATTTTTTGCATCTTTGCATAACTGTGAAGGACAGACAAACTGTTTAATGCCAGTGATCTGTAAGGTATTTGGCACAGATGAGAGATGGAAAGTCTCTGCCTTGCCCATGACCGTATCCTTCATGCTTTCTGGAGTATGAAATGACACTTTAGCCTCAGTTGGAATAAAGCAAAAAGCAGGAGATGAGTTTGATAACCTTTAACTACTGGCAAGACTTTGCTTAAGCTCAGAGCCTTTTTTAACCTTCCGAATGACTACTTTCCAATTTATGCAGCGTGTGTCCTTTAAATGTGTCAGTAACCCTTTACAATAAGGTTCCTTTGCGTCATTAAATACATTCAGATAGCTAAAGATTAAGAGTTACAACTGTTCTAACCACTAAAAGAGAAAATTGAAAATTTCCTCATAATTTACTCACACTCAAGTGGTTCTAAACACCACAAAAGAACACAAAAGAAGATATTCTAAAAAATATTGGGGGGGGGGGCACATGCATTAGCATTTGTAGTTTAAAAAAATACTATGAAAGTCAATGGCTGTTTGTTTCCAACATTCTTTAAAATATCTTCCTAATAACGGTTTTATAACAAGTTGAGGATGAGTAAATAATGACAGAACTCTCCTTTTTCTATCCCTCGATGAGCTGTGTGTACTAACAAGAATGTTAATGCATTTGTCTTTTTATTCAAAGGCAATTATAAACTACATTCTATGAATACTTTTAATCAGTTTTATCCTTTCTCATTTTATTATAAGAGCTTCCTCTACTACTAGTTATAACATTAATAGCACTAAATTAACATTCAATTAATATTAGAAAGTACTCTAAAACATACATGCAGATCTGTATGAAAGACCTACATAAAAATGCATTATTTATCTCAGGGAAAATGTTTAATTTTCTTTTTTTCTTAATATATCTGCACAGTATTATGTTTCGGTTTGTACAGATAGCGTTATATTTTTATACTCTGTACTTTTTTCTATAACCACATACTCTATATCGAGAGCTGCACGGCGGCGCAGTAGGTGGCATGTTTGCCTCACAGCAAGAAGGTCGCTGGTTTGAGCCTCTGCTCGGTCAGTTGCCATTTCTGTGTGGAATTTGCATGTTCTCCCCGTGTTCGTGTGGGTTTCCTCCGGGTGCTCCGGTTTGCCCCACATATGGGTGAATTGGGTAGGCTAAATTGTCCATAGTGTATGATTGTGTTTGAATGTTTCCCAGTGATGGGTTGCAGCTGGAAGGGCTTTCACTGCGTGAAACATATGCTGGATAACTTGGCGGTTCATTCCACTGTGGCGACCACAGATTAATAAAGGTATTAAGCCGAAAAGAGAATGAATTAATGAATTTGAATATTACATATAATATATCTTCATGCATTCAATACAGTATTTTTTATATACAGAGAGAGAAATAAGTCTATAGAATGACAGAAATTTTACTGGCAGATTATAACTTATTATAATTTAAAAATAAATATTTTTGTGACGTAATATACAACACCAACCCAAACAATAAGTATCACTTTAATCTATTTAAAATATTTATAAAAGTCATGTTTTCAAACTTTTCAAGGTTAAATAAACCAGGATAAAATAAAAACATGAATGCTTATTTGCGGTTATTTTTTAACAATTTGCTATTTTTGCAAAGCTTGTCCATGAACTATGACTATATCTATGACTATATTCACTAAACAATGCTCCATCTAGAAGCATGTGCTGGATATTTACTGCCGATTACTGAACCGGCTTTGCTTACAAAATGCACATAAAAACACATCTGATTAGTCATGTAGCCCTAATTAGAAACATACCGTTATACTATTGTTAAAAAGTGCAGCAAACACTTAAAGAAACACATATAAACATTCATTCATTCATTTTCCTTTGGCTTAGTCCCTTTATTTATCAGGAGTCGCAACAGTGGAATGAACAGTCAACTTATCCAGCATGTTTTACAAAGCGGATGCTATTCCAGCTGCAACCCAGTACTGGAAACACACATACACTAGGGCAAATTAGTTTATTAAATTTACTTATAGTGTATATTTTCTTGGACTTTAGGGGAAACTGTAGCAACCTGAGGAAACCTACGCCAATATGGCAAGAACATGTAAACTCCACACAGAAATGCCAACTGACCCAGCTGGGACTCGAACCAGCGACCTTCTTGCTGCGAGACGACAATGCTTACCACTGAGCCACCGTGTTGCCCCACATATAGAAATTTAAATAAAAAATATTTAAAATCAAGTTGTTTTTTTAGTTTTGTTTATTTCAGCCAAGTGAATGCAGAATTTTGTTCTGAGTCCAGAATATTAATTTAGGTCCATCACTACATATTTCCTCTAAATGTGCATTCCTCACCAAGAAGAGCTACGTTTGGCTTCAATCCCAGAATGCATAGCACTCTGCACAGTCTGTGTCACGGAGGACGTGTTTATTTTGAACAACCTAATACTATAGGTCCAATCCAGACACACGTTTACCATGCTCCAAGACTAAATGAAGTTTTTAATGGAGATGTGCCAGGAAAAAAAAATGAAGGTTAATGCAAAACTAAAATAACAGCCGTCTGGACGAGCTTTCCTGTTATGCTAATGTTGCTCTTTTTTGTTAGAATAGCCACTCCTGATTATATTAACCTGAACATTCTGGTCATACAACACGGTCGGTTTTTAATCACTCCTGACACACTGGACAGGTCTCCAAACCTGATTAGCACTCGTGGTTTTGACTCATCCTTCAGAAAAGGTTATTTTGGTCATTTCGCACAATGATAATTTAGCTCTTCTGGCAGGTTAGGCCTCCGTGTGGCGTCTGGATCTCTCACGGCTCAGGTGCTCGAGAGCGCAGAGATGATGACCATCTGCAAAGACTTCAAAAACACTGCCATCTGCTTCAGATTACCAAAACCAACCAATAAACCAGCCAGAGAGACAGAGAGAGAGAGAGGAGTGGCACGAGTACAGCGCTCATCAATCACTTTCACTTCTTCATAGACTCAAAATACTTTGTTGTGGCAGCAGAAGCTCGGGAAAAAAATAAAAATACAATTCAGCTTCCCTTATTAGGTTATATTGCAGTTATTTCAGCACAAAAACCTCTCAACCAAACTTTGCTTTCAAAAACATAATTCCAATTTCTTTTTTTAGGTTAGGTTAGGATACTGTGTGCTCATTGGTTATTTTGGTAAACAAAAACTAAAACGAAGACTAACAGTACTAATTGAAAATCATTTTCGTTAATTAAAGGCAAGGCAAGTTCATTTATATAGCAAATTTCATACACAATATGGATGTTTCCCAGTGATGGGTTACAGCTGGGAGGGCATCCGCTGCATAAAACATATGCTGGATAAGTTGGCAGTTCATTCCGCTGTGGCGACCCCAGATTAATAAAGGGACCAAGCCGGAAAAAAAAAGAATACATTTCAAACACAATGGTGATTCAAAGTGTTTTACATAAACAGGAATGAAAGAAAAAATAAAATAAAAACAATTCAAAATGATTTTAAATAGATTAAAATGTGTTAAAACGGGTATGTCGGTACCTGTTGCAGAGGTAACTAACAGGTTTGCAATATGTTGGACGTAACACAGTGCTCATTCAATAAAGGCACAGCTAAACAGATGTGTTTTTAGTCTTGCATGAATGTGTATAATGTTGAAGCACATCTGATCATTGCTGGAAGCTGATTCCAGCAGCAGGGAAAGCCGATTCACCCTGCTTTGACTGAACCCTTGGAATTTCTCATTTATTTGATCCTAATGACCTGAGTGATCTAGTAGGTTTGTATTCCGTGAGCATATCTGTAATGTATTGAAGTCCTAGGCCACTGAGTGATTTATAGACCAGTAATAATACTTTCAAACCTATTCTGAATGTAACTGGGAGTCAGTGTAAAGATCTGAGGACAGGTGTGATTTGTTCTGATTTTCTGGTTCTGGTCAGAATCCTGGCAGCAGCATTCTGGATGAGCTGTAACTGTCTGACTGTTTTTATGGGAAGGCCAGTGAGGAGTCCGTTACAGTAATCCACCCTGCTGCTGATAAAAGCATGAACAGGTTTCTCTACGTCTTCACTGGAAACAAAGCATCTAATTCTTACAATGTTTTTGAGATGATAGTATGCTGCTTTTGACATGACTACTGAAACTCAGATCTGACTTCAGTATCACACTAAGATTCTTGACCTTATTTTTGTTGTTTGACCCCTAAAGCCAAGGCACGCATTCACCTTGAGAACATCATCTCTGTTCCCAAATGCCATGACTTCAATCCAATGACAGTAATTGAAAAAAAGAGATTACAATAAATGAAACTAAAACTAAATGAAACTAACAACAGCAACTGAAATAATAATAATTAGCAAAAGTAAATAACCGTTTTCAGAATTCATAAGAACTCATTTTGTGGTGAAAAATCCGATGGTGTCTGTGAAGAAAAGAAAATGCTGGCAGGGTTTAATTACACATACAGTATGATCTTTAATATGAAGTTTGTCTGAATTAGTCATACTTTTTACTGTAATCCATTGCATTTGTATGGTTTTGGAGTCATTGTTCAAACAAAGTATTTAATTGTTATTACTAAGTTTGCACATAACTTAATATAAGCTGTGCAAACACTAAACTTTTCTTTGGTCGACACTTGACATTTTCTGTTTACTCTAATAAACAGAACTAAAATGACTGGAACTAAAATCCAAAATAAATACCTAAAAACGACATCATAAAAACTAAACCAACCAATGAATGAACAAACTCAAACTAAACTCAAATGTGAATCAAATGTAAAAATAGTATCGAAATAAAAACGAATTAAAAAATGCAAAACTATTAGAAACACGGTTGGCGCTGTGTACTCACTCTAGCTGAATGCGCTATTGTTTTAAATTCATGTCAACCACAAAAAGTAATATACCTCTCAGTCTGCTTAGGCTCATATTTGTCCCAGCAAAGGTTCTCTCAACACTCACTCAACAAATGGCTGTTATGGTGCCATTTCAGGTGCATTAATGGAAATGAAAACATCTGTTCGCTCTCAGATGTTAATTAGCTGTGATAAATCACTGGTTAGTGAGCCGTTTCGAGATGAGACGTCTCATTCGACCAACTCCACAGTCATCAGAGTCGTCACTTACTGACTATTACACCCTTGAGGTGCTACTTTGTGTAATGAGAACACTACTAAGTTCATAAAAATTATCCTATGTGAAGAATGAGACAAACCCAAATACAGATTTGTGTTAAATTTGTCAGCTGTAAGACCCTGTGCTCAATTGAACAGTTAAAGGGATATTTCAACCAAAGATGAACATTTAGCTACCACTTACTCACATTTAAATGGTCCAAACTTCTTCTATTGAACACAAAACAAAATATTCAGAAGAATGTTGGGGTGGGGGGATCAGCTATTGATATCCATAGTAGGAACTATGAATATAAAAAATTCTGCAGGAGTCAAATCATATTTTTCCAACATTTTCCCACAGTTTATCTTCCTTCATGTTTTAATTGAAGAAAGAAACTCAAACAGGTTTGTAACAGGTGGAGGATGAGTAAATAATGACAGAATTAACGTTTTTGGGTGAACTATTCCTTTAATGTGGATCTGTGCCTTGTTAAACTCTATAAAGACTATAGTGACTGATTCTACACCTTGTATTTAAGTTTATTGAATATAAACAGTGTCATTGTGTCTAATTTGTCAATTGTATCACTCATACACTACTATAGTTCCCCTATTGTGCACATTAACAAAAAAAAAAAAATATATATATATATATATATATATATATATATATATATATATATATATATATATATATATATATATATATATATATATATAAGACAATTCGTAACTTTTGGATTTAGTGGCTAATTTATATAAATTTGCATGGTCTCATTCGTATTTAGTTTGCTTTGCTCATCACCAAATAACAGTTGGGTTTAGGAAGGTGGGGTTTGTTACCATGCCTCTTTTTACAAATTATACATTTTCATGTGACTGAAATTATTTGAATTCATACAAATTAGACACTAACGTAAAAACTGACAAAACGTAAAAAAGTTGTGATTCCTCGTGAGATCGGGCTGTGAATGCACATGAAATGTGTGGTTTGGGAAAATTTCAAGTGGAAAAATAGTCAAACATTTTCATGAGAAAAATTTGATCAACTAGTCACATTTTCAGTGCTTCCTACGTGTTTCACATGAGATTACACATGTGAAACTTAAGTGATGTTCATCTTGGTTATTTTTTCTGTAAAAGTAACATCAAAATTGTTTGTTTCTGGAAAAAATTGCATCATAAAAAAATCTAATTTTCAAAATAAACATTTAAACCCTATATCACAAAATGTAAAGCTACTTACTTAAAACAAGTTGAATCAACACAATTCTTCAGTTTTTTGGGTGGACAACTTAATTATTTTGTTCAATTCACAATGCATCTTAATCAATTTGTATTAGAACAACATGAAGGAATTGTGTGGAAGCCAGAATGTGCACAGTGCGTTCTGAGTAAATGTGTGAATATCAGTCTATAAATGATATTAATACATCAGAAACACCACTTAAGTTAACATAACTTTAAAAAATCTTCTAAAGCATTTATCAACCCTTGTTAACATTACTTTTCAATACTATCTGAAACAAGTTGTCATTTGAATAACATATTGGCAATTATTATACAAGTAAACTTAGCTAGCATGAACTAACAATAACCAGCAGTTCATAATGTTAACAAAGAAAAAGAATTACTGTAAAGAATGCAGAGCTGTATAACAGTTTCAAAATTATTGTTATCGCAGTTAACGATTGCAATATATGTATAGCAGAGATGTGTGATAAATACTCATTAATTTTCTTGTCGGCTTAGTCCCTTTATTAATCCAGGGTCGACACAGCGAAATGAACCGCCAACTCATCCAGCAAGTTTTTCCAGCCGCAACCCATCTCTGGGAAACACACACACACACACACACACACACACACACACACACACACACACACACACACACACACACACACAGACACTCATACACTACGTACAATTTAGCCTACCCAATTCACCTGTACTGCTTGTCTTTGAACTGTGGGGGAAACCGGAGCACCCGGAGGAAACCACGCAAACATGCAAACTCCACACAGAAACGCCAACTGAGCCAAGGATCGAACCAGCAACCTTCTTGCTGTGAGGCGAACGTGCTACCCACTGCTCCGCTGTGATAAATATTATTTATTTTATTTTTTTAAGCATTTATGTGTTCTATGCATAGAAAAGTTTGTTAATTCAAACGTGACTAATCAAAGCCTTACTTTCTTTATGCCTGCCTATCCCAGTAGGTTCTATATTGCCGACTAGACCAGCCCAAAGGTGAAGCTATAGTGCAGGGGTTCTCAATCTCAGGAGGATCGGTGTCCTACAGATTTTAGCTCCAACCCCAATCAGACACCTGGGAAAGCTAATCAAGATCTTACTAAGCTTTCCATAAACATCTTTGCAGGCCTGCTGAGGCAAGTTGGAGCTAATATTTGCAGGACACTGGACCTCATGTATCGAGTTTGGGAACCCCTGCTATAGTGTCTCAGTGTAAGAGTAGGAATATCTGCAGAGGTTTTCAGTCAATCATACTGTTTTAAAGTCTAAATGTGTGCACTTTAAGCCTGAATTCAATTTAATTAGATCAGAAAATTGATTTAAATCAGTATGATCATTGCATAAATAAATTATATATTTTTTAAAAAGAAAAAAAAATTTGAATTTCTCTAAGGATGTTATGTCAACATCATCACAATCAACAACAGTGCACATATTTTCCCAGTATCATGCAGAACTTATTATTTGTCGTCAACTAATCCAAACTGTGTGTGTTTTACTCTGACAGACCAAGATACAAGCTAAAGCCTGTAACAAAACAAACACTCTGTTAGAAGAAACAAAAAGGGAGTTATGAAAAGTCAAGGACAAAAAAATGAATTTGAGCAAATTTAATAACTCCCTATGAACATAATTGGATAATCTAATACAAAACCGTGATAGTCTGAATTAAATCAATATAAATCATCAAAGCTGCGGGACATTGTCTATGACTAATGAAAGCAGCTCTTTTAATGCGTTCCCTGCCAGTCGGTAACGTTTACCTGATTATACAATCATGCTGAGTGTTTCTTTTGGCGCTGTTAGCTCTCGTTTACTCAGCTGGGGTCATTCGCTTATGTAACATTCATGCAAATTCCAGAACACAGAGGATTTCAAGTAATTAGCCTTTTTACAGGGACTTTTTTGGAGGCGTTCCTCAATAAAACAGAGCAGGCCTTTGTTTCTTTGAGCGACTAACAAAAAAAGATTCAATTTGTTTACCTTCTCATTACTTGTTAACAATGTTATGCATACAGTACATCCAAGCCCAAACACACACACATATATATATATATATATATATATATATATATATATATATATATATATACACACACATATATATGTTTGCAAGGACTCTCCATAGCCATAATGTAGTTTACTGTAGAAAACAAAACTCTTATTATATGGCCTCACCTACCACTACCTATAAAACCTTCATTGGAAACCTATGTGAAATTTTCAATGTCAAAAGACCCTGTTAACTATGATTTTTAAGCATTACTTGGTTTAAGGCATGTCCTTGTAAACCACCTTAATAGACTACAACTAGGTCATTATACAAATCTGTGTCCTCGTAAACCACATAAACAAGTACACACAATGATAAACACCTACACTCACAGGCCACTTTATTAGGTACACCTGTCCAACTTCTTGTTAATGCAAATTTCTAATCAGCCAATCACATGGCAGTAACTCAATGCATTTAGGCATGTAGGCATGGTCACGATCTGCTGCAGTTCAAACTAAGCATCAGAATAGGGATGAAAGGAGATTTAAGTGACTTTGAATGTGGCATGGTTGTTGGAGCAAGACGGGCTGGTCTGAGTATTTCAGAAACTGCTGACCTAATGGGATTTTTACACAATCATCTCTAGAAAAAGAGAAAATATCCAGTGAGCGGCAGTTCTGTGGGCGCAAATGCCTTGTTGATGCCTGAGGTCAGAGGAGAATGGCCAGACTGGTTCCAGCTGATAGAAAGGCACCAGTAACTCAAATATCCACTTGTTATAACCAAGGTATGCTCAGACTGGTTTCATAAACATGACAATGAAATCACTGTATTCAAGTGGGCTCCACAGACACCAGATATTACTCCAATAGAGCACCTTTGAAATGTGGTGGAACGTGAGATTCGCATCATGAATGTGCAGCCAACAAATCTACAGCAACTGTGTGATGCTATCATGTTGTTCAGCCGACAATATGGACCAAAATCACTGAGGCATATTTCCAGTACCTTGATGAGTCAGTGCCATGAAGGAAGGCAGTTCTGAAGGCAAAACGGGGTCCATATTAGAAAGGTGTACCTAATAAAGTGGCCATTGAGTGTATATTTACAGGCCTGTCTTTCTATCTTAGCTCAGTTAATCAAAAACCTATGTAAGATACTCAAAAACTAATAAACGAGATTCCAATCTAGAATAATACAAGGAACATTAACCAGAGGATGTGAATGCATGGACATGTGTGAAGGTGTTTTATGGACTGGGCTGCTTTCCTGGACTCAATAGTGCAGCTTTATGGGTAATCTGTGGTTTGGAACTTGAAGTAAAACGCCTGGACAAAAAGTCTTGACCCTAATCAGCTGACTAACAATACATCCAGGGTTCAAGCTGCCTCATGCAGTGTGATTTCATTACGCTGACAACATATGAATGCACCTATTCATGCCGTCTCATGCGATACTCAAGACTACTCGATCAAATCATCAAAGATAATCAGAATAAATCAGGAGCAAAAAAGAAGAGGTTAAAAAGTGAATCATGGGATATGTTTTAAAACAAGAACTGATGTTACACTGTAAATCTTCTGTATGAGAATTAAAAGTCAAAGCTGTTGGGATAAAGAGAGACCACCAGCCTGTGAAGCTGTCCAGTTTTTTGAACTTCTGCCAGAGATTTTAAATGATCAGAAAATATGGGGATGACCTCATATGGCAACAAATCTGAATCAACTTTTTAAACATTAAAAATATTTCTCTTACAATATAATCATGATTAAAGACTGTAATCATCACATTTAGGATGTATACATCTTGCTTGAATACTGCCAATACCTGCATGACTGTAATGTCCCACTTCTTTATATAATTTTAAGGTCTTAAATGGGACCTATTATGCCTGTTTACAAAATATACAATGATTCTATGATGTCCCTAGAGTGTATATGTGAAGTTTTAGCTCTACTCTAACTCTTGAATCTGCCCCTTTAAGGCTTTGAACCCAATTGTGGCGTTGGTGACTGTTAAATTCAAATGAGCTCCAAGCCCTCTTTTCAAAAGAGGGTGGAGCAACAAATGTCTACGCATCAGCACAGTGGCTGCTTCTTACTAAGGACTGTTTATGCTAATGAGGGGAAAATCAGGGTGGGGCTTTCAACCTTAGATGACACGTAGCAAAGGAAGAATGTCAATAAAAGTGTTTCTGCAGACTGTTTTTATGAAGTGTGATTACATAAAATAGGTGCAGTGGTGCAGTAGGTAATGCTGTCGCCTCACAGCAGGAAGGTCGCTGGTTCGAGACTCAGCTGGAATGATTACACAAAATAGATTTAATTATTTTTTACAATCAGAGGCTGGCTATATTCACACACTGATGCCACACAACTGTGTTTAAACCCCTGATCTTTGCATAACAGGTATTTGCGAAGTAGAACCATGCATCCATCCTCACCATCCATAAACCAATCCACATTTCTTGAGCAGATATAAACCTTCATCAGAAAATGCATCTTTAAAATAAATAAAATCTCACAAAAATACTATAGTAATTAATAATAAAATACTATAGTGTCTTGAATCATAATACAATAAAGTACTTGAATTAATCTGCTAGTAAACAATTTACCCAATTCACTGTTTTCTACAACTACAGTTTTTATTATGCCAGATACATACAACAACTTAATGTAAATATATATGAAAATATATTTAATACTACAGTATAACAGCAATCATTAAAAAACTGTTGTAAACACCACTTACAGTATAATACACTTTAACAGTATTTACTATTATAGTGTACATTTATCATCTAGGATTGTTCGACAGTCAGATAATTCATTAATATGCATTAACTATAAACCCATACTGTAATATTGCTATGAACATCATATAGGCAATTATAGGTAATGCTTAATCTTGTGATTAGCACTGTTAGTAAATCTAATGTAGGCTATTAATATATGACGACAGCCTCCATATATTTTAATGAAATCCAACCATGAACTTGGTATGCGATTTATTTCCATAAGTTACATATCTATAGAAAATTTACATCAGTACCCTATATTTATGTATCATATTGTATCCTGCAAACTGAATAAAAAACATGTCAAGTGCACGAAAATCTGTTTTTTAAGGACCGTTTAATTACGCTTTTCTAAGGAGCAATGTAAACTAGGCCTGCTGCATATCAACCAAAACACAATCCTCAAATTAAGAGATTTACCTTTATTTTGCGTCACGTAGAGCCTTATCCCGTGATGTTTTGGTATCGGATGATCTTCTATACTCCATTTTAGACCGCAGTTACTGTAACTTAGCTGCTCCACGTGTTGAAAGCCAAAATCATTAACGTTATTTCCTTCAGGTGGCGCGTGTGAGGTTTGTAAACAACCAAAGACTTGGACTTGAAATGGTTTAAAGTGATTTTGGCTAAGAAGCTTAACATTTTTGTTTGCAATATTAAATGAATATTTAGCTATTTTTTCTTTATTTATTTATTTATTTATTTATTTATTTATTTATTTTTGTGCTGGTCTCAGATTGTCATAACTGCCAATAGGCGGCGGTCTGTTCCTGTCTTAATGATTCACTGAATCATTCATTAAACGATTCGTTCGAAGCGGATTCATTTAGAAGTAAAGCAGTATAAATGGAAATTAATCTTGTTAAATAGGCTATAAAAAAAACAATATTGAGTCTAAAATGTAGCTTATTGATTATTTAGTTTTGATTTGTTGAACTGTTGAATAAAATATCACACTCATCCTCTATTTAGACATGAGCATTTCCTGCTTATCAAACCCATGACTGTATCAAGAGGCAATTGAACCATAACCTAATGTTAAAACAGCTATCATAACATTATTTATCAGTATTTGGCTCTTTTTGGTATTATCAGAAGCTATAGAAATTAAAAATGTAAACACATTGGGATCATTGTTTTTGTTTACATCCCTCAAAATGGTCTATATTTCTTTTCGCAAAGTGACAACAAGTCAGTTCACATAACATTAAAACACTAATTAAAATATTACCATACATAAATATGACAATAAATGATAGATATCACAAATCAATAGTTTCAAGAATCAATGAATACAATGTTGTGCTAAGAAAATAAAATATATCAAATTACCTTAGACAAAAAAATTAAACAAATTGCCTGTCAGTGTACTACTCAGGATTAGAAGAAAGATGCTGATTTGGTCATTCTGAATCAGTTTGTATTTAGGCAGGATGATTGCAACAGCCTCGATCATTCATGGACACTTAATAGAAATGGTGGGAGCAAGAAGACTGCATGAAAAAGAGAAGTAAAGGATCTGGTACGAAACAGAATCTGACACCAGTTCTGCGGTGTTCTTCAGAAACATGCTACCAGTCGATGTGCTTTTAATTCCTGTGCAGGGCTGAATCTGATCTCTGTCTAGGCCTAAAGTGAATGAGTGAGAGTGGATAGTATCAGTGATCAATAGAGCTCAAATACACACTTACTCAGTGCTGTTTACTAAATAACACTCTAACACCTTTCACAGGAAACACTCTGTCACTAATCTGTGTGTTAGTGTAGTGATTTAGCACTTATTTAAATGCAGTTTTTAGTCACTATATATGCAACAAACTGTCAAACCCACTGTCTGTATCTGTGCATTTTGGACTTCTCTACTTATCTACTGTAGCTTTCTCTGTATTTGGCAAAGTGAAACTGTAATAGTTATGATTCTGCTTTAAAGTCTGTTGTAAGCCAAAAGAGTTGCTGAGAGCATTCAGTTCAGTTTTCTGCTCTACTGTATTGTCTTCAAGAAGCAGGGAGATGAAATACATGTGATATTGTGATGGTATTAAATAATCAGCGAAGGAAATAGCTTGCTTAGGACAGTAAATGCTTGAATAGAATTATATCTGACATGCACTGAGAGGATCATTGTGGTTTCCACAGTGCAGCTCTGAAAAACAGCCAAAATCCTGTCATACTGTACTAGTGTGCGGCTGTTACGCAAGCGAACATTCAGTTTAAAATGGGACACAGCTTATATGCACAACACAAAGCTTGTTGGAAGATGATGTCATTTTTTTTTTCCTCATTTTGTTTGGTGCCAACATAATCTCACTGAAATTCATTCATTCAAATTCATTCACTCAAATTTATTCATTAGTCTCTTATTTATAAGGGGTCGCCACAGCAGAATGAACTGCCAACTATTTAGGCATATATGTTACGCAGTGCATGTCCTTTAAGTCACAAGCCAATACTGGGAAACACTCATACACTTTCGCATTCACACACTACAGCCAATTTTGCTTAACCAATTCTCCTATAGCGCATGTCTTTGGACTGCGGGGGAGACCAGCACATTCTAAGGAAACCCACACTAACGCAGGGAGAACATGAAAACTCCACACAGAAATACCAACTGGCCCAGCCAGGACTTTTGTCAAGCCTTTGTCTGATTTTTACCAAATTCTCACCCTGTTATTAACTTGTTTACTTTATTTTTGGGATTTTGTTTTTGTCTTACCCATTTTCTGGAACTGTTCTTCACCGGACTTGAACCCCGTTGTCATGGTCAGCTCCTCTCTGCCTCTCAAGTCTGTGAGCTAACATGAGAAATGGGTTACAGCGGGAAAGCTGTTCATATAGAAGTAATCAGTCAGCTGGTAAGCACGATAAAGAAGGGTGTCATACCATCCTGTAGCCTTCATTTAAAAAATGAAACGCAGCTATACGTACCTCTGGGTATAATTTGCGATCTCTAGAAACGTATACAGGGCTACGTTTTTAGAATGAGTCTGTGTTGAGTTAAGCAGGCTAATATATAACATGCCAGCCTGATCTCACAAGCAAAATTAGCCATATTATGTTTTGTCCATTTAGTGGCCAATTCTTACAAATTTGTAATAGTTCTGTTGTATAAAAAGGTAAAATTTTTAAAAGATGTGGTGGCACCAAACCCCACCCCAACCATCATTGGGGGATCATACTAAATCATACAAATCATACTAAATTGTACAAATGAAATCAATCAAATTCATATGAATTAGCTGCTAAATAAAAAGTTATGAATTGTCGTGAGATAGCATGACCTAACTGGAATGATTTACAAGATGCAGCTTAAGCATGCTAATAACAACTAGTAAAAGTTTAAATGCTCTCTGACAATGTTTTAACTGTTAACACAGTAGCCTAAATGCTAAAACTCTGTCTGACAATATTTAACAGTGAAGGAAACGAACAAGACACAGCTATACTATGCTAACAGTAACCTGCTATTTGCTAAAATGAGGTGCTCCAATCTAGAATTTTATGCAAAAAATAAACATAAATAGTAATATCAAAAAATATTGTACACTGTTGGTCAGTTAAACAGGCAATACACTACAGTAGACAGGTAGTTGAGGCTTTTGACTTTTGTGTTGGCTAGAGCTTGAATGTTTGAACTGTGAAATACAGGTATGCTATCAGTAACAGATCTGAGCAGTACTGACTTAACTGGAAAGATGCAACTTTAGCGCGCTAACAACAACATGGATAATGTTCAAATGTTCGCTGCCAGTGTTTAATTGTTTATTTATATCTTTCCCAAGCTAACACAGCAAATGCTAAAACCTTTCAACAGTGTTAACTCCAGTTAAATGAATGTTTAGATGCAACTGACAGAGCTAACAGTAACATGTTAAATGCTAAATGTTCTCTGACAATGTGAGAATCTGGATTTGAATGGAATTAACTTTCACACTCTTATTAACATTTTAAAAAAGGTTTGGTAAAACACGGACAACTTAAATAACACACTATTTTAAAGACTAAAGAAACTACTTTAATACGGCCGTAACCTGCTCAGAGCTACAACCCACTTTGACAGCTTCTAAATCCATCCTCTTTACAGCAATGACACCACAGCTAATGAGGGGAACATCAGCAAATTTGAAAACTATTATTGTCAGATGCAGCCTGCTTGATGTCTGAAGATGAGGTTAATCTTATTGCAGATGCCATTGTTTTGGGGTATTGAGTGATCCATGAAGAGGCTTTGGTGCCCTGACTCAACCTTTAACCCACAAACCCCAGCAGCGTAGAGTCAGAGGTCAAGTCAATGGTCTGTAAATTGAGCAAGCTGTCAGATTATTCAAAATATAGTTCAGTTAAATA
Source organism: Danio rerio (assembly GCF_052040795.2). NCBI lineage: Eukaryota > Metazoa > Chordata > Actinopteri > Cypriniformes > Danionidae > Danio > Danio rerio. The sequence goes on along the minus strand of NC_141038.1, from coordinate 10,615,809 downwards.
ATCAGCAAATTTTTAAAAGGTATGTTAAAATGAAAGTTTACTCACCTCCGGGTGATTCCAAATAAGTTTCCTTTTTCTTTTGAAAAGACACACACACACAAATAAAAATAATATTGGACACCCCTGACATCCATAGTAGGGGGGAAAAATTATGACAGTCAATGCTTAATGGTGTCTTACATACATCAACATATTTTATTTTGTGTTCAACAGGAGAATTAAGCGCAACAGATATGGACCAAGTGTCCAATAATCACAGAAATGTCATTTTGGGGCGAACTATCCCTTTCAAGTGAGTAAAAACTTGATGAAGATACTGTTCAACATTTGAATAGCATTAGATATTACATCATTTGCAAAAGTTCAAGCATTACAGATAATTATTACCAAACGTTCGTGGCCATTAAGTGCTCTTTCATCTTCCTGCATAGCAATGCTCAGCCTTGGTTATCTGTGATGTGAGGGACACGAGCTCCTGCTGACCCTAAATCAACAAACATTTGGCTAAAACACATGATCAAGAGCGGCCAGAACTCAATGCAGATGAGTCCATGCAGGAGCTGAAACTCAATCTTCAACAACTCGACCTCTGAACTCAAAAAACAACTCCATCAGCTCAACCAATTCAGCTAATTATGAGTTCAGTTCAGTGCGATTATTTGATCTTTATCGATCATTGAGTTTCAAACACATGCAAATATCACAGTTAATCTGTGTATGTGTGTGTTTGTGTGTAGCTTGTATTACTTACATTGTAGGGAAACAAATGTCCTCACAAGTATAGCCATGCTAGTAAATTTTACCAAATTTTTTGTCACCATAAAGAAAACTGCTCATAAATAAGACTGAATTAAGTATTTTATAAAGATAAAATTGCAGATCGTTTCCTGTGAGGGTTGGTATTAGGGATAGGGTTGGGGTAGTGGGATAAAATATACAGTCTGCACAGGAAGTCCCCATAAAGATAGCTGTACAAGTGTGTGTGTGTGTGTGTGTGTGTGTGTGTGTGTGTGTGTGTGTGTGTGTGTGTATACTGTGTGTTTAGTTTTATTCCACTTCAAAATGTGTTTCTTATATAAAAGTATAACAAATATGAATACTTTATATGTACTTGATATCTGTATAACATGTTAAATAGCTGTGCTTTTACCAAACATTATTATTAAAATATTTTTTTGATAAGTAAAAACATAATCTGCCATATGCCATCATTAGCAATTAACTTTTTTAAAATATAAAAATCATTAAAGCAACATATACAATCAACAATTAACAACCATTTTTATTTATTTTTATAGTCATGTTGCAACACAGGCTCATTGTGGATATATACTCCTGTCTACATTTCTGAAGAGCATGAATTTTGTAGCAATGGGTATGTATGGCTGCATTTCGTCTTTAAAATTAATGCTACAGGGCCGAATGATGGCTTATTTTTTTTTTAGTGCTACCAGCTCACCGCTTACTTCCTTTTCCGGTGTTACCAGTTTGCCTAGTAGCTCGGAACATATGCCGATGGACTTGGGAAGTGGAGCGGAGTTGATGAAGAATGATTCCAGAAACCTGGGGTCTGTTCTTCGTTGGTGGATTACTTAGTTAGCTGGATTTGGAAATTAATGATTTGAAATGATCCAGGATCGTTTAATTCTTCAAAACTCATCTAAGAGTTGTTGTCATAGCAACAGTTCTGGTAGCTCAAACCTGGTCGGGAGCAGGCTCAGTCATATAAACAGGATTAGATTGGGTCATTTCATTATACATGCACAATATTAAACTTAAAAAAATTACAACAATTTATCCAGTCATGCACGTGTTTTGACCACTATACCAATGCTTTTAATCAATTTAAATCATCAATTGATGCTTCGCGAAAGTTACAGACACCAAAATATATTTATACAGTTATTCCTAACGCCGATTAAAAAACCTAAGTAGGCCTAGGCTACTATAATAAAGAAAATCTTCTCTAAATGTAGAACTAAAAACATTGATATGCATTGAAATACATGATGAGTACTCTTGACACATAAAAGTGTAAAGCCTGCAGCTAGAGATCTGCGCGGGACTAAATTTTGAATCCCGCCCGCACCCGCCAGGTTATAGCCCGAACCCGACCGCTCCCGCTTATATTAAGAATTTATTGTCCTGCTGCCCGACCCGCCCCGTTTTCTGGCCGCCGCGCCCGATCCCGCTAAAGAGCGGAGGAGAATAAAACCGAAAATCCCCCAGCTATACAGTCCAGACAGCCAAGCTGTCTGTATAAACACACACACACACAGCACCAAGCACACACACACAGACAAATCTCTCTCTCTTATACGCGCGCGCGCACTAACACACACACAAGCACCAACCAGACACACGCTATAACAGGCGTTTGCTGTTATATCAACTCAAAGGCTTGTAATACCATGCATCAAGTACCAATGTAATACCAAAAGGTTATATATAAAGGTATATAAATACTGAGTCGCGCCAGCTCCGGGCCGCAGCGCACATTACTCTCGGGCCGATTCCGGCTCGGATGCGGCAGCGTCGGCTCGCTTACGGCCGCCGCATCTGGCCCGAAATAAGCTCTCTCTCTTTTTCTCATTCGCATAGCAATATCCGCGATATCGCTAGACAGCCCGCTCCCGTCCCAAATTAAACCCGTTACCGACCGCTCCCGCGATTTATTCGGAAATTTATTCCCGCGCCGCAGAAATCTGGTCGGGTCCTGCGGCGCCCACGGGACAGCCGCGGGAATGCAGACCTCTACCTTCAGCTTATATGGAAAGTACTTTGCGCATCATATTTAACAAACCGTTTATTGCAAATTTTATGTCATATTGCTCACATGGATAATTGAATATTAATTAGATGATGTCATTATTCGTTGCATTGCTGATCATGATTTCGGGAATCGATAGATCTGTCCTTTACAACACACCCAGCGAAAGCAAAACAACAACAACAGGCTGAAAACGTTGTAAAATCACACAGCCATGACTGCTTGTCTTTTTCCAGATTGCTTTTGAAAACACTATCGGTTGGGTTTAGAGGCGGGGGTGGAGGAGTGGGGTGGGGTCGGTCAGTCAGTCCACAGCAAGCTGGCATGGTCAGCTAAAGTGTATACAGCACCCTCTGGTGGATTTATACAAGAAAAGGCTGCACGAGAGAAATTTGATATCATCAAAAAGCGTACACAGCAGCCTTAGGTGGATTTGCAAAAACTGGGAGCAGACGTACCTCCAGTTACGTATTTCACTGTTCCAGAAATGTACATCTGTAGTGAGAATTATTAGTTCCCCTGAATTATTAGCCGCAATTTCTGTTTAACGGAGAGATTTTTAGAACATTTCTAAATATTATAGTTTTAATAACTCATCTCTAATAATTGTTTTATTTTATCTTTGCCATGATGTCAGGCAAAGATAAATAATATATCACTAGATATTTTTCAAAGCACTTCTATACATTTTAAAGTGACATTTAAAGGCTTAAATAGGTTAATTAGGTTAACTAGGCAGATTACGGTAATTAGACAAGTTATTGTTTAACGATGGTTTGTTCTGTAGACTATTGAACAAAAATATAGCTTAAAGGGGCTAATAATTTTAACCTTAAAATGTTTTTTAAAAAATAAAAAACTGCTTTTATTCTAGCCAAAATAAAACAAATAAGACTTTCTCCAGAAGAAAAAATATTATTAGTTTGTTGACTTTATTAGTACCTGAAGGTAGATTCTTTTAGCAGCAAAGTTTGCCATTTGATACAATTAAATCACACATATCCATACCTACATATAAACATACAAAGTACCTAATAAAAGATTACAATTTATTCAGAGTGACAATAGATGATGGGACAAAGCTATTCCTGAAACGTTTTGTCCTACTGAAAAACATCTGAAACCTTCGACCCAAAGGGAGCAGGATAAACTCCTCAGACAGAGGATGATAGTTACAGCTACTGATGTTCTGTGCAATCTGAAAAAGCTGCCTACTATACAGGGATTCAATACTCAGCTGTGATTCACCAATCAACCTTCTAGACCACCTAACAACCTGGCTCAGTCTATTCCTATTTTGGAGAGACAGACCTCCAAACATGCCACCAGAGCGAAGGATAGAATAGACTCATTTAAAGCATGATAAAAAAAAGAGTAAACATATTGGGGCTAATGTAAAAACGTAGTTCCCTGAGACAACATAAGAGCTGATGCCCTTTCTTGCACACAGCAACACAGTTTACATCAAAGTTTAAAGATCGGTCAATAATGGTACCCAAATATTTGTAGTTCTCCACCCATTCTACTTTTTGACCCCTAATATTAGTCACCTCAGCTGCTGTATGATCCTAAAGTTGAAGTCAGACATACTGTAAAAATTTCCTTGCTCTGTTAAACATTCATTCATTCATTTTCTTGTCAGCTTAGTCCCTTTATTAATCTGGGGTCACAACAGCGGAATGAACCGCCAACTTATTCAGCACGTTTTATCCTTCCAGCCACAACCCATATCTGGGAAACATCCACAAACATTTACACACACATTCACACACACACTCATACACCACGGACAATTTAGCCCAACCAATTCACCTGTACCGCATGTCTTTGGACTGTGGGGGAAACCGGAGCAAACGGAGGAAACCCATGTGAACGCAGGGAGATCATGCAAACTCCACACAGAAACACCAACTGAGCCGAGGATCGAACCAGCGACCTTCTTGCTGTGAGGCAACAGCACTACCTACTGCGCCACTGCTACGCCCCCTGTTAAATATCATATTTAAAAAGGAAAAAAAAATTTACTTCAACTGTAGATCTGGGTACATATCCGTAATAAGCCTGTGTTATCATTATTAATAACAATTTTATGACTTTTTAAAATATAAGAAAACATTTATGACATTATTTTAAGAGCGATTTGTGTCTTTTAAACATCATCAAAGTGAACCGTAAGGAATTTGCTGTAAATACAGGCCCATATAGATCTTAAAGCAGCTGCGGCCTGTAATATCAGAGATGGTGGTGAGCCAAAAACAAAGATGCTTATAAACACAGACCCACAAATGTTTCCTGTGAATGAAGCCATCACTCTTCAGGTGTGTGTGTGTGTCTGTGTGTTGAGCGTGTCGTGGCAGTGCTCAGGTACAGAGATCTGGGCATAAATCAGGTGTGAAGCACACAGGTAGTCATTACCCCCTCAGAGGAACAACTGTTTCTCTCTCCGTCACACATTCCTGCCGCTCTTCTTCCCTCAGGACACTATCAATATTCAGCGGTCTGAAGGAAGCTGCTGTCTTTCTCTCGTTCTGTCTGTCAGCGCTGCACTCCACATCTGGAGGACTGTAATTGCCCTGTAATATTCACACAAATACACCTTGTACATCCTTGATATCTCAATCCTCTGCTTTTTTTTCCATGACATTTGTTTTGATAAGTCATTCCTGTCAGCTGCTGTGTTTGATGCCTGTCCAGTACATGTGTTATTATATGTAATGTCATATATGTGATAATATAATACATATAGAGGGATATTTATAATGCAAGTCATTATTTTAATACTATTTTCCCCCCAAAGACATTTTACCAATTCTAAACCATCCATTCATTCATTTTCTTTTCGGCTTAGTCCCTTTATTAATCTGGGGTCGCCACAGAGGAATTAACCGCCAAATTATCCAGCATATGTCTTATGCAGCTGATGCCCTTTTCCATCACCCGGAAACCCATACACGCTCATTCGCACACATACATACACTATGGACAATTCAGCCTACCCAATTCAGCTGTACAGCATGTCTTTGGACTGTGGGGGAAACCGGAGCACCTGGAGGAAACCCACGCAAGCGCAGGGAGAACATGCAAACTCCATACAGAAACGCCAACGGACCCAGCCGAGGAATTCTAAACCAGTTAAGTCTTAATGACTAATAGTAATTTTGTATGTAATCATTAATAAGTAAAGGGACTAAGCCGACAAGAAAATTAATGAATGAATGAATCATTAATAAGTGATGTATAATTTATATGATGATAATTTCAATAAATAAATAAATAAATACATTATATTCAGATATCCATTATTAAGTACGCCAAGTAAAATCCCCTAAAAACAGATGTAATTTGTACTTAAAAGTAAAAAATAAGGGCGGCATGGCAGTGGTTAGCTCTGTTGCCTCACAGCAAGAAGGTCGCTGGTTCAAGTCCCGACTGGGCCAGTTGGTGTATCTATGTGGAGTTTGCATGTTCTCCCTGTGTTGGCGTGGGTTTCTCCGGGGTGCTCCGATTTCCCTCACAGTCCAAACACATGCGCTACAGGTGAATCGATTATACTAGATTGGCCGTAGTGTATGTGTGTGAGTGTGAATGTGAGTTTGTATGGATGCTTCGCAGTACTCGGTTGCAGCTGGAAGGGCAGACGCTAGAATAGTTAGTGGTTCATTCAGCTATGGTGACCCCTTATGAATCAGAGACTAAGTCGAAAGAAAATGAATGAATGAAGTAAAAAAATGTTATTAAATAAATAGTAAAATATACACTAATGCTACTACTACTACTAATAAAAATAATAACAACCATAATAATAATAACAATAGCCATAATAATAATAATAATAATTACGACAATAAAAAAGATTGCAGTAGAAACTGCAACATAAACATTGGACAGCTTGACCCAAAATAAGAAGTTAGTCGAAAAAGTAAGTGTCATCTACAGTAAGTCTGATATACTGAATTAATCCATCAAGAGCCCTTTAATCTTTAGTGCTACCATTTTTCTGAACAACAGCTCACTTGGAAATTACAGGTTTTCAGAGACCCTTGCAAGACCCCTGTTTAATACAAATCACACACCTAAGTGTGTCTTAAGTGTCATAAAACAGATCAAGACTGATTTTGATAATTTTTATAGACAGATAATTTGAGAATGACTCTTGAGATAACAAGGTATAAATATAATGAGAAAATCATGGTGTGGATCATATTAACAATAGACAAGACATACATTTCTCTCTGAACTTACAGTACAATACTCACAGCCATATCACCTTGCAGCCAAAGACTGGTTACTTGAGGCTAAACAGGGCTGAGCCTGGTTAGTACCTGAATGGTAAACCACATAAAAAGACTATAGGTTACTGTTGGAAGTGGTGTTAGTTAAGCCAGCAGGGGGCGTTCAACCTGTGGTCTGTGTGTGTGTGTGTCCTAATGCCCCTGTAAAGTCTTCAATGTCTTCAATGAACCTAAACGAGCACATGTCACTCCGCTGCTAGTCCGTTTGCACTGGCTGCCAGTTGCTGCTTGCATCAAATTCAAAGCTCTGATGTTTGCCTACAAAGTGACCTCTGGCCTTGCCCCTTCTTATCTGCTCTCACTTCTGCAGATCTATGTGCCCTCCAGAAACTTGCGTTCTGTGAATGAATGTCGCCTCGTGGTTCCATCCCAAAGAGGGAAGAAATCACTTTCGCGAACGCTCACGCTCAATCTGCCCAGTTGGTGGAATGAACTCCCTAACTGCATCAGAACAGCAGAGTCACTCGCTACTTTCAAGAAACGACTAAAAACTCAACTATTTAGTCTCCACTTCACTTCCTAATCTGCAATTGCCTCTTTGAATATCACACTAACTGTACCCAAAAAAAATAAATAAATAAAAATAAATAAATAAATAAATACTAATACTACTAATACTTCCCTTCTTAGACTTTACAGACCTGAAACTTGCCTATAGCACTTATTCATTGTTGCTCTTAGTTGTGTAAATTGCTTCCTTGTCCTCATTTGTAAGTCGCTTTGGATAAAAGCGTCTGCTAAATGACTAAATGTAAAATGTAAATGTAAAGTGAAGGGGAAACTATACTGTCTATAGTGAGTGCCGTCTCTTGGATGAGACGTTTAAACGAGGTTCTGACTCTCTGTAGTCATTAAAAATCCATGGCATTTCTCATGGCATTTCTACTCAAAGAGTAGGGGTGTATTGGCTTTTTTACAGTCTCTGCATTCCACCTATAGCTAGTATGTGGTGAGCGCACTGGTGCTGTTGTCCTGTGGCTGCCGTCGCACCATCCAAGTGGATGCTTCACACTGGTGGTGTGGAGAGACCCCCCACTTCATGATTATAAAGCGCTTGTATAGCAATACACAATAAATGCGCTATATAAATACACATTACATTACATTCTGAAAGAATATAGGTAGATTTTTCAGATGAATTATTTGGTCAACTGAATCCCAATCATTACAGATACTGCAGAAGGCCTGTTGGAACCCGTATGGACCCAAGATTCTTACAGAAACTGGTCAAATTTGGTGAAGGACAAGTCATGGTTTGGGGTTACATTCAGTATGGGGGCATGTGAGAGATCTGCAGAGTGGATGGCAACATCAACAGCCTGAGGTATCAAGACTTTTGTGCTGCTCATTACACGACAAACCACAGAAGAGGGCAAATTCTTCAGCAGGATAGTTTTCTTTCTCATACTTTAGCCTCCACAGCAAAGTTCCTGCAAGCAAAGAAGGTCAAGGTGCTCTAGGATTGGCCAGCCCAGTCACCAGACATGAACATTTTTGAGCCACTGAGACATTATTTCCCACTGGGAAATGTTGCTTTTATTAGTTTATCTAAACTTCTTGGCTAAAACAAGGCTAAATTTGGGCTGTCAGTGAACATCTATAAATGTCTATGAATGGCCAAAGAATAGACTCGTCAAATAGACAGACGTGTAGTTATGTCTCTTTGATACCTATTGTCTATTTCCAGACCATTCCTAGACATTGACAGCCTAAATTTAGCCTTTGTTTTAGCCAAGCAGTCTATGTGTTGATGTCTATTAGACATCTATTTAACTTCTTCATCTGACCTCGTTACCTTTCATTCATTCATTCATTTTCTTGTCGGCTTAGTCCCTTTATTAATTCGGGGTCACCACAGCGGAATGAACCACCAACTTATCCAGCAAGTTTTTACGCAGCGGATGCCCATTTACTTGCTAATTATTTGTTCCAAACTTGTTTTTTCCTTCTTTCTTTTGTTGAAAACAAACAAACAACCGTGGTAAAAACCAGGCGGCCATGAAGGCTTTTTTTCTGGAGTGCTTTTGAAAACACTATTGGTTGGGTTTAAAGAAGAAGAAGGGGGGGGGGGGGCAGTCAATCGGTCGGTCAGTCAGTCAGTCAACAGCAGCCTCTGGTGGATTTATGCAAGAACAGCAGGCACAAATGTCACTCGCGAGAGAAATTTAAGATCTCAAAAAGCATACACAGGGGCCTCTGGCAGATTCGTGAACACAAAAACTGCAAAAAAAAAAAACAAAAAAAAAACATATTTTGGATGTATTTGGCGCTCTCCCGAAATGTATGAAGGGGTCTGTTTTCAGAATGAGCCTAGGTTGATTGGAATTTTTTTTCTATGAAAATATATTCTTTTGTGTTCAACAAAATAAAGTAGATCACAAAGGTCTGGAGACACTTGAGGGATGGTAAATAGTAAGGACATTTTCAATTTTTGGGTGAACTATCCCTTTAATATGATTTTTTAAAAAGGCCTAAGTTTAGTAGCAAGAATCACAACTGGCGTCTAGTTTTCCACTGGGCTTCTGCATTCTGTCTCCGATAGGTGCTCCGATTTGCTCTGTGTATTAAATAAACTATGAAGCTTCAAAAACTCTGAAATATTCATCAGCTTTGTTAACAAAGAGAGAGCGAGAGAGCGAACGTTCCAATAAACTCAGCAACAGAGCCGAGAATAATACATAAGAGACTTCCTTTCACCATTCTCAACACACAAAATGAGAATGAACTCAAGCTTAAGTTTAAGAGCATCCATCCCACATGAAGATGGTATAATTATCCGCATCCCCCCTTCAGATACCGCAGGCTTGCCGAAAGGAATGTGTGAACCCGATGTGCCGGAAGAACTGAGGGAACGAATCACACAAAATCACTGATGATGCAGCCACAAATTCCTCAAAAACAGAAGCAGCTTCATACAGTTCTGATAATGTGTGTGGTTTTGCTGTGGTCTATTAGTCTGTGTCCTGCAGAGGACGCGGTCAGCGGGTGTCCTGCATCCACTGGGAGACTGAAAGATACATTAGTTTGCTTTTTCACACTCATATTTGCAGACTTGTGCACTTTCTGTGTTCAGCAACGGACTGACCCACAGTACGGCACAGTCTGCTTTATGAACTGCACATTCATTTATTCGACCATTATTATATGATGCTTAAGGTGTAAAGGGCGGGCAAAATTCGAATGACAGTGTGTGTACATAAAGGAACACTCCAGTTTTTTGAAAATGCTGTTTCCTAGATATCTGGGGACTATTTTCAGACACTGCGTAATATCATCCCATCTGCTGAATAAGACACTTTTAGACTTTTAGCACAATAGTTTTTTAGACGGGGTAGTTTTTACTTTCACTTCACACTTTGAGTTCTATTTAAAACAGACACGTTTACTCTAATTGCATAACAACAAAACTGAATTGTAAATGAAATTTAAACTTAAAGGACACCTATGATGAAAATTAACTTTTGTAAGCTGTTTGGACAGAACCGTGTGTAGGTATAGTTTGTCCACTGTCATATTGGAGTAATAGAAAAAAGAGATAAGTCTCTTTTTTTTTTATTTCCTGATGTTTAAATAGGACCCAAATCCTGAGATGTATAGTAACGAAGTAGAACTACTTCACTACTGTATCTAGCTGTATCTGTACTCTACTGGAGTATTGTTTTTCTCCTACTTCCACTTTTACTTCAGTGCATATTTTCGATGAGTTTAATACTTTTACTCCAATAGATTTTTTTATGTGCTGCATCGTTACTCGTTATTAGGGGTGTCAAAATTATTGATATCGGTTCAGTAATAGATCATAAAAGATTATTACGTACTGATGTCATTTATCTCCTATGCGCTATGTCGCAGTAGAATACTATAGTGAAGGAAGCGAGGGTGATAAAAAAACGCTCTTACTACAATGAAGGCGGCACAGCACACAAGCCGCTATTTCACTACTACGGAGAAATGCTGTAAAACTCCCATCTTTACCACTCTCTCTCTCTCTAACTTTGGACATTTGACCCGCTGTCGTGTTTGTGAGATAACTTTTCCTCTCCTCTTGGCTGTTAAAGCGAGACTTGTGGATCCAGACACGAGCGTGCTTGAGATGCAAGTTTTCTCCACTGTATCTATTATGGATTACCTGTGATAACTGCGTATTATGCGCATGCAGACTGTAACCGCAGCTGTTCTTCCCACCATCGGTGAACAGCGCTTTCATTTCTAAAGCCTATCGCAGCCCTTTCTGTTGAGCAGGTGAAGACAATAACCCATCATAGGGGTGTAAGACCTCGCCTGTCAGTTCTCAAAAAGCAATCGGGATAATATCTAAATTAGTTTATTTGCTATAAATTATTATGTTGTCTTCTGTGCATGTATTGGAGTTTTGTTTGACACATTCAGAAAGTGTTTTCTTTGAGCAGGTCAAATTAAGGGTAGATATCATAGATCTTACTGCTGTATTAAAGAAGAAAATTGTATTACAAATAATATATAAATATAAATATATTTATGGATTTTAATGAAAAAATTCTTGTGTTGTGAAGAAAAAAATCTAATTACATATGGAAAGCATCGTCAGTGCACCGAGATATCGAGTTGAACCGAATCGATGGCATGATAATCGTAACCAAACCAAACCGTGAGACCAGTGTAGCTTCACACCCCTACTCCTTACAATTATAGACCTTTTTCTTGGCTACTGCATTGAGGGTGCCATAGGGACCAGCGTCTTCCAGTAGAATGTTTAGAATGTCAGTTTACAGCGTTTATAACTGGTCATTTGCGATCCGAAAATGGGTTTCAACAGCGTTTTGAGTGGATACTTTTTGTGACACAACTTTGAAAGGTGTGTTAAAACTGTTATAATCTGTCAGATCTGTGGTTCAAGTGGGACAGAAAAACAGTATTGTAAGCCATGTTTCTTTTCGTTCTACTTAATCACGTGCCCCCAAAAATATATATTTAAAATAAACAAAACAACATGACGTCTTTTGACTGCTCTCTTTAATAACTACATTACACAATACTTGGACTTTTACTTTCAGTACTTGAGTAGTAAATTTTGAAATAAACCACTTGCACTACTTAAATACAAAAAAAAAAAAGTTGAATACTTTAGTATTTCCATTTAAGTTTGGTGCTTAAAGAGCACTTCAACTTCTACTCAAGTAATTTTTTTGATAGAGCACTTGTACTTTTACTTAAGTCTGGGTCTCTAGTACTTTATACATCTCTGCGCAAATGCCAGTGACTTTGAGGCCCACCGCAATGTGACGTAGGAGTGCGGTTTTCCCCACCCACCCAATTGATTGGCAGGTGCCATGTTTCTATTAGTGATTGGTTGCTCTTGATCGATTTGTTAATTTAGAATAAATCTTTTGTATGACTCGAGAATGATGAGTCCTCTCAAGGAGTGATTCGTTCATTTGCGCATGTGCACATTTGTGCAGGTGAAGGAGAAGATTAGTTCCTTTTTCGAGTCCTCTATCGCAGTGGTCCCAAACCTTTCTATCACCGCGGACCGGTCAACGGTGGTCAATTTTACAATGGACCGGTGTGTGGGGGGGTCTTCATGTGAACAGCTGCTGCGCTCGTGCATCCAGGTTAATCATGAACAACTCAGTGCGCATGCGCTAGTTGCACTATCACGGTCTGATTATGTTTCAATCAAGGTTTATATGCATTAAATACATAACATCTGTGCCAAACATTTCAACTGACGAACATATTAACAATAATACAACCGTATAGCCAAATTAAATGTATGCATTGGCATGTTACAGCCCTAGTGAGTATGATTATGTGAAACTCCATATAGATACATATTGCACTGACTTCGGGTACTTACTTAGTGATGCACGCATACATATATGCACAATCCTTAAATACTCTGCTGATTTGGACTCTATAATACCTGTTTTATAACTTTAAACTATCAAAAACCCCCACTGAGCTATATTCTAGCGATTGTTCTTCCCGCTCCGTGGTGGATTTTGGCATAGTCCATTTCACGTGAGATGGCGGGGGGCGAGTGGAAGAAACTAATTCACGGGGGGAATATTTTCTACCAAAATGATTTATGAATTCTTGTGTGGCCCGGTACCAATTGTTCTACTGACCGGTACCGGTCCGCGGCTCGGTAGTTCGGGACAGTGGCGTAGCGGACGGGCCCGCAGGGCATGCACCGCGGGGGGGCCCCGCGTGATTAGGGGGCCCCACGTCGTCGCGATTTTCAATAATTGAAAATCCAGAAACCGCAATAATCAAACTATTGGGAACAACTGTGGACGGAACCAAAGTTCACAGGTCTGTGTTCTCTGAACTCCTCTCAAGCGGTGGACTACTTCATTCTGATTGCTTGCCGCCGAACCGCGTCATAGCCAATGAAGACGCGCCGCTGTTTCTCGCCGCCGGTTCTCGTAAAAAAATGAATGACTTCTGGCTACTTTGACGCTCTCGCCGCTTTCGGTTTGTGATCGCTCCTCAGTTTGTGAAGGATTCCCCACGTTGTCGCTCCACTCCGCCTCCTTTCCCCGCACCTCAATTTATGACATAGATATATACACTAGATATTGTATAGGCACTGTATAGGTACAGTGCTCCCAAGACAAATGTCATTCAACCGCACTAGTCAAGTGTTTTTACGTGAAGATGCGGGACTGTAGCGCTGTCTACGAGTGTAGTAACAAGCAAACAAAGAAAACAAAGCACAAAGGCAGAACATTTCATAGGTAGGATTAAGTTTTTTACGTTTTTGTGTGTTCTAAAATTTGTGCTAAACAGGTAGCGTTATTAATGATAATACAGCCACTTACTGCATTCAGCATAAGGCAAAGTAGCTCCAATTCGCACTAAATACTCGGCTTATGCTAGTTTTGTTGAATAAAATCAGCAAACAATGAAAAAGAAATATGACAACGAGATGCTGCGCTGCCAGAAACTTGTATTATTGTCAGCTAACGTTAGTGAAGGAGTTGTTCATAATGGAGATTCATTCACAAACAAATCGCTCCCTCCGTCAGTATGAGAAGTGAAAGCAGGAGAGGAGCTGTGTTCCAGGACATGATTAAATCAAATTTAACAGGGAGGGTGGATAGTACATTTCTGTACACACAAACACAAGCTTTTTGTCAGGAATGCCCGTGCGGTCACTGATCCATCAATGTAGAAAAGTGATGTAAAATTATAATTTTCATAATTAAAAAAAATAAAAATACTAACATCCAGGAAAACTCCCGTTCATAGATATATGTGTATATGTGTATATCTCTGGCTCTGCCACTCCCAAACACCCCCCCATCGGTGATCCCTGCAGGGGGGCCTCCGCATTTTGCGCTACGCCACTGGTTGGGGACCACTGCTCTATCGGGTTTGAATCCTTCATTCCTCATGTGAAAGACAGAAACCAGTTATATGCATTTAGAGCCGGAAAGAGATTTAATCTGTTCATCTCTTGAGTTCTTGGGTTGAGTCGTTTGTTCATTATGTGTGAGACAAAAGCCAGTCATATGCATTTAGAGCCGGAAAGAGATTTGATCTGTATCTATCGAGTCCTCGGGTTTGAGTCATTTCTTTACATGCTGTCACATGATGATCGAAGGACTCAAAAACCAGAAGACTCAAAGGATAAACTAATCATGGCTCCTTTCGGCTCAAACTGTGTGCTTTGATTAATCTTATATGGGACTGGGTGATGTGAACAAACTACTCAAATTCGAAGACCTGTCAGAAGAGGTGAGCTGACATAATTATAGACAAAAGACCAGGTATACAATAAATGATTATTTTCTCTTTCTTATAGCATTCTAGTTATGACTTGTTTGTAGTGTGATAAATGTTTGGGTTAGTTATAGATGAGTTCGAAAGCAACTTGTATCAATTTAGTAATATTTTGGCAAATTGAACAAAAATAACGAAATAACTCGAAAAAAAGATTGTTCATCTCACTGAATGAGACTCAAAGGTCTGAACTTCCCACCACTAGTTTCTATAAAAACATGTATACACATGTCCACAGAACATTTTATTTTGCAAATAAACTGAGATTAAAATATCTGTTTCGATTTTTATAAGTTTTATAAGCTTAAAATATTTTTAAAACAGAGCATGTTTGTAATAAAGACAGTAAAATCGCAAATTCTTAACTGCTGTAATCAACTCGGCCACAAAATGTGTGTGACTCATCATTTTAGAAAGGCTTGAATAAACTCCACCACTAATACATGAAATAAACTTACTTGGTATTTTAGACTAATGAACTGTATCTAAGCTTCAACCATGTCTGTCTTTGTAACTGACAGAGTTTATCTGATGTAACACATGATGAGAAGCAGACATGCACGTGGGAACGGTGGACAGGGAGAAACAGCTCATTTGCATTTAAAGCCACAGGCTAAAAACAACTACACTGTACTCAGACACCAAAATGGGGACATTCTGGAGGCTTTAAAAAAATTTCAGATGGGTATTTTGAGCTGAAACTTTACAGACACATTTTGGAGACACCAAAGGCTTATCTTACATTTTGTAAAAGGGGTAAAATAGGTGCCCTTTTAAATAGGAATTGGTCAAAATAACGAAACAGAAATAATATTTTACTAGATATTTTTCAAGATACTAGTATTCACCTTAAAGTGACATTTAAAGACCTAATTAGGTTAACTAGGCATGTCGCTGTATAACGATAGTTTGTTCTGTAGACAATGAAAAAAAATTGCTTGAGGGGGCTAATAATATTAACCTTAATACAGTTTTTTAAACAGTAAAAAACACTTTTACTCTTGTGTAATAAAACAAAAAAGACGTTCACCAGAAGCGAAAATAGTAAAGGAAATGCCTTGCTCTGCTAAACATAATTTGATGAATATTTGAAAAGAACAAAAATCACTGGAGGGCTAATCTTTTTGACTTAAACTGTATGTGAAATTATTCTCAATTTCATATGAAAATAAAAAATACTAAAAATAATAAAGCTTATTAGTGACTTTATACAGAAAACTAGGCAGAAATGAGCAGCAAGCATTGCTAAACATAGATAAGAGATGGATTATAAAGCAGTTCAAATCCAAGTCCAACCCAACACATGGTAGCTGGAAGTAAACATCTTTACTTTTATTAGTCAGCGGCCAACACTGATAAAATATGCCAAATCTGTGCCAAGTAGCAAAACTGCAGCCCAATTTAGTCCCACCATCTTTTAAAAGATTAGACAGAGCATTAATGACTAAGCCAAACACACACACAACCTCAAAACACTTCTGCCATATTATCAAGTCAAAACAATCTTATTTCTGATTAGTTTGTCATATAGTCTGCTATATTTCAGTTGTCAGTTTTTGAGTGTCAGTAACAGTGAAACAAATCAGGAATTGTGTCACGTAACTATGAGAAATATATATTCAAATTATCCAATAAAATGAAAACAACAACATGGGCTCATTAAAAATAAATTTCTACATTTCATCGTTAAAATAAATGCTATGACCGCTTACCTCCGTATGGATGCTTTCCCACTGTTACCAGTTTGTCCAGTAGCTCGCTATGTACGTTGGTGAATTTGAGACGCAGAACGGAATTCACCATAAGGGCGGGTTCAAGTCTGGCGAAGAACGATTTCAGAAGGTTGGTAAGGCAAAAAAAACCCCAAAATTTAAAATAAACAAGTAAATAATTGGGTGAGAAATCTAAAAATGTGGTAAAAATCAAGCGATCTGGTTTAAGGAAGGAGGAGGGATGGTCAACTGTACTTTTTAAAACACTATTTGTGCAAAAGGCTGTTGAGCAATGTTGACTCTCAGAGACTTTTATTCTGAAATCGCGTCACAAACCGAAACCGGAATAGGCGCTACTGAATACAGAGTGAACTGTTGCTGCACGAGACTTTGCCGAGCGCGGCTCGTTAACTAAAGTGGCGCTGGAAACGTGTATTGCTGCTATAATGAGTGTCTGACTGGATGTAATTGTGCTTCTGTGCGTGTTATGAAAGTGAGTACAGTTCCGGTTATAACAATTATTTAGAAGTTATACTTATTAGTCCCAGTCATCACAGAGATACCTGATGTGTCATAGTGCTAATTAGCATGCGTTAGCATCGCGATCGCGATGCTATTCACTGTTTGTTCAGCTGAAGTGATTCAAAGGCATAATGTTTGTTAGTAAATGTGGATGTTAGAGTGTGATTACATCCAATTATGTTCATTTTGTGAGGGAAGAGCCTATAATGTATATGTTAGTGCTGTCATGTGTAAGTTTGTTAAAGTAATGATGTATATTACTGATTGCTGATGCTGGAGTGTTATTATTTGTCTGTTACAGAGAAACCACAACTTTCATAAGCACAACTCATCGGCTACACGCTCATTTAATCAGGAAATCACCAATAACCAGCTAAGCAAGTGCAATCTTCAGTATATTGTGAGGAAAGGGCTGTTATGCGTCAATGGCCAAGTGATAGACTCATAGCACTCTGAAGGCTAATTGGACCACAGTATTCATACACATACTTCGGACCAATCACAAGGCTGGGCCTAAACGTCACGTCTGTGTGCGACTAATAATTGTGCTTTATAAATCATCCTCTGAACCTGTGCACCGGAATAAATTGGACACTTCATTGTAAATCTGCTAATATTCACAGTTGGCTCTTCTCTCTCATGTTCATACTTACTTGCCACAATAAATCAGTTTGATTTCATCCTTCCCTCTGTTGTGTTCTAACAGACACACCTGGTTCACTGCTATACACAACGAGTTAGCCTCTGCTATCAGGTAGCCTTCGCTACAATTTTGGTCCTTCGAGCCGGAGAGCAGCTGTGCTGGGAGTATGGAACAGAGGGGTGAAGGATTCTGGGCCCCACATACTCGGCCCAAAAGGCAAATAAGACAGCCATCCTACTTGAGAGACTATGAAGTCGGTGCAGTGCGAACAAAGGTGCGTGAACCCATACATAACAGCCCAGCGCACCACACATATAGAGAGGAACATTGGAGCCCACAGCCTCATGTTAGGTGGAGTGGTGCACCAAATGAGCATGACGATTACTCCTTTCACCAGGATGAGAGCCTTGGAGCTATGAGCTTAAGAGGGCCATGCACCCCAATGCCCTATACTGAAGAGGTTATTGAACAGATTGTGTCACATAGAGAGAGCATGCCAAGACAAAGGGCTGATGAGAGTTTACAGCATAGTTATACATCACTTCCTGATACTAGAAGGGTAGGACACCCAGAGAAATCCTCAGACAGGGGGCGCACAGTAGATCAACAGGAACTTATTACAGAACACTGGCCATTGCCGCCACCTCCATTATCTGATGATTTCGCTCTGCTAAGGGAAGAGGAATGTGATGATAGACTGCCACCACCACCATGGCCTTCCTCACAATATCCACCAGCATCCATAGTAGGGGAGGAGTTAAGAGTAGTCACTGTTATAGATAGGATGATGGGTGAGTTGCAGCTCATGCGGGACAATGCAACATCTAGCATTACAGCACATTCACGTTTGCACTCCACACCTCATGACTCAGGTCGCCCTATGCCTAGCCGACGTCATGAACAATACGGAGCACAGTCCTGGTTACAGCAGCCAGAATCTTTCCCACCCATCATTAATTCACAACGTCGAACTACTCATATTGAAGAACCTGTTTCTCACTACCAACCCAGGCCCCACCAACACCGTCCAAACTCTTACCAAGGTAGACAATTCACGCCAGTATTAACCACTTTAAGTGGAGGGGATTACAAAGGGCCAACACCTAAAATACCTCTCTTTGTTAATAAAGACCCGATGGAGTTCTCTAGGCTGAAATTAGCCTTAACAAACTTGTTGCCTGCTGATGCTACTGAGCTCTTTAAATATCAGGTTCTTGTGGATCATTTAAGACTTGAGGAAGCTTGTCTTATTGCCGACTCGTATATAAACTCCCCCCTGCCTTATTCAGACACTATGGCGGCCTTAAATGAAAAGTTTGGTCAACCGCATCATGTAGCTTTGAAACGGATTGCAGCAGTAATGGATTCACCTGAGGTCCGAAGGGGAGACACAGTTGGCTTTGAGCGATTCTCCCTGCACGTACAGTCACTTGTAGGCATGCTGCAGACCCTGGGCCCCGATGGGGAAGTGGAGCTGAGATGTGGCTCACATGTTGCCAGGCTCCTCACTAAGCTTCCCATAGAGATGAGAGCAAACTTTCGACGTCAGATGTTTAATCGCCATGGGCATACACACACACTACTGGATCTGGCAGAATGGCTGAGATATGAGTCATGGTGCCAGGGCTATGACAACCCCACAGAGGTTCGCTTCCAAAGGACACCTAGCTACCGGGTTGAAAAACGCCACAGTAAGCCAGCAGCCACTGTGCTACATGGATCAGAGAGCTATATGCCAAATCAAGCAATCAGACCCGAAAGTCAGAGTTCATGTGTGGAAAAGGGAAAAGTCAAGGCGAAACCCTACTGCCCATATTGCGACTGTACGGAGCACTTTTTAAATAAGTGTCCCAAGATTCAGAATCTCACTAGTGAGGAAGTGAGAGAGTGGATAAGAGCTAAGAAAAGATGTTGGAGATGTGGGAGATCACATCAGGCTGCTCAGTGTGACCTTAAGAGGCTCTGCAGTGTATGTCAAGGCAAGCATCTGAAAGTTCTGCATGATGTCAACACACTTCCCAAACATGAGCATCCAAAGGCAGAGAGCTGTCTTGTTAGCACTAGTACAGAGGTGCTTTATCTTGACAGGCCCACAACAACCTCTCGAGTTCTGCTAAAAGTCGTCAGAGTTTTCTTGCAAAATAAAGACAAGATACTCGACACGTACGCTATTCTAGATGATGGGTCGGAGCGTACAATGCTCCTCACAGAAGCTGCCGAGAAGCTTGGCCTACAGAAGAAGCCTGAAGACATCGCTCTCCGTACCATACGGCAAGAGGTCCAAACACTTAAGGGATCCTCTGTTTCATTCAGTATCTCATCTCCCATCAATCCCAGGAAAACTTTCCGGATAGTAAAAGCATTCACTTCTCCACGTCTTGATCCAGCTGACCACTCATACCCCATCATGAATCTGAAGAGAAAATATAAGCACTTGGCAAACATCCCCCTCCATCCATTCAGCCGTGTCAAGCCACTTGTTCTAATCGGAGCTGATTACCCCCACCTACTTACTCCAATTGAACCAGTAAGACTGGGCCCTTCAGGAGGACCGGCAGCTATTCACACCAGACTTGGATGGACTCTCCAAGGACCCACACCCTTTGCTCATTGGGTGTCGGACACCAGTCTGTGTCTTCTCACAAGCGTTTCACCTGAGACAACAGAACTGATGCGGAATGTGGAGAAGCTCTGGAGGATGGACACTCTACCATGTCAGAGTGATAAACAGGCAATGCGATCAAGGCAGGATAAGGAAGCAGTTGAGCTCCTAGAGGCTGAGACAAGACGAGTCAACGTTGCAGGCGTTCTCAGGTATGCCACACCCCTACTTCGGAAACGAGACATACCTCCTCTCAAATCTAGCAAAGAAGCTGTTCTCCCAAGCCTTAGAAGTACAGAGAGAAGGTTGAGCCGGGACCCTCAACGAGCTGATGAATATGGAGCAGCTATCCGCAAGCTGGTGGAAACTGGAGCAGTCAAGAGGATTGACCCAGGTGAAGCCTCCAGCACTGAAGAATCATGGTATATACCCCACCACTTGGTGAGCCACAACGGAAAGAACCGTTTGGTCTTCAATTGTTCTTACCAACTTCAAGGTCGGAATCTAAATGACACTCTCCTTCCTGGGCCAACACTGGGAGCTTCCCTTTTGGGTGTCTTACTGAGATTCAGGCAACATGCAGTGGCAGTCAGTGGAGACATCAAGAGCATGTTCCATCAGGTTCAGCTTTTGCCAAGGGATCGGCCCCTCCTCAGGTTCATTTGGCGAGACATGAGGCGGATGGAACCACCGGATATCTATGAATGGCAGGTCTTACCATTTGGGACTGCATGCTCACCCTGCTGCGCCACCTTTGCCCTCCAACTGCATGCGAGGACTCACAGCAAGGAAGGAGATGGAGTCAGGCATTCAGTTGAACAATGCTTTTATGTGGATAACTGCCTCCAAAGTGTGGATACTGCAGATGAGGCCAGGAAACTAGTGGACCAAATCAGGGAAGTTCTCGCATCTGGAGGGTTTGAGATTCGGCAGTGGGCCTGTAACTTACCTGACGTCATCAAGCATCTGCCTGCGGAAGCGAGGTCTGACAGTATGGAGCGATGGCTCTCCTACGATGAGCCTGATCTGCTGGAACCTGCCCTTGGACTCAGCTGGCACTGGGGGACAGATACTTTAAGATACAGAAGCCGACCTCTGGAGTATGGAGCTTTGACACTGAGGAATATCTACAAAGTGTTAGCACGACAATACGACCCCTTGGGATTTATCTTGCCCTACACGACTCGCGCAAAGCTGATAGTGCAGCGCATGTGGGACAAACCGAGGGACTGGGATGACCCACATATTCCCCAAGAACTGCAGGAGACATGGAAAGAGTGGGAGTCAGAGCTACACTTGTTGCCTCACATTTCATTTCCTCGACCGTATGCTTCAACTCCTCATAGTCAGATGATTGTCTCCAGGCAGATTCACGTATTTAGTGATGCCTCCGAAAAAGCCTATGGAGCTGTCTCTTACCTTCGAACTGAGGACAGCCAGGGACAGGTGTCTTTGGCATTCCTGGCGGCCAGGTCCAGGGTGGCACCTCGTCGTCAGCATTCAATTCCCCGACTTGAGCTCTGCGGTGCTCTGACAGCTGCCCAACTAGCAAAGACAATTGCACGAGAATTAACAGTGGTCATAGATCAGACAATACTGTGGAGTGACTCTACAACAGTGCTAACTTGGTTGAAGTCAGAGTCATGTCGCTACAAAGTCTTTGTGGGCACTCGGGTCGCTGAAATCCAGGAGCTTACAGGAGGGAGTTCCTGGCGTTATATTGACTCGTTGCAAAACCCAGCGGATGATGTTACCCGCGGAAAGACCTTAGCAGAGTTAGCAGGACAGAACCGGTGGAGTCAAGGGCCACCCTTCCTCCTTAAAGGGCCTGAAGAATGGCCATCATCACCAGGAAAGCAACCTGACTTAGATACTACTGAGTTCAGGAAGCTTACTTCATGTGGAATGATAGCAAGAGCGGAGAGACAAGAAACATCACAAGAGCAGTCTTTTGCATCTTGGAAGGAAATGGTTGAGGCCACAGCCCAGGAGCTGCATGGGGCGGCAGATGGACCCCCAAATGCAGCAGACTACAGAAAGGCAGAGATGATGATCTTCCAAAAGATTCAGTCAGATTGCTTCCCAGAGGAATTGTGTCGCCTTCGCACTGGAAAGGAAGTGCTCCAAAGCAGTCGTTTATTGACCCTGTCCCCAGAGCTTGATTCGGATGAGGGAATTATACGAGTCGGAGGAAGGCTTAGACAGGCCGAAGGGTTGGATCCTGCCCTGAAGCATCCTATAGTCTTGGATCCAGCACATACTGCCACAAAGCTTCTTATTCAGGACTACGATGCTCGTCTTTGTCATCCAAGCCCTGAGCGAGTGTTCGCAGAGATGCGCCGCAATCTTTGGATCATTCGTGGAAGGGAGGCAATCCGAAAGGTGCAACAGCAGTGTCAAGAATGCCGCAGGTGGAAATCCAAGCCATTAGTGCCAAAGTTAGCAGACTTGCCTTTAGCCCGCCTACGTCTACACAAGCCAGCATTCTACTCCACTGGGGTCGATTGCTTCGGACCCTTCCAAATAAGAATCGGACGGCATTCAGAAAAGAGATGGGGAATCATCTATAAATGCTTGACCACACGCGCAGTTCACCTGGATCTTCTGCACAATATGGATACAGACTCTTTCCTTATGAGTCTTAGACGATTCATTGCTCGCAGAGGGACTCCAGCTGAACTTCTTTCTGATCAGGGTACGAACTTTAAAGGAGGAGAAAAAGAGCTTTGTGACTCCTTCAACAGCATGTCCTTGGACCTCCAACAGCTCCTAGCTAAACAGAAGATTGACTTTCGCTTTAATCCCCCTGCAGCTCCTCACTTTGGAGGTACTTGGGAGAGGGAGATCAAGTCAGTCAAGTCTGCTTTACATACCGTGATGGGTGTCCAATCAGTCTCAGAAGAGGTACTGTACACTGTTTTACTCGAGGTTGAAGCCATTTTGAATACGAAACCACTGGGTTACACTTCATCCAGTGTTGCTGACTTGGATGCTATAACCCCGAATGTTCTTCTGATGGGGCGGCTCGATGGAGCACTACCTACTGTAGTATACAGTAAAGAAGAGGGCCTAAGCAAGCGGAGATGGCGGTACTGTCAAGTTTTGGCAGATCACTTTTGGTCCCGATTCATTAAGTATTACCTACCCTCCTTGCAGTGCCGACAGAAGTGGCATGGCACCCCAGCTGACCTCACAGTGGGTACAGTAGTCTTGATGATGGACCCCCAGTTCCCCAGAGCTTTCTGGCCAATTGGTAGAGTGATAAAAGTGCATCATAGCGCAGATGGTCACGTGAGATGCATGCGTTAGCATCGCGATCGCGATGCTATTCACTGTTTGTTCAGCTGAAGTGATTCAAAGGCATAATGTTTGTTAGTAAATGTGGATGTTAGAGTGTGATTACATCCAATTATGTTCATTTTGTGAGGGAAGAGCCTATAATGTATATGTTAGTGCTGTCATGTGTAAGTTTGTTAAAGTAATGATGTATATTACTGATTGCTGATGCTGGAGTGTTATTATTTGTCTGTTACAGAGAAACCACAACTTTCATAAGCACAACTCATCGGCTACACGCTCATTTAATCAGGAAATCACCAATAACCAGCTAAGCAAGTGCAATCTTCAGTATATTGTGAGGAAAGGGCTGTTATGCGTCAATGGCCAAGTGATAGACTCATAGCACTCTGAAGGCTCATTGGACCACAGTATTCATACACATACTTCGGACCAATCACAAGGCTGGGCCTAAACGTCACGTCTGTGTGTGACTAATAATTGTGCTTTATAAATCATCCTCTGAACCTGTGCACCGGAATAAATTGGACACTTCATTGTAAATCTGCTAATATTCACAGTTGGCTCTTCTCTCTCATGTTCATACTTACTTACCACAATAAATCAGTTTGATTTCATCCTTCCCTCTGTTGTGTTCTAACAGACACACCTGGTTCACTGCTATACACAACGAGTTAGCCTCTGCTATCAGGTAGCCTTCGCTACACTATTGGATGGGTTTAGGGAAAGAGGAAGATAGATCAGTTGATGAGTCAGTCAGTCAGGGGACAGCGGCCTCTGGTGGATTTACATGAGAACAGAACGTGCTCGCGAAAGACATTTAGGATTTCAAAAAGCATACACAGAGGCCTCTGGTGGATTTGCGTAAACAAAAACAGCAAAAAAACAAAAACAAAAAAAAAACATATCCATTGGGACGTATTTGGTGCTCTCCAGAAATGCATATAGCAGTGCGTTTTCAGAATAAGCCTAGGATGAACTTAAGTGTTTACGATTTGTAACCAAATACGTTTAAACACCCGACAAGGACGCACTGAGGCGCTGTTTTTCCACATGTCAATGTTTATAAATAGATTACATAAAAAAAGGACAAGAGTATACATCCCCTAAGCACCCATTACAGCAAGTTGTTTATCACTAGAAAGCTTATAAAGAATGTATTTGCTAAATTTGTGTAAGTTTTGCAGAAAACGCTTATTAGATACATATCATGTAACAACAACACACACACGCATTCATTGCTGTACATCACAGTTTATTATGAAAGGTAAGAGTCCACATTAAAACATACTATCAAGCACATTTAGTCCACCGACACAATAGTGTTTAATTATGGATAGTTATCTGTTTATGTCACCGTTTCTGCCGGAGACCTATTGTTTACACAGTTTTACCATGTTATTTACACGCGAAAACGGCAGATTTGCAGTAAAACGCAAGGCTATGTCATAGCTTACAGTGTTACAAATAAAATGAGACCACAAACTGAATAAAAAGTCAAAGTTATAGTTATTAAAATCTAAACAAAGCCGAGCGTTTTGACCTTCAGCATGTCTCTCATTTGCTATCGATCAGTCACAGAAATATTTCCTACATCCCAGAAGTTTGACTGATAGAGAAATTAGCCAATGACTGCGTGATTTTCATGTTTCTGCACACTTTTTGCTCTTACTGGCTCAGTGAGCTGTCAATCATCACGTGCACCTGCCCCCTGCACGGTGCACGCACAGCTGCTAACAGATCAAGCTAACGGCACTCAGAGGGGTTCGTTTGCAAAAAGTAAACACAACAAGGAAAATAGATCGTCGAAAGTCTTTATCTGCTGAAGAGAGTTTTGAGAGATTGTTTGAAGCGAAGAGGAGAATATTTCTGAGGAGAGCTGATAGAGCTACTTTGATGATGTGGATGAAGACTACTTTCGGTTTTTCTAATGGTGAGTAACTTATCATTGCCTGTAACGTTATTACATGAAAGTTGTTTACGTCTCAGTTCTCTGTTTAGCCTGCTTGTGCCTATAAGTGTGCCTATAATAATGTTTTTTCTGTAGCCATAATCTTTTAGTAATGTTTGACATTATCATACTGTATGTTTGCCATTTAACGTATCTGAATGGCTGTTAGATAAGCTGTGTGTACAAAAGACACAATACATGTCAGACATGTATTTGAAATGTACAACAAAACTCACCCTACACTGTAAAAAAAAATCTGTAATTTTAAGGTTTATTTCCGGAAGATGGGGTGCCGAAAAAAAAGTTAAATAACGGGTGTTAAATTACAGAAATTTACTTAAATTGAAATTTCTGGTAAATTTCAGTAATTCAACCTCTGTTATTTTACAGTAAATTTCTGTAATTTAACAGCCTTTATTTTACGTTTTTGTTTCGGCACCCCAGCTACCTACATTTTTTCAGTGTAGGTAACGTATTTAAGATTTGCAAAAATGTAGACAGCACCCTCTAGTAGATTTGTCATTTAAAACGTGCCACAAATTGTACCCAGACAAACATATTTTATGTTTTGTAAAAACATAGGCTGAGGCATATATATATATATTTTTTTAATATAAAAAATGAGTTTATCTGGTTTATGAGGTGCTACATTTGACATCATTTTCTGTGGCAGTAGGTATTAAAGCAGAAAATAAAGTATTATTAACACACCTAATGTTCTTAGAATGTTCTTGGCCTGTTTTTTAGACGCACAAATATGTTGCTTTTAAAAGAAAATGTTTTTTCATAAGTCCTATGAAGTACTTTGGAATGTGCATTTTTTAACAGAAGAGAGGTTGAGACATAGAGTAGCTCCTCCCCTTTAAAAAACAGCCAATAGTGTTCGTTTTTATCACAGCTCTGCCTTTGAGAGAGGTAAAGTTTAATAACATCAAATGAAAAGCAAATGACAAGTGTCTTGAAGGGGGCGGTGTATATCAGATACTAGAGAGCATTTGATTGGTCAAGATTTGATGAGGAACTGAAGTATGAAGTGCCATAAAAAAATCATTGATTGATTTAGGCGAAAGTGACAAACTGCAAGTTATACATGTTTATATCAGTTTTTTTATCTTCTAGATGCTCATTTTGTCACTGTTTTGGAGCACACTAGCTTATACATATTCTTAAAACTAACAGACTGAAACTAACATCTAAAATAAATATATTTTAATTTCATGGGACCTTTAACCATCATAATTAATATATAACATAATATAACATAACATAATATATAGATGCTATAATTCTCCAAACTCACAAGTAAACAGACCATTTTTAGAAAAGAAATATTGACTGCCCAGCTGAGCCTACTCTATCAGATTCAACTCTCTGTCTGTCTGTCTGTCTCATTCTGTCAATCCGCTCCACCTTTGACCTGCATGACTCGAAGCAGAGCATCTTTGTTAATAAAGAGCTCCAGCCATTTCCCCCTACAGGAGGGCGTTCTGGAGAGAAAAGATCACTTTCTGCTTATCTTGGCCATGGCAGGAGGTACAGAAAGAGAAAGCGTTTTACTTCAGACTTTAGCACTGATAAATGAGTTCCCCCATCAGCCCAGAAGCAGTCATTTCCCCTTCACTGCTCTCCGCATGTGGTTGTCACTATCATCCCCGGCTGTGCCCCCAATCACACAGAAAGGCCTTGTTGTCAAACCCAGAGCAAATCAAGTAGGCTACAAGATGGGAGGAAAAAAAATGAAATTTTTTATTTGCAAATTTGTCATCTTTGTTCGGATTCATTAGATCTGTTTTCCATGCTAAAATAGACCAAAACAAGTGACTTAATATTGTTAACTTGTTTGTTAAACTGTCATATGAACTCAGTGTCACATTTTTAGTGGTGAGGTAATGGTAAATTAAGTGATGGTTAATTGTCAGCTCTCTTGGGCAACTGCATTGACCCAGCTTTGGGAAGGGGGGCAGCTTGCAAAAGGTTAAGAACCCTTAAAAACCCTTAAGAACTCTTAGACCACCCAGTATATAATAATGTTTGCTATTTATCCACACTACTATTCGAAATGAGCTGAAACAACACAATTCTTGATTTTTTGGGGAGAAGGGGACAACATAATCGTTTAATCCAGACTCATTATGAAAGTGTACCACTATATACATTTATGGAAAGTGCCAAATATCTCCCAGAGGCTGCTGTGTCTGCTTTTTGTAATCTTAAATTTCTCTCATGAGTGCCATTTGCACCTGCTGTTCTCGCGTAAATTCACCAGAGACCTCTACCGACTGACTGACTGACTGACCGATTGACTGACCCACCCTCTTTCTCTAAACCCACCCAATAGAATTTTAAAAAGCATCGACCCACCCACTTCCCTAAACCCAACCGACAGTTTTAAAAGCAATCTAGAAAAACAAAAGCCTTCAACTGATTTTTACACGTTTTCAGATTATACCACATTCTCACGCTGTTATTTACTTGTTTATTTTATTTTTACACACTTTCTGGAATCGTTCTTCACCAGACCCGAACCCCGTCATCATGGTCATTTCGTTTCTGCGTTTCAAGTATGCCGACATACATGGCGAGCTACTGGACAAACTGGTAACAGTGCAAAAGCTGTCCATATGGAGGTAAGGGGTCAGCTGGTGAGCGCGATAAGAAACGGCATCATACCGCCCCATAGCCTTCGTTTTCTATCTTGGAACGTCATTTATGTTTGTAAATGTAATCCATACCTATTCCATACCCCTAAACCCAACCATAACTGTAAAATATTACAAAAATCAGAGGGGAATACTAGTTGGATAACACTCATGTTGAAGTGCATAAACCTAAATGTTAGCCTAAACTTTGCAAAAACTGCATCCCTTAATTCTGATTGGCTGACTATAATGTTGTTCCAGGATCAACATGGATGTTGGACCATGAATAGCAAAATTCTGATGTTGATCCTGGACCATCAAGAGTAAAATCCACTGATGTTGATCCTAAACCATCACAAGTAAAATTCACTTATGTTGATCCTGGACCATCAAGAGTAAAATTCACTGATGTTGATCCTAGATCATCAAGATTCAAATTCACTGGTGTTGATCCTGGACCATCAAGAGTAAATTCACTGATGTTGATCCTGGACCTACAATATTAAAATTGACTGATGTTAATCCTGGACCATCAAGGTTCAAATTGACTGATATTGATCCTGGACCATCACGAGTAAAATTCACTGATGTTGATCCTGGACCATCAAGAGTAAAATTCACTGATGTTGATCCTGGACCATCAAGATTAAAATTCATTGATGTTGATCCTAGACCATCAAGATTAAAATTCACTGATGTTGATCCTAGACCATCAAATTTACTGATGTTGATCCTGGACCATTAAATGTAAAATCCACTGTTGTTGATCCTGGACCATCAAGATTAAAATTGACTGATGTTGATCCTGGACAATCAAGATTCAAATTGACTGATGTTGATCCTGGAACATCAAGATTTAAATTCACTGATGTTGATCCTGGACCATCATGATTTAAAATTCACTGATGTTGATCCTGGACCATCAAGATTAAAATTCACTGATGTTGATCCTGGACCATCAAGATTAAAATTCACTGATGTTGATCCTGGACCATCAAGATTAAAATTGACTGATGTTGATCCTGAACCATCAAGATTCAAATTCACTGATGTTAATCCTTTACCATCAAGATTAAACTCCACTGAAGTTGATCCTGGACCATCAAGATTAAAATCCACTAATGTTGATCCTGGACCATCAAGATTTAAATTCACTGATGTTGATCCTGGACAATCAAGATTCTAATTCACTGATGTTGATCCTGGACCATCAAGATTTAAATTCGCTGATGTTGATCCTGGACCATCAAGATTAAATTTCACTGGTGTTGATCCTAGACCATCAAGATTAAAATTCACTGATGTTGATCCTGGACCATCAAGAGTAAAATTCACTGATGTTGATCCTGGACCATCAAGATTAAAATCCACTGAAGTTGATCCTGGACCATCAAGATTAAAATTCACTGATGTTGATCCTGGACCATCAAGATTAAAATTCACTGATGTTAATCCTGGACCATCAAGATTAAAATCCACTGAAGTTGATCCTGGACCATCAAGATTAAAATTCACTGATGTTGATCCTGGACCATCAAGATTAAAATTCACTGATAATAATCCTGGACCATCAAGATTAAAATCCACTGAAGTTGGACCATCAAGAGTAAAAATTGTTTTAATTCACTGATGTTAATCCTGAACCATCAAAATTAAAACTGACTTATTTTGATCCTGGACCATCAAGGGTAAAATTCACTGATGTTGAACCTGGACCATCAAGAGTAAAATTCACTGATGTTGATCCTGGACCATCAAAAGTAAAATTCACTGATGTTGAACCTGGACCATCAAGAGTAAAATTCACTGATGTTGATCCTGGACCATCAAAAGTAAAATTCACTGATGTTGATCCTGGACCGTCAAGGATCAAATTTACTGATGTTGATCCTGGACCATCAAGATTCTAATTCTCTGATGTTAATCCTGGACCATCAAGATTCAAATTGACTGTTGTTGATCCTGGACCATCAAGATTCTAATTGACTGATGTTGATCCTGGACCATCAACATTCACTGATGTTGATCCTGGACCATCAAGATTCTAATTCACTGACGTTGATCCTGGACCATCAAGATTCTAATTTACTGATGTTGATAATGGACCATCAAGATTCAAATTCACTGATGTTGATCCTGGACCATCAAGATTTAAATTCACTGATGTAGATCCTGGACCATCAAGATTCTAATTCACTGATGTTGATCCTGGACCATCAAGATTCAAATTAACTGATGTAGATCCTGGACCATCAAATTCTAATTCACTGATGTTGATCCTGGACCAACAAGATTCTAATTCACTGATGTTGATCCTGGACCATCAAGAGTAAAATTCACTGATGTTGATCCTGGACAATCAAGATTCAAATTCACTGATGTTGATCCTGGACCATCAAGATTCCAATTCACTGATGTTGATCCTCGACCATCAAGAGTAAAATTCACTGATGTTGATCCTGGACCATCAAGAGTAAAACTCACTGATGTTGATCCTGGACCATCAAGAGTAAAATTCACTGATGTTGATCCTGGACCATCAAGATTCAAATTCACTCATGTTGATCCTGGACCATCAAGAGTAAAATTCACTGATGTTGATCCTGGACCATCAAGAATAAAATTCACTGATGTTGATCCTGGACCATCAAGAGTAAAATTCACTGATGTTGATCCTGGACCATCAAGAGTAACATTTACGGATGTTGATCCTGGACCATCAAGATTAAAATTGACTGATGTTGATCCTGGACCATCAAGATTCTAATTTACTGATGTTGATCCTTTACCATCAAGGTTAAAATTCACTGATGTTGATCCTGGACCATCAAGAATAAAATTGACTATTGTTGATCCTGGACCATCAAGATTCAAATTGACTGATGTTGATCCTGGAACATCAAGATTTAAATTCACTGATGTTGATCCTGGACCATCATGATTTAAAATTCACTGATGTTGATCCTGGACCATCAAGATTAAAATTCACTGATGTTGATCCTGGACCATCAAGATTAAAATTCACTGATGTTGATCCTGGACCATCAAGATTAAAATTGACTGATGTTGATCCTGAACCATCAAGATTCAAATTCACTGATGTTAATCCTTTACCATCAAGATTAAACTCCACTGAAGTTGATCCTGGACCATCAAGATTAAAATCCACTAATGTTGATCCTGGACCATCAAGATTTAAATTCACTGATGTTGATCCTGGACAATCAAGATTCTAATTCACTGATGTTGATCCTGGACCATCAAGATTTAAATTCGCTGATGTTGATCCTGGACCATCAAGATTAAATTTCACTGGTGTTGATCCTAGACCATCAAGATTAAAATTCACTGATGTTGATCCTGGACCATCAAGAGTAAAATTCACTGATGTTGATCCTGGACCATCAAGATTAAAATCCACTGAAGTTGATCCTGGACCATCAAGATTAAAATTCACTGATGTTGATCCTGGACCATCAAGATTAAAATTCACTGATGTTAATCCTGGACCATCAAGATTAAAATCCACTGAAGTTGATCCTGGACCATCAAGATTAAAATTCACTGATGTTGATCCTGGACCATCAAGATTAAAATTCACTGATAATAATCCTGGACCATCAAGATTAAAATCCACTGAAGTTGATCCTGGACCATCAAGAGTAAAATTGACTAATGTTGATCCTGGACCATCAAGATTCAAATTGACTGATGTTGATCCTGGACCATCAAGAGTAAAACTGACATATGTTGATCCTGGACCATCAAGATTCTAATTCACTGATGTTGATCCTGGACCATCAAGATTAAAATTCACTGGTGTTAATCCTGGACCATCAAGATTAAAATCCACTGAAGTTGATCCTGGACCATCAAAAGTAAAATTGACTGATGTTGATCCTGGACCATCAAGATTAAAATTCACTGATGTTGATCCTGGACCATCAAGATTCTAATTGACTGATGTTGGTCATGGTCCATCAAGATTCAAATTGACTGATGTTGATCCTGGTCCATCAAGATTCAAATTGACTGATGTTGATCCTGGTCCATCAAGATTAAAATTGACTGATGTTGATCCTGGACCATCAAGATTCAAATTGACTGATGTTGATCCTGGACCATCAAGAATAAAATTGACTGTTGTTGATCCTGGACCATCAAGATTCAAATTGGCTGATGTTGATCCTGGAAAATCAAGATTTAAATTCACCGATGTTGATCCTGGACCATCAAGATTAAAATTCACTGATGTTGATCCTGGACCATCAAGATTAAAATTCACTAATGTTGATCCTGGACCATCAAGATTAAAATTGACTGTTGTTGATCCTGAACCATCAAGATTAAACTCCACTGAAGTTGATCCTGGACCATCAAGATTCTAATTCACTGATGTTGATCCTGGACCATCAAGATTTAAATTCACTGATGTTGATCCTGGACCATCAAGATTAAAATTGACTGATGTTGATCCTGGACCATCAAGATTCTAATTCACTGATGTTGATCCTGGACTGTCAAGATTAAAACTGACTTATGTTGATCCTGGACCATCAAGGATCAACTTAACTGATGTTGATCCTGGACCATCAAGATTCAAATTTACTGATGTTGATCCTGGACCATCGAGATTACAATTGACTGATGTTGATCCTGGACCATCAAGATTCAAATTCACTGATGTTGATCCTAGATCATCAAGATTCAAATTCACTGGTTTTGATCCTGGACTATCAAGAGTAAAATTCACTGATGTTGGTCCTGGACCATCAAGATTAAAATTCATTGATGTTGATCCTGGACCATCAAGATTAAAATTTACTGATGTTGATCCTGGACCATCAAGATTAAAATTCACTGATGTTGATCCTGGACCATCAAGAATAAAATTGACTGATGTTGATTCCTGACCATCAAGATTCAAATTCACTGATGTTAATCCTTTACCATCAAGATTAAACTCCACTGAAGTTGATCCTGGACCATCAAGATTTAAATTCACTGATGTTGATCCTGGACAATCAAGATTCTAATTAACTGATGTTGATCCTGGACCATCAAGATTCTAATTCACTGATGTTGATCCTGGACCATCAAGATTCAAATTGGCTGATGTTGATCCTGGACCATCAAGATTAAAACTGACTTATTTTGATCCTGGACCATCAAGGGTAAAATTCACTGATGTTGATCCTGGACAATCAAGGGTAAAATTCACTGATGTTGAACCTGGACCATCAAGAGTAAAATTCACTGATGTTGATCCTGGACCATCAAAAGTAAAATTCACTGATGTTGATCCTGGACCATCAAGGGTAAAATTCACTGATGTTGAACCTGGACCATCAAGAGTAAAATTCACTGATGTTGATCCTGGACCATCAAGGGTAAAATTCACTGATGTTGAACCTGGACCATCAAGAGTAAAATTCACTGATGTTGATCCTGGACCTTCAAAAGTAAAATTCACTGATGTTGATCCTGGACCGTCAAGGATCAAATTTACTGATGTTGATCCTGGACCATCAAGATTCTAATTCTCTGATGTTAATCCTGGACCATCAAGATTCAAATTGACTGTTGTTGATCCTGGACCATCAAGATTCTAATTGACTGATGTTTATCCTGGACCATCAAAATTGACTGATGTTGATCCTGGACCATCAAGATTTAAATTCACTGATGTTGATCCTGGACCATCAAGATTCTAATTCACTGATGTTGATCCTGGACCATCAAGATTTAAATTCACTGATGTTGATCCTGGACCATCAAGAGTAAAATTCACTGATGTTGATCCTGGACCATCAAGATTAAAATCCACTGAAGTTGATCCTGGACCATCAAGATTAAAATTCACTGATGTTGATCCTGGACCATCAAGATTAAAATTCACTGATGTTAATCCTGGACCATCAAGATTAAAATCCACTGAAGTTGATCCTGGACCATCAAGATTAAAATTCACTGATGTTAATCCTGGACCATCAAGATTAAAATCCACTGAAGTTGATCCTGGACCATCAAGAGTAAAATTGACTAATGTTGATCCTGGTCCATCAAGATTCAAATTGACTGATGTTGATCCTAGACCATCAAGAGTAAAACTGACATATGTTGATCCTGGACCATCAAGATTCTAATTCACTGATGTTGATCCTGGACCATCAAGATTAAAATTCACTGATGTTAATCCTGGACCATCAAGATTCAAATTCACTGGTGTTGATCCTGGACCATCAAGAGTAAATTCACTGATGTTGATCCTGGACCTACAATATTAAAATTGACTGATGTTAATCCTGGACCATCAAGGTTCAAATTGACTGATATTGATCCTGGACCATCACGAGTAAAATTCACTGATGTTGATCCTGGACCATCAAGAGTAACATTCACTGATGTTGATCCTGGACCATCAAGATTAAAATTCATTGATGTTGATCCTAGACCATCAAGATTCAAATTAACTGATGTTGATCCTAGACCATCAAATTTACTGATGTTGATCCTGGACCATTAAATGTAAAATCCACTGTTGTTGATCCTGGACCATCAAGATTAAAATTGACTGATGTTGATCCTGGACAATCAAGATTCTAATTTACTGATGTTGATCCTGGACCATCAAGATTCAAATTCACTGATGTTGATCCAGGACCAACAAGATTCTAATTAACTGATGTTGATCCTGGACCATCAAGATTAAAATTGACTGATGTTGATCCTGGACCATCACGAATAAAATTCACTGATGTTGATCCTGGACTGTCAAGATTAAAACTGACTTATGTTGATCCTGGACCATCAAGGATCAACTTTACTGATGTTGATCCTGGACCATCAAGATTCAAATTTACTGATGTTGATCCTGGACCATCAAGATTACAATTGACTGATGTTGATCCTGGACCATCAAGATTCAAATTCACTGATGTTGATCCTAGATCATCAAGATTCAAATTCACTGGTGTTGATCCTGGACTATCAAGAGTAAAATTCACTGATGTTGATCCTGGACCATCAAGATTAAAATTCATTGATGTTGATCCTGGACCATCAAGATTAAAATTTACTGATGTTGATCCTTGACCATTAAATGTAAAATCCACTGTTGTTGATCCTGGACCATCAAGATTAAAATTGACTGATGTTGATCCTGGACCATCAAGATTCTAATTTACTGATGTTGATCCTGGACCATCAAGATTAAAATTCACTGATGTTGATCCTGGACCATCAAGATTAAAATTCACTGATGTTAATCCTGGACCATCAAGATTAAAATCCACTGAAGTTGATCCTGGACCATCAAGAGTAAAATTGACTGATGTTGATCCTGGACCATCAAGATTCAAATTGACTAATGTTGATCCTGGACCATCAAGAGTAAAACTGACGTATGTTGATTCTGGACCATCAAGAGTAAAACTTACTGATGTCGATCTTGGACCATCAAGAGTAAAAATTGTTTTAATTCACTGATGTTAATCCTGAACCATCAAAATTAAAACTGACTTATTTTGATCCTGGACCATCAAGAGTAAAATTCACTGATGTTGATCCTAGATCATCAAGATTAAAATTCACTGGTGTTGATCCTGGACCATCAAGATTAAAATTCACTGATGTTAATCCTGGACCATCAAGATTAAAATTCACTGATGTTAATCCTGGACCATCAAGATTAAAATCCACTGAAGTTGATCCTGGACCATCAAGAGTAAAATTGACTGATGTCGATCCTGGACCATCAAGATTGAAATTGACTAATGTTGATCCTGGACCATCAAGAGTAAAATTTACTGATGTCGATCTTTTACCATCAAGAGTAAAAATTGTTTTAATTCACTGATGTTAATCCTGAACCATCAAAATTAAAACTGACTTATTTTGATCCTGGACCATCAAGGGTAAAATTCACTGATGTTGAACCTGGACCATCAAGAGTAAAATTCACTGATGTTGATCCTGGACCATCAAAAGTAAAATTCACTGATGTTGATCCTGGACCATCAAGGGTAAAATTCAATGATGAAGAACCTGGACCATCAAGAGTAAAATTCACTGATGTTGATCCTGGACCATCAAAAGTAAAATTCACTGATGTTGATCCTGGACCATCAAGATTCTAATTGACTGATGTTGATCCTGGACCATCAACATTCACTGATGTTGATCCTGGACCATCAAGATTCTAATTGACTGATGTTGATCCTGGACCATCAACATTCACTGATGTTGATCCTGGACCATCAAGATTCTAATTCTCTGATGTTAATCCTGGACCATCAAGATTCAAATTGACTGTTGTTGATCCTGGACCATCAAGATTCTAATTGACTGATGTTGATCCTGGACCATCAACATTCACTGATGTTGATCCTGGACCATCTAGATTCTAATTCACTGACGTTGATCCTGGACCATTAAGATTCTAATTTACTGATGTTGATAATGGACCATCAAGATTCAAATTCACTGATGTTGATCCTGGACCATCAAGATTTAAATTCACTGATGTAGATCCTGGACCATCAAGATTCTAATTCACTGATGTTGATCCTGGACCATCAAGATTCAAATTAACTGATGTAGATCCTGGACCATCAAATTCTAATTCACTGATGTTGATCCTGGACCATCAAGATTTAAATTCACTGATGTTGATCCTGGACCATCAAGAGTAAAATTCACTGATGTTGATCCTGGACCATCAAGATTAAAATCCACTGAAGTTGATCCTGGACCATCAAGATTAAAATTCACTGATGTTGATCCTGGACCATCAAGATTAAAATTCACTGATGTTAATCCTGGACCATCAAGATTAAAATCCACTGAAGTTGATCCTGGACCATCAAGATTAAAATTCACTGATGTTAATCCTGGACCATCAAGATTAAAATCCACTGAAGTTGATCCTGGACCATCAAGAGTAAAATTGACTAATGTTGATCCTGGTCCATCAAGATTCAAATTGACTGATGTTGATCCTAGACCATCAAGAGTAAAACTGACATATGTTGATCCTGGACCATCAAGATTCTAATTCACTGATGTTGATCCTGGACCATCAAGATTAAAATTCACTGATGTTAATCCTGGACCATCAAGATTCAAATTCACTGGTGTTGATCCTGGACCATCAAGAGTAAATTCACTGATGTTGATCCTGGACCTACAATATTAAAATTGACTGATGTTAATCCTGGACCATCAAGGTTCAAATTGACTGATATTGATCCTGGACCATCACGAGTAAAATTCACTGATGTTGATCCTGGACCATCAAGAGTAACATTCACTGATGTTGATCCTGGACCATCAAGATTAAAATTCATTGATGTTGATCCTAGACCATCAAGATTCAAATTAACTGATGTTGATCCTAGACCATCAAATTTACTGATGTTGATCCTGGACCATTAAATGTAAAATCCACTGTTGTTGATCCTGGACCATCAAGATTAAAATTGACTGATGTTGATCCTGGACAATCAAGATTCTAATTTACTGATGTTGATCCTGGACCATCAAGATTC
Organism: Danio rerio; assembly: GCF_052040795.2. Classification (NCBI taxonomy): domain Eukaryota; kingdom Metazoa; phylum Chordata; class Actinopteri; order Cypriniformes; family Danionidae; genus Danio; species Danio rerio. The sequence goes on along the minus strand of NC_141038.1, from coordinate 10,578,066 downwards.
AAATTCACTGATGTTGATCCAGGACCAACAAGATTCTAATTAACTGATGTTGATCCTGGACCATCAAGATTAAAATTGACTGATGTTGATCCTGGACCATCACGAATAAAATTCACTGATGTTGATCCTGGACTGTCAAGATTAAAACTGACTTATGTTGATCCTGGACCATCAAGGATCAACTTTACTGATGTTGATCCTGGACCATCAAGATTCAAATTTACTGATGTTGATCCTGGACCATCAAGATTACAATTGACTGATGTTGATCCTGGACCATCAAGATTCAAATTCACTGATGTTGATCCTAGATCATCAAGATTCAAATTCACTGGTGTTGATCCTGGACTATCAAGAGTAAAATTCACTGATGTTGATCCTGGACCATCAAGATTAAAATTCATTGATGTTGATCCTGGACCATCAAGATTAAAATTTACTGATGTTGATCCTTGACCATTAAATGTAAAATCCACTGTTGTTGATCCTGGACCATCAAGATTAAAATTGACTGATGTTGATCCTGGACCATCAAGATTCTAATTTACTGATGTTGATCCTGGACCATCAAGATTAAAATTCACTGATGTTGATCCTGGACCATCAAGATTAAAATTCACTGATGTTAATCCTGGACCATCAAGATTAAAATCCACTGAAGTTGATCCTGGACCATCAAGAGTAAAATTGACTGATGTTGATCCTGGACCATCAAGATTCAAATTGACTAATGTTGATCCTGGACCATCAAGAGTAAAACTGACGTATGTTGATTCTGGACCATCAAGAGTAAAACTTACTGATGTCGATCTTGGACCATCAAGAGTAAAAATTGTTTTAATTCACTGATGTTAATCCTGAACCATCAAAATTAAAACTGACTTATTTTGATCCTGGACCATCAAGAGTAAAATTCACTGATGTTGATCCTAGATCATCAAGATTAAAATTCACTGGTGTTGATCCTGGACCATCAAGATTAAAATTCACTGATGTTAATCCTGGACCATCAAGATTAAAATTCACTGATGTTAATCCTGGACCATCAAGATTAAAATCCACTGAAGTTGATCCTGGACCATCAAGAGTAAAATTGACTGATGTCGATCCTGGACCATCAAGATTGAAATTGACTAATGTTGATCCTGGACCATCAAGAGTAAAATTTACTGATGTCGATCTTTTACCATCAAGAGTAAAAATTGTTTTAATTCACTGATGTTAATCCTGAACCATCAAAATTAAAACTGACTTATTTTGATCCTGGACCATCAAGGGTAAAATTCACTGATGTTGAACCTGGACCATCAAGAGTAAAATTCACTGATGTTGATCCTGGACCATCAAAAGTAAAATTCACTGATGTTGATCCTGGACCATCAAGGGTAAAATTCAATGATGAAGAACCTGGACCATCAAGAGTAAAATTCACTGATGTTGATCCTGGACCATCAAAAGTAAAATTCACTGATGTTGATCCTGGACCATCAAGATTCTAATTGACTGATGTTGATCCTGGACCATCAACATTCACTGATGTTGATCCTGGACCATCAAGATTCTAATTGACTGATGTTGATCCTGGACCATCAACATTCACTGATGTTGATCCTGGACCATCAAGATTCTAATTCTCTGATGTTAATCCTGGACCATCAAGATTCAAATTGACTGTTGTTGATCCTGGACCATCAAGATTCTAATTGACTGATGTTGATCCTGGACCATCAACATTCACTGATGTTGATCCTGGACCATCTAGATTCTAATTCACTGACGTTGATCCTGGACCATTAAGATTCTAATTTACTGATGTTGATAATGGACCATCAAGATTCAAATTCACTGATGTTGATCCTGGACCATCAAGATTTAAATTCACTGATGTAGATCCTGGACCATCAAGATTCTAATTCACTGATGTTGATCCTGGACCATCAAGATTCAAATTAACTGATGTAGATCCTGGACCATCAAATTCTAATTCACTGATGTTGATACTGGACCAACAAGATTCTAATTCACTGATGTTGATCCTGGACCATCAAGAGTAAAATTCACTGATGTTGATCCTGGACCATCAAGAGTAAAATTCACTCATGTTGATCCTGGACCATCAAGAGTAAAATTCACTGATGTTGATCCTGGACCATCAAGAGTAAAATTCACTCATGTTGATCCTGGACCATCAAGAGTAAAATTCACTGATGTTGATCCTAGACCATCAAGAATAAAATTCACTGATGTTGATCCTGGACCATCAAGAGTAAAATTCACTGATGTTGATCCTGGACCATCAAGAGTAACATTTACGGATATTGATCCTGGACCATCAAGATTAAAATTGACTGATGTTGATCCTGGACCATCAAGATTCTAATTTACTGATGTTGATCCTTTACCATCAAGGTTAAAATTCACTGATGTTGATCCTGGACCATCAAGAATAAAATTGACTATTGTTGATCCTGGACCATCAAGATTCAAATTGACTGATGTTGATCCTGGAACATCAAGATTTAAATTCACTGATGTTGATCCTGGACCATCATGATTTAAAATTCACTGATGTTGATCCTGGACCATCAAGATTAAAATTCACTGATGTTGATCCTGGACCATCAAGATTAAAATTGACTGATGTTGATCCTGAACCATCAAGATTCAAATTCACTGATGTTAATCCTTTACCATCAAGATTAAACTCCACTGAAGTTGATCCTGGACCATCAAGATTAAAATCCACTAATGTTGATCCTGGACCATCAAGATTTAAATTCACTGATGTTGATCCTGGACAATCAAGATTCTAATTCACTGATGTTGATCCTGGACCATCAAGATTTAAATTCGCTGATGTTGATCCTGGACCATCAAGATTAAATTTCACTGGTGTTGATCCTGGACCATCAAGATTAAAATTCACTGATGTTGATCCTGGACCATCAAGAGTAAAATTCACTGATGTTGATCCTGGACCATCAAGATTAAAATCCACTGAAGTTGATCCTGGACCATCAAGATTAAAATTCACTGATGTTGATCCTGGACCATCAAGATTAAAATTCACTAATGTTAATCCTGGACCATCAAGATTAAAATCCACTGAAGTTGATCCTGGACCATCAAGATTAAAATTCACTGATGTTGATCCTGGACCATCAAGATTAAAATTCACTGATAATAATCCTGGACCATCAAGATTAAAATCCACTGAAGTTGATCCTGGACCATCAAGAGTAAAATTGACTAATGTTGATCCTGGACCATCAAGATTCAAATTGACTGATGTTGATCCTGGACCATCAAGAGTAAAACTGACATATGTTGATCCTGGACCATCAAGATTCTAATTCACTGATGTTGATCCTGGACCATCAAGATTAAAATTCACTGGTGTTAATCCTGGACCATCAAGATTAAAATCCACTGAAGTTGATCCTGGACCATCAAAAGTAAAATTGACTGATGTTGATCCTGGACCATCAAGATTAAAATTCACTGATGTTGATCCTGGACCATCAAGATTCTAATTGACTGATGTTGGTCATGGTCCATCAAGATTCAAATTGACTGATGTTGATCCTGGTCCATCAAGATTAAAATTGACTGATGTTGATCCTGGACCATCAAGATTCAAATTGACTGATGTTGATCCTGGACCATCAAGAATAAAATTGACTGTTGTTGATCCTGGACCATCAAGATTCAAATTGGCTGATGTTGATCCTGGAAAATCAAGATTTAAATTCACCGATGTTGATCCTGGACCATCAAGGGTAAAATTCACTGATGTTGAACCTGGACCATCAAGAGTAAAATTCACTGATGTTGATCCTGGACCATCAAAAGTAAAATTCACTGATGTTGATCCTGGACCGTCAAGGATCAAATTTACTGATGTTGATCCTGGACCATCAAGATTCTAATTCTCTGATGTTAATCCTGGACCATCAAGATTCAAATTGACTGTTGTTGATCCTGGACCATCAAGATTCTAATTGACTGATGTTGATCCTGGACCATCAAAATTGACTGATGTTGATCCTGGACCATCAAGATTTAAATTCACTGATGTTGATCCTGGACCATCAAGATTCTAATTCACTGATGTTGATCCTGGACCATCAAGATTTAAATTCACTGATGTTGATCCTGGACCATCAAGATTAAATTTCACTGGTGTTGATCCTGGACCATCAAGATTAAAATTCACTGATGTTGATCCTGGACCATCAAGAGTAAAATTCACTGATGTTGATCCTGGACCATCAAGATTAAAATCCACTGAAGTTGATCCTGGACCATCAAGATTAAAATTCACTGATGTTGATCCTGGACCATCAAGATTAAAATTCACTGATGTTAATCCTGGACCATCAAGATTAAAATCCACTGAAGTTGATCCTGGACCATCAAGATTAAAATTCACTGATGTTAATCCTGGACCATCAAGATTAAAATCCACTGAAGTTGATCCTGGACCATCAAGAGTAAAATTGACTAATGTTGATCCTGGACCATCAAGATTCAAATTGACTGATGTTGATCCTAGACCATCAAGAGTAAAACTGACATATGTTGATCCTGGACCATCAAGATTCTAATTCACTGATGTTGATCCTGGACCATCAAGATTAAAATTCACTGATGTTAATCCTTAACCATCAAGATTAAAATCCACTGAAGTTGATCCTGGACCATCAAGAGTAAAATTGACTAATGTTGATCCTGGACCATCAAGATTCAAATTGACTGATGTTGATCCTAGACCATCAAGAGTAAAACTGACATATGTTGATCCTGGACCATCAAGATTCTAATTCACTGATGTTGATCCTGGACCATCAAGATTAAAATTGACTGATGTTGATCCTGGACCATCAAGATTAAAATTGACTGATGTTGATCCTGGACCATCAAGAATAAAATTGACTGTTGTTGATCCTGGACCATCAAGATTCAAATTGGCTGATGTTGATCCTGGAAAATCAAGATTTAAATTCACCGATGTTGATCCTGGACCATCAAGATTAAAATTCACTGATGTTGATCCTGGACCATCAAGATTAAAATTCACTAATGTTGATCCTGGACCATCATGATTAAAATTGACTGTTGTGTATCCTGAATCATCAAGATTAAACTCCACTGAAGTTGATCCTGGACCATCAAGATTCTAATTCACTGATGTTGATCCTGGACCATCAAGATTCTAATTCACTGATGTTGATCCTGGACCATCAAGATTTAAATTCACTGATGTTGATCCTGGACCATCAAGATTCTAATTCACTGATGTTGATCCTGGACCATCAAGATTAAAATTGACTGATGTTGATCCTGGAACATCAAGATTTAAATTCACTGATGTTGATCCTGGACCATCAAGATTAAAATTCACTGATGTTGATCCTGGACCATCAAGAATAAAATTGACTGATGTTGATCCTGGACCATCAAGATTCAAATTCACTGATGTTAATCCTTTACCATCAAGATTAAACTCCACTGAAGTTGATCCTGGACCATCAAGATTTAAATTCACTGATGTTGATCCTGGACAATCAAGATTCTAATTAACTGATGTTGATCCTGGACCATCAAGATTCTAATTCACTGATGTTGATCCTGGACCATCAAGGATCAAATTGACTAATGTTCAGCCTGGACCATCTAGAGTAAAATTCACTGATGTTGATCCTGGACCATCAAGAGTAAAATTGACTGATGTTGATCCTGGACCATCAAGATTAAAATTGACTGATATTGATCCTGGACCATCAAGATTCAAATTGATTGATGTTGATCCTGGACCATCAAGATTCAAATTCACTGATGTTCATCCTGGACCATCAAGGATCAAATTCACAGATGTTGATCCTCGACCATCAAGAGTAAAATTCACTGATGTTGATCCTGGACCATCAAGATTAAAATTGACTGATGTTGATCCTGGACCATCAAGATTCTAATTCACTGATAATGATCCTGGACCATCAAGATTAAAATTGATTAATGTTGATCCTGGACCATCAAGATTCACTGATGTTGATCATGGACCATCAAGATTCTAAATCAATGATGTTGATCCTGGACCATCAAGATTAAAATTGACTGATGTTCATCCTGGACCATCAAGATTAAAATTGACTGATGTTGATCCTGGACCATCAAGATTAAAATTGACTGATGTTGATCCTGGACCATCAAGATTAAAATTGATTGATGTTGATCCTGGACCATCAAGATTGAAATTCACTGATGTTGATCCTGGACCATGAAGATTCAAATTCACTTATGTTGACCCTGGACCATCAAGAGTAAAATTGACTGATGTTGATCCTGGACCATGAAGATTCAAATTCACTTATGTTGACCCTGGACCATCAAGATTAAAATTCACTGATGTTGATCCTGGACCATCATGAGTAAAATTCACTGATGTTGATCCTGGACCATCATGAGTAAAATTCACTGATGTTGATCCTGGACCATCAAGATTAAAATTGACTGATGTTGATCCTGGACCATCAAAATTCACTGATGTTGATCCTGAACCATCAAGGATCAAATTGACTAATGTTCAGCCTGGACCATCTAGAGTAAAATTCACTGATGTTGATCCTGGACCATCAAGAGTAAAATTCACTGATGTTGATCCTGGACCATCAAGATTAAAATTGACTGATGTTGATCCTGGACCATCAAGAGTAAAATTCACTGATGTTGATCCTGGACCATCAAGATTCAAATTCACTGATGTTGATCCTGGACCATCAAGAGTAAAATTCACTGATGTTGATCCTGGACCATCAAGAGTAAAATTCACTGATGTTGATCCTGGACCATCAAGATTCAAATTAACTGATGTTGATCCTGGACCATCAAAGTTCACTGATGTTGATCCTGGACCATCAAGATTCAAATTCACTGATGTTGATCCTGGACCATCAAAGTTCACTGATGTTGATCCTGGACCATCAAGATTCAAATTCACTTATGTTGATCCTGGACCATCAAGATTCAAATTCACTTATGTTGATCCTGGACCATCAAGGATCAAACTGACTAATGTTCAGCCTGGACCATCTAGAGTAAAATTCACTGATGTTGATCCTTGACCATCAAGATTAAAATTCACTGATGTTGATCCTGGACCATCAAGAGTAAAATTCACTGATGTTGATCCTGGACCATCAAGATTCAAATTCACTTATGTTGATCCTGGACCATCAAGATTCAAATTCACTTATGTTGATCCTGGACCATCAAGGATCAAATTGACTAATGTTCAGCCTGGACCATCTAGAGTAAAATTCACTGATGTTTATCCTGGACCATCAAGATTAAAATTCACTGAAGTTGATCCTGGACCATCAAGATTAAAATTCACTGATGTTGATCCTGGACCATCAAGAGTAAAATTCACTGATGTTGATCCTGGACCATCAAGAGTAAAATTCACTGATGTTGATCCTGGACCATCAAGATTAAAATTGACTGATGTTGATCCTGGACCATCAAGATCAAAATTGACTGTTGTTGATCCTGGACCATCAAGATTCAAATTGACTGATGTTGATCCTGGACCATCAAGAGTAAAATTGACTGATGTTGATCCTGGACCATCAAGATTAAAATTCACTGATGTTGATCCTGGACCATCAAGAATAAAATTGACTGTTGTTGATCCTGGACCATCAAGATTCAAATTAACTGATGTTGATCCTGGACCATCAAAGTTCACTGATGTTGATCCTGGACCATCAAGATTAAAACTGACTGATGTTGATCCTGGACCATCAAGATTAAAATTGACTGATGTTGATCCTGGACCATCAAGAGTAAAATTCACTGATGTTGATCCTGGACCATCAAGATTCAAATTCACTGATGTTGATCCTGGACTATCAAAGTTCACTGATGTTGATCCTGGACCATCAAGATTCAAATTCACTGATGTTGATCCTGGACCATCAAGATTAAAATTTACTGATGTTGATCCTGGACCATCAAGAGTAAAATTCACTGATGTTGATCCTGGACCATCAAGAGTAAAATTGACTGATTTTTATCCTGGACCATCAAGATTCAAATTCACTTATGTTGATCCTGGACCATCAAGGATCAAATTGACTAATGTTCAGCCTGGACCATCTAGAGTAAAATTCACTGATCTTGATCCTGGACCATCAAGATTAAAATTCACTGATGTTGATCCTGGACCATCAAGAGTAAAATTCACTGATGTTGATCCTGGACCATCAAGATTAAAAATGACTGATGTTGATCCTGGACCATCAAGAGTAAAATTCACTGATGTTGATCCTGGACCATCAAGATTAAAATTGACTGTTGTTGATTCTGGACCATCAAGATTTAAATTGACTGATGTTGATCCTGGACCATCAAGAGTAAAATTGACTGATGTTGATCCTGGACCATCAAGATTAAAATTCACTGATGTTGATCCTGGACCATCAAGAATAAAATTGACTGTTGTTGATCCTGGACCATCAAGATTCAAATTAACTGATGTTGATCCTGGACCATCAAAGTTCACTGATGTTGATCCTGGACCATCAAGATTCTAATTCACTGATGTTAATCCTGGACCATCAAGAGTAAAATTCACTGATGTTGATCCTGGACCATCAAGGATCAAATTCTCTTATGTTGATCCTGGACCATCAAGAGTAAAATTAACTGATGTTGATCCTGGACCATCAAGATTAAAACTGACTGATGTTGATCCTGGACCATCAAGATTAAAATTGACTGATGTTGATCCTGGACCATCAAGAGTAAAATTCACTGATGTTGATCCTGGACCATCAAGATTAAAATTCACTGATGTTGATCCTGGACCATCAAGAGTAAAATTCACTGATGTTGATCCTGGACCATCAAGAGTAAAATTCACTGATGTTGATCCTGGACCATCAAGAATAAAATTGACTGTTGTTGATCCTGGACCATCAAGATTCAAATTAACTGATGTTGATCCTGGACCATCAAAGTTCACTGATGTTGATCCTGGACCATCAAGATTCTAATTCACTGATGTTGATCCTGGACCATCAAGATTAAAACTGACTGATGTTGATCCCGGACCATCAAGAGTAAAATTCACTGATGTTGATCCTGGACCATCAAGAGTAAAATTCACTGATGTTGATCCTGGACCATCAAGATTCAAATTCACTGATGTTGATCCTGGACCATCAAAGTTCACTGATGTTGATCCTGGACCATCAAGATTCAAATTCACTGATGTTGATCCTGGACCATCAAAGTTCACTGATGTTGATCCTGGACCATCAAGATTCAAATTCACTTATGTTGATCCTGGACTATCAAGATTCTAATTGACTGATGTTGGTCATGGTCCATCAAGATTCAAATTGACTGATGTTGATCCTGGTCCATCAAGATTAAAATTGACTGATGTTGATCCTGGACCATCAAGATTCAAATTGACTGATGTTGATCCTGGACCATCAAGAATAAAATTGACTGTTGTTGATCCTGGACCATCAAGATTCAAATTGGCTGATGTTGATCCTGGAAAATCAAGATTTAAATTCACCGATGTTGATCCTGGACCATCAAGGGTAAAATTCACTGATGTTGAACCTGGACCATCAAGAGTAAAATTCACTGATGTTGATCCTGGACCATCAAAAGTAAAATTCACTGATGTTGATCCTGGACCGTCAAGGATCAAATTTACTGATGTTGATCCTGGACCATCAAGATTCTAATTCTCTGATGTTAATCCTGGACCATCAAGATTCAAATTGACTGTTGTTGATCCTGGACCATCAAGATTCTAATTGACTGATGTTGATCCTGGACCATCAAAATTGACTGATGTTGATCCTGGACCATCAAGATTTAAATTCACTGATGTTGATCCTGGACCATCAAGATTCTAATTCACTGATGTTGATCCTGGACCATCAAGATTTAAATTCACTGATGTTGATCCTGGACCATCAAGATTAAATTTCACTGGTGTTGATCCTGGACCATCAAGATTAAAATTCACTGATGTTGATCCTGGACCATCAAGAGTAAAATTCACTGATGTTGATCCTGGACCATCAAGATTAAAATCCACTGAAGTTGATCCTGGACCATCAAGATTAAAATTCACTGATGTTGATCCTGGACCATCAAGATTAAAATTCACTGATGTTAATCCTGGACCATCAAGATTAAAATCCACTGAAGTTGATCCTGGACCATCAAGATTAAAATTCACTGATGTTAATCCTGGACCATCAAGATTAAAATCCACTGAAGTTGATCCTGGACCATCAAGAGTAAAATTGACTAATGTTGATCCTGGACCATCAAGATTCAAATTGACTGATGTTGATCCTAGACCATCAAGAGTAAAACTGACATATGTTGATCCTGGACCATCAAGATTCTAATTCACTGATGTTGATCCTGGACCATCAAGATTAAAATTCACTGATGTTAATCCTGGACCATCAAGATTAAAATCCACTGAAGTTGATCCTGGACCATCAAGAGTAAAATTGACTAATGTTGATCCTGGACCATCAAGATTCAAATTGACTGATGTTGATCCTAGACCATCAAGAGTAAAACTGACATATGTTGATCCTGGACCATCAAGATTCTAATTCACTAAAGTTGATCCTGGACCATCAAGATTAAAATTCACTGATGTTGATCCTGGACCATCAAGATTCTAATTGACTAATGTTGGTCATGGTCCATCAAGATTCTAAATCAATGATGTTGATCCTGGACCATCAAGATTAAAATTGACTGATGTTGATCCTGGACCATCAAGATTCAAATTGACTGATGTTGATCCTGGACCATCAAGAATAAAATTGACTGTTGTTGATCCTGGACCATCAAGATTCAAATTGGCTGATGTTGATCCTGGAAAATCAAGATTTAAATTCACCGATGTTGATCCTTGACCATCAAGATTAAAATTCACTGATGTTGATCCTGGACCATCAAGATTAAAATTCACTAATGTTGATCCTGGACCATCAAGATTAAAATTGACTGTTGTGTATCCTGAATCATCAAGATTAAATTCCACTGAAGTTGATCCTGGACCATCAAGATTCTAATTCACTGATGTTGATCCTGGACCATCAAGATTCTAATTCACTGATGTTGATCATGGACCATCAAGATTTAAATTCACTGATGTTGATCCTGGACCATCAAGATTCTAATTCACTGATGTTGATCCTGGACCATCAAGATTAAAATTGACTGATGTTGATCCTGGAACATCAAGATTTAAATTCACTGATGTTGATCCTGGACCATCAAGATTAAAATTCACTGATGTTGATCCTGGACCATCAAGAATAAAATTGACTGATGTTGATCCTGGACCATCAAGATTCAAATTCACTGATGTTAATCCTTTACCATCAAGATTAAACTCCACTGAAGTTGATCCTGGACCATCAAGATTTAAATTCACTGATGTTGATCCTGGACAATCAAGATTCTAATTAACTGATGTTGATCCTGGACCATCAAGATTCTAATTCACTGATGTTGATCCTGGACCATCAAGGATCAAATTGACTAATGTTCAGCCTGGACCATCTAGAGTAAAATTCACTGATGTTGATCCTGGACCATCAAGATTAAAATTGACTGATGTTGATCCTGGACCATCAAGATCAAAATTGACTGTTGTTGATCCTGGACCATCAAGATTCAAATTGACTGATGTTGATCCTGGACCATCAAGAGTAAAATTCACTGATGTTGATCCTGGACCATCAAGATTAAAATTGACTGTTGTTGATTCTGGACCATCAAGATTTAAATTGACTGATGTTGATCCTGGACCATCAAGAGTAAAATTGACTGATGTTGATCCTGGACCATCAAGATTAAAATTCACTGATGTTGATCCTGGACCATCAAGAATAAAATTGACTGTTGTTGATCCTGGACCATCAAGATTCAAATTAACTGATGTTGATCCTGGACCATCAAAGTTCACTGATGTTGATCCTGGACCATCAAGATTCTAATTCACTGATGTTAATCCTGGACCATCAAGAGTAAAATTCACTGATGTTGATCCTGGACCATCAAGGATCAAATTCTCTTATGTTGATCCTGGACCATCAAGAGTAAAATTAACTGATGTTGATCCTGGACCATCAAGATTAAAACTGACTGATGTTGATCCTGGACCATCAAGATTAAAATTGACTGATGTTGATCCTGGACCATCAAGAGTAAAATTCACTGATGTTGATCCTGGACCATCAAGAGTAAAATTCACTGATGTTGATCCTGGACCATCAAGAGTAAAATTCACTGATGTTGATCCTGGACCATCAAGAATAAAATTGACTGTTGTTGATCCTGGACCATCAAGATTCAAATTAACTGATGTTGATCCTGGACCATCAAAGTTCACTGATGTTGATCCTGGACCATCAAGATTCTAATTCACTGATGTTGATCCTGGACCATCAAGATTAAAACTGACTGATGTTGATCCTGGACCATCAAGAGTAAAATTCACTGATGTTGATCCTGGACCATCAAGAGTAAAATTCACTGATGTTGATCCTGGACCATCAAGATTCAAATTCACTGATGTTGATCCTGGACCATCAAAGTTCACTGATGTTGATCCTGGACCATCAAGATTAAAATTGACTGATGTTGATCCTGGAACATCAAGATTTAAATTCACTGATGTTGATCCTGGACCATCAAGATTAAAATTCACTGATGTTAATCCTGGACCATCAAGAATAAAATTGACTGATGTTGATCCTGGACCATCAAGATTCAAATTCACTGATGTTAATCCTTTACCATCAAGATTAAACTCCACTGAAGTTGATCCTGGACCATCAAGATTTAAATTCACTGATGTTGATCCTGGACAATCAAGATTCTAATTAACTGATGTTGATCCTGGACCATCAAGATTCTAATTCACTGATGTTGATCCTGGACCATCAAGGATCAAATTGACTAATGTTCAGCCTGGACCATCTAGAGTAAAATTCACTGATGTTGATCCTGGACCATCAAGATTAAAATTGACTGATGTTGATCCTGGACCATCAAGATCAAAATTGACTGTTGTTGATCCTGGACCATCAAGATTCAAATTGACTGATGTTGATCCTGGACCATCAAGAGTAAAATTCACTGATGTTGATCCTGGACCATCAAGATTAAAATTGACTGTTGTTGATTCTGGACCATCAAGATTTAAATTGACTGATGTTGATCCTGGACCATCAAGAGTAAAATTGACTGATGTTGATCCTGGACCATCAAGATTAAAATTCACTGATGTTGATCCTGGACCATCAAGAATAAAATTGACTGTTGTTGATCCTGGACCATCAAGATTCAAATTAACTGATGTTGATCCTGGACCATCAAAGTTCACTGATGTTGATCCTGGACCATCAAGATTCTAATTCACTGATGTTAATCCTGGACCATCAAGAGTAAAATTCACTGATGTTGATCCTGGACCATCAAGGATCAAATTCTCTTATGTTGATCCTGGACCATCAAGAGTAAAATTAACTGATGTTGATCCTGGACCATCAAGATTAAAACTGACTGATGTTGATCCTGGACCATCAAGATTAAAATTGACTGATGTTGATCCTGGACCATCAAGAGTAAAATTCACTGATGTTGATCCTGGACCATCAAGAGTAAAATTCACTGATGTTGATCCTGGACCATCAAGAGTAAAATTCACTGATGTTGATCCTGGACCATCAAGAATAAAATTGACTGTTGTTGATCCTGGACCATCAAGATTCAAATTAACTGATGTTGATCCTGGACCATCAAAGTTCACTGATGTTGATCCTGGACCATCAAGATTCTAATTCACTGATGTTGATCCTGGACCATCAAGATTAAAACTGACTGATGTTGATCCTGGACCATCAAGAGTAAAATTCACTGATGTTGATCCTGGACCATCAAGAGTAAAATTCACTGATGTTGATCCTGGACCATCAAGATTCAAATTCACTGATGTTGATCCTGGACCATCAAAGTTCACTGATGTTGATCCTGGACCATCAAGATTCAAATTCACTGATGTTGATCCTGGACCATCAAAGTTCACTGATGTTGATCCTGGACCATCAAGATTCAAATTCACTTATGTTGATCCTGGACCATCAAGATTCAAATTCACTTATGTTGATCCTGGACCATCAAGGATCAAACTGACTAATGTTCAGCCTGGACCATCTAGAGTAAAATTTACTGATGTTGATCCTGGACCATCAAGAGTAAAATTCACTGATGTTGATCCTGGACCATCAAGATTAAAATTGACTGATGTTGATCCTGGACCATCAAGAGTAAAATTCACTGATGTTGATCCTGGAACATCAAGATCAAAATTGACTGTTGTTGATCCTGGACCATCAAGATTCAAATTGACTGATGTTGATCCTGGACCATCAAGAGTAAAATTGACTGATGTTGATCCTGGACCATCAAGATTAAAATTCACTGATGTTGATCCTGGACCATCAAGAATAAAATTGACTGTTGTTGATCCTGGACCATCAAGATTCAAATTAACTGATGTTGATCCTGGACCATCAAAGTTCACTGATGTTGATCCTGGACCATCAAGATTCTAATTCACTGATGTTGATCCTGGACCATCAAGATTAAAACTGACTGATGTTGATCCTGGACCATCAAGATTAAAATTGACTGATGTTGATCCTGGACCATCAAGAGTAAAATTCACTGATGTTGATCCTGGACCATCAAGATTCAAATTCACTGATGTTGATCCTGGACCATCAAAGTTCACTGATGTTGATCCTGGACCATCAAGATTCAAATTCACTGATGTTGATCCTGGACCATCAAGATTAAAATTTACTGATGTTGATCCTGGACCATCAAGAGTAAAATTCACTGATGTTGATCCTGGACCATCAAGAGTAAAATTGACTGATTTTGATCCTGGACCATCAAGATTCAAATTCACTTTTGTTGATCCTGGACCATCAAGGATCAAATTGACTAATGTTCAGCCTGGACCATCTAGAGTAAAATTCACTGATCTTGATCCTGGACCATCAAGATTAAAATTCACTGATGTTGATCCTGGACCATCAAGAGTAAAATTCACTGATGTTGATCCTGGACCATCAAGATTAAAAATGACTGATGTTGATCCTGGACCATCAAGATTAAAATTGACTGTTGTTGATCCTGGACCATCAAGATTTAAATTGACTGATGTTGATCCTGGACCATCAAGAGTAAAATTGACTGATGTTGATCCTGGACCATCAAGATTAAAATTCACTGATGTTGATCCTGGACCATCAAGAATAAAATTGACTGTTGTTGATCCTGGACCATCAAGATTCAAATTAACTGATGTTGATCCTGGACCATCAAAGTTCACTGATGTTGATCCTGGACCATCAAGATTCTAATTCACTGATGTTAATCCTGGACCATCAAGAGTAAAATTCACTGATGTTGATCCTGGACCATCAAGGATCAAATTCTCTTATGTTGATCCTGGACCATCAAGATTAAAACTGACTGATGTTGATCCTGGACCATCAAGATTAAAATTGACTGATGTTGATCCTGGACCATCAAGAGTAAAATTCACTGATGTTGATCCTGGACCATCAAGATTAAAATTCACTGATGTTGATCCTGGACCATCAAGAGTAAAATTCACTGATGTTGATCCTGGACCATCAAGAGTAAAATTCACTGATGTTGATCCTGGACCATCAAGAATAAAATTGACTGTTGTTGATCCTGGACCATCAAGATTCAAATTAACTGATGTTGATCCTGGACCATCAAAGTTCACTGATGTTGATCCTGGACCATCAAGATTCTAATTCACTGATGTTGATCCTGGACCATCAAGATTAAAACTGACTGATGTTGATCCTGGACCATCAAGATTAAAATTGACTGATGTTGATCCTGGACCATCAAGAGTAAAATTCACTGATGTTGATCCTGGACCATCAAGATTCAAATTCACTGATGTTGATCCTGGACCATCAAAGTTCACTGATGTTGATCCTGGACCATCAAAATTCAAATTCACTGATGTTGATCCAGGACCATCAAGATTAAAATTTACTGATGTTGATCCTGGACCATCAAGAGTAAAATTCACTGATGTTGATCCTGGACCATCAAGAGTAAAATTGACTGATTTTGATCCTGGACCATCAAGATTCAAATTCACTTATGTTGATCCTGGACCATCAAGGATTAAATTGACTAATGTTCAGCCTGGACCCTCTAGAGTAAAATTCACTGATCTTGATCCTGGACCATCAAGATTAAAATTCACTGATGTTGATCCTGGACCATCAAGAGTAAAATTCACTGATGTTGATCCTGGACCATCAAGATTAAAATTGACTGATGTTGATCCTGGACCATCAAGAGTAAAATTCACTGATGTTGATCCTGGACCATCAAGATTAAAATTCACTGTTGTTGATCCTGGACCATCAAGATTCAAATTAACTGATGTTGATCCTGGACCATCAAAGTTCACTGATGTTGATCCTGGACCATCAAGATTCTAATTCACTGATGTTAATCCTGGACCATCAAGAGTAAAATTCACTGATGTTGATCCTGGACCATCAAGGATTAAATTCACTTATGTTGATCCTGGACCATCAAGAGTAAAATTAACTGATGTTGATCCTGGACCATCAAGATTAAAACTGACTGATGTTGATCCTGGACCATCAAGATTAAAATTGACTGATGTTGATCCTGGACCATCAAGAGTAAAATTCACTGATGTTGATCCTGGACCATCAAGATTCAAATTCACTGATGTTGATCCTGGACCATCAAAGTTCACTGATGTTGATCCTGGACCATCAAGATTCTAATTCACTGATGTTGATCCTGGACCATCAAGATTAAAATTTACTGATGTTGATCCTGGACCATCAAGAGTAAAATTTACTGATGTTGATCCTGGACCATCAAGAGTAAAATTGACTGATGTTGATCCTGGACCATCAAGATTAAAATTCACTGATGTTGATCCTGGACCATCAAGAATAAAATTGACTGTTGTTGATCCTGGACCATCAAGATTCAAATTAACTTATGTTGATCCTGGACCATCAAGAGTTAAATTCACTGATGTTGATCCTGGACCATCAAGAGTAAAATTGACTGATGTTGATCCTGGACCATCAAGATTCAAATTCACTTATGTTGATCCTGGACCATCAAGATTAAAATTTACTTATGTTGATCCTGGACCATCAAGAGTAAAAATCACTGATGTTGATCCTGGACCATCAAGATTCAAATTCACTGATGTTGATCCTGGACCATCAAAGTTCACTGATGTTGATCCTGGACCATCAAGATTCAAATTCACTGATGTTGATCCTGGACCATCAAAGTTCACTGATGTTGATCCTGGACCATCAAGATTCAAATTCACTTATGTTGATCCTGGACCATCAAGATTCAAATTCACTTATGTTGATCTTGGACCATCAAGGATCAAATTGACTAATGTTCAGCCTGGACCATCTAGAGTAAAATTCACTGATGTTGATCCTGGACCATCAAGATTAAAATTCACTGATGTTGATCCTGGACCATCAAGAGTAAAATTCACTGATGTTGATCCTGGACCATCAAGATTCAAATTCACTTATGTTGATCCTGGACCATCAAGATTCAAATTCACTTATGTTGATCCTGGACCATCAAGGATCAAATTGACTAATGTTCAGCCTGGACCATCTAGAGTAAAATTCACTGATGTTGATCCTGGACCATCAAGATTAAAATTCACTGATGTTGATCCTGGACCATCAAGAGTAAAATTCACTGATGTTGATCCTGGACCATCAAGAGTAAAATTCACTGATGTTGATCCTGGACCATCAAGATTAAAATTGACTGATGTTGATCCTGGACCATCAAGAGTAAAATTCACTGATGTTGATCCTGGACCATCAAGATTAAAATTGACTGTTGTTGATCCTGGACCATCAAGATTCAAATTGACTGATGTTGATCCTGGACCATCAAGAGTAAAATTGACTGATGTTGATCCTGGACCATCAAGATTAAAATTCACTGATGTTGATCCTGGACCATCAAGAATAAAATTGACTGTTGTTGATCCTGGACCATCAAGATTCAAATTAACTGATGTTGATCCTGGACCATCAAAGTTCACTGATGTTGATCCTGGACCATCAAGATTCAAATTCACTGATGTTGATCCTGGACCATCAAGATTCAAATTCACTGATGTTGATCCTGGACCATCAAAGTTCACTGATGTTGATCCTGGACCATCAAGATTCAAATTCACTGATGTTGATCCTGGACCATCAAGATTAAAATTTACTGATGTTGATCCTGGACCATCAAGAGTAAAATTCACTGATGTTGATCCTGGACCATCAAGAGTAAAATTGACTGATTTTGATCCTGGACCATCAAGATTCAAATTCACTTATGTTGATCCTGGACCATCAAGGATCAAATTGACTAATGTTCAGCCTGGACCATCTAGAGTAAAATTCACTGATGTTGATCCTGGACCATCAAGATTAAAATTCACTGATGTTGATCCTTGACCATCAAGAGTAAAATTCACTGATGTTGATCCTGGACCATCAAGATTAAAATTGACTGATGTTGATCCTGGACCATCAAGAGTAAAATTCACTGATGTTGATCCTGGACCATCAAGATTAAAATTGACTGTTGTTGATCCTGGACC
Organism: Danio rerio; assembly: GCF_052040795.2. NCBI lineage: Eukaryota > Metazoa > Chordata > Actinopteri > Cypriniformes > Danionidae > Danio > Danio rerio. Next base: position 10,559,246 of record NC_141038.1, on the reverse strand, counting down.
ATCAAGAGTAAAATTGACTGATTTTGATCCTGGACCATCAAGATTCAAATTCACTTATGTTGATACTGGACCATCAAGGATCAAATTGACTAATGTTCAGCCTGGACCATCTAGAGTAAAATTCACTGATCTTGATCCTGGACCATCAAGATTAAAATTGACTGATGTTGATCCTGGACCATCAAGAGTAAAATTCACTGATGTTGATCCTGGACCATCAAGATTCAAATTCACTGATGTTGATCCTGGACCATCAAAGTTCACTGATGTTGATCCTGGACCATCAAGATTCAAATTCACTTATGTTGATCCTGGACCATCAAGATTCAAATTCACTTATGTTGATCCTGGACCATCAAGGATCAAATTGACTAATGTTCAGCCTGGACCATCTAGAGTAAAATTCACTGATGTTAATCCTGGACCATCAAGATTAAAATTCACTGATGTTGATCCTGGACCATCAAGAGTAAAATTCACTGATGTTGATCCTGGATCATCAAGATTCAAATTCACTTATGTTGATCCTGGACCATCAAGATTCAAATTCACTTATGTTGATCCTAGGCCATCAAGGATCAAATTGACTAATGTTCAGCCTGGACCATCTAGAGTAAAATTCACTGATGTTGATCCTGGACCATCAAGATTAAAATTCACTGATGTTGATCCTGGACCATCAAGAGTAAAATTCACTGATGTTGATCCTGGACCATCAAGATTAAAATTCACTGATGTTGATCCTGGACCATCAAGATTCTAATTCACTGATGTTGATCCTGGACCATCAAGATTAAAACTGACTGATGTTGATCCTGGACCATCAAGATTAAAATTGACTGATGTTGATCCTGGACCATCAAAATTCACTGATGTTGATCCTGAACCATCAAGGATCAAATTGACTAATGTTCAGCCTGGACCATCTAGAGTAAAATTTACTGATGTTGATCCTGGACCATCAAGAGTAAAATTCACTGATGTTGATCCTGGACCATCAAGATTAAAATTGACTGATGTTGATCCTGGACCATCAAGATCAAAATTGACTGTTGTTGATCCTGGACCATCAAGATTCAAATTGACTGATGTTGATCCTGGACCATCAAGATTAAAATTCACTGATGTTGATCCTGGACCATCAAGAATAAAATTGACTGTTGTTGATCCTGGACCATCAAGATTCAAATTAACTGATGTTGATCCTGGACCATCAAAGTTCACTGATGTTGATCCTGGACCATCAAGATTAAAACTGACTGATGTTGATCCTGGACCATCAAGATTAAAATTGACTGATGTTGATCCTGGACCATCAAGAGTAAAATTCACTGATGTTGATCCTGGACCATCAAGATTCAAATTCACTTATGTTGATCCTGGACCATCAAGATTCAAATTCACTTATGTTGATCTTGGACCATCAAGGATCAAATTGACTAATGTTCAGCCTGGACCATCTAGAGTAAAATTCACTGATGTTGATCCTGGACCATCAAGATTAAAATTCACTGATGTTGATCCTGGACCATCAAGAGTAAAATTCACTGATGTTGATCCTGGACCATCAAGATTCAAATTCACTTATGTTGATCCTGGACCATCAAGATTCAAATTCACTTATGTTGATCCTGGACCATCAAGGATCAAATTGACTAATGTTCAGCCTGGACCATCTAGAGTAAAATTCACTGATGTTGATCCTGGACCATCAAGATTAAAATTCACTGATGTTGATCCTGGACCATCAAGAGTAAAATTCACTGATGTTGATCCTGGACCATCAAGAGTAAAATTCACTGATGTTGATCCTGGACCATCAAGATTAAAATTGACTGATGTTGATCCTGGACCATCAAGAGTAAAATTCACTGATGTTGATCCTGGACCATCAAGATTAAAATTGACTGTTGTTGATCCTGGACCATCAAGATTCAAATTGACTGATGTTGATCCTGGACCATCAAGAGTAAAATTGACTGATGTTGATCCTGGACCATCAAGATTAAAATTCACTGATGTTGATCCTGGACCATCAAGAATAAAATTGACTGTTGTTGATCCTGGACCATCAAGATTCAAATTAACTGATGTTGATCCTGGACCATCAAAGTTCACTGATGTTGATCCTGGACCATCAAGATTCAAATTCACTGATGTTGATCCTGGACCATCAAGATTCAAATTCACTGATGTTGATCCTGGACCATCAAAGTTCACTGATGTTGATCCTGGACCATCAAGATTCAAATTCACTGATGTTGATCCTGGACCATCAAGATTAAAATTTACTGATGTTGATCCTGGACCATCAAGAGTAAAATTCACTGATGTTGATCCTGGACCATCAAGAGTAAAATTGACTGATTTTGATCCTGGACCATCAAGATTCAAATTCACTTATGTTGATCCTGGACCATCAAGGATCAAATTGACTAATGTTCAGCCTGGACCATCTAGAGTAAAATTCACTGATGTTGATCCTGGACCATCAAGATTAAAATTCACTGATGTTGATCCTTGACCATCAAGAGTAAAATTCACTGATGTTGATCCTGGACCATCAAGATTAAAATTGACTGATGTTGATCCTGGACCATCAAGATTAAAATTGACTGTTGTTGATCCTGGACCATCAAGAGTAAAATTGACTGATTTTGATCCTGGACCATCAAGATTCAAATTCACTTATGTTGATACTGGACCATCAAGGATCAAATTGACTAATGTTCAGCCTGGACCATCTAGAGTAAAATTCACTGATCTTGATCCTGGACCATCAAGATTAAAATTGACTGATGTTGATCCTGGACCATCAAGAGTAAAATTCACTGATGTTGATCCTGGACCATCAAGATTCAAATTCACTGATGTTGATCCTGGACCATCAAAGTTCACTGATGTTGATCCTGGACCATCAAGATTCAAATTCACTTATGTTGATCCTGGACCATCAAGATTCAAATTCACTTATGTTGATCCTGGACCATCAAGGATCAAATTGACTAATGTTCAGCCTGGACCATCTAGAGTAAAATTCACTGATGTTAATCCTGGACCATCAAGATTAAAATTCACTGATGTTGATCCTGGACCATCAAGAGTAAAATTCACTGATGTTGATCCTGGATCATCAAGATTCAAATTCACTTATGTTGATCCTGGACCATCAAGATTCAAATTCACTTATGTTGATCCTGGACCATCAAGGATCAAATTGACTAATGTTCAGCCTGGACCATCTAGAGTAAAATTCACTGATGTTGATCCTGGACCATCAAGATTAAAATTCACTGATGTTGATCCTGGACCATCAAGAGTAAAATTCACTGATGTTGATCCTGGACCATCAAGATTAAAATTCACTGATGTTGATCCTGGACCATCAAGATTCTAATTCACTGATGTTGATCCTGGACCATCAAGATTAAAACTGACTGATGTTGATCCTGGACCATCAAGATTAAAATTGACTGATGTTGATCCTGGACCATCAAGAGTAAAATTCACTGATGTTGATCCTGGACCATCAAGATTCAAATTCACTGATGTTGATCCTGGACCATCAAAGTTCACTGATGTTGATCCTGGACCATCAAGATTCAAATTCACTGATGTTGATCCTGGACCATCAAGATTAAAATTTACTGATGTTGATCCTGGACCATCAAGAGTAAAATTCACTGATGTTGATCCTGGACCATCAAGAGTAAAATTGACTGATTTTGATCCTGGACCATCAAGATTCAAATTCACTTATGTTGATCCTGGACCATCAAGGATCAAATTGACTAATGTTCAGCCTGGACCATCTAGAGTAAAATTCACTGATGTTGATCCTGGACCATCAAGATTAAAATTCACTGATGTTGATCCTGGACCATCAAGAGTAAAATTCACTGATGTTGATCCTGGACCATCAAGATTAAAATTGACTGATGTTGATCCTGGACCATCAAGAGTAAAATTCACTGATGTTGATCCTGGACCATCAAGATTAAAATTGACTGTTGTTGATCCTGGACCATCAAAGTTCACTGATGTTGATCCTGGACCATCAAGATTCAAATTCACTTATGTTGATCCTGGACCATCAAGATTCAAATTCCCTTATGTTGATCCTGGACCATCAAGGATCAAATTGACTAATGTTCAGCCTGGACCATCTAGAGTAAAATTCACTGATGTTGATCCTGGACCATCAAGATTAAAATTCACTGATGTTGATCCTGGACCATCAAGAGTAAAATTCACTGATGTTGATCCTGGATCATCAAGATTCAAATTCACTTATGTTGATCCTGGACCATCAAGATTCAAATTCACTTATGTTGATCCTGGACCATCAAGGATCAAATTGACTAATGTTCAGCCTGGACCATCTAGAGTAAAATTCACTGATGTTGATCCTGGACCATCAAGATTAAAATTCACTGATGTTGATCCTGGACAGTCAAGAGTAAAATTCACTGATGTTGATCCTGGACCATCAAGAGTAAAATTCACTGATGTTGATCCTGGACCATCAAGATTAAAATTGACTGATGTTGATCCTGGACCATCAAGAGTAAAATTTACTGATGTTGATCCTGGACCATCAAGATTAAAATTGACTGTTGTTGATCCTGGACCATCAAGATTCAAATTGACTGATGTTGATCCTGGACCATCAAGAGTAAAATTGACTGATGTTGATCCTGGACCATCAAGATTAAAATTCACTGATGTTGATCCTGGACCATCAAGATTAAAATTGACTGTTGTTGATCCTGGACCATCAAGATTCAAATTGACTGATGTTGATCCTGGACCATCAAGAGTAAAATTGACTGATGTTGATCCTGGACCATCAAGATTAAAATTCACTGATGTTGATCCTGGACCATCAAGAATAAAATTGACTGTTGTTGATCCTGGACCATCAAGATTCAAATTAACTGATGTTGATCCTGGACCATCAAAGTTCACTGATGTTGATCCTGGACCATCAAGATTCTAATTCACTGATGTTGATCCTGGACCATCAAGATAAAAACTGACTGATGTTGATCCTGGACCATCAAGATTAAAATTGACTGATGTTGATCCTGGACCATCAAGAGTAAAATTCACTGATGTTGATCCTGGACCATCAAGATTCAAATTCACTGATGTTGATCCTGGACCATCAAAGTTCACTGATGTTGATCCTGGACCATCAAGATTCAAATTCACTGATGTTGATCCTGGACCATCAAGATTAAAATTTACTGATGTTGATCCTGGACTATCAAGAGTAAAATTCACTGATGTTGATCCTGGACCATCAAGAGTAAAATTGACTGATTTTGATCCTGGACCATCAAGATTCAAATTCACTTATGTTGATCCTGGACCATCAAGGATCAAATTGACTAATGTTCAGCCTGGACCATCTAGAGTAAAATTCACTGATGTTGATCCTGGACCATCAAGATTAAAATTCACTGATGTTGATCCTGGACCATCAAGAGTAAAATTCACTGATGTTGATCCTGGACCATCAAGATTAAAATTGACTGATGTTGATCCTGGACCATCAAGAGTAAAATTCACTGATGTTGATCCTGGACCATCAAGATTAAAATTGACTGTTGTTGATCCTGGACCATCAAGAGTAAAATTGACTGATTTTGATCCTGGACCATCAAGATTCAAATTCACTTATGTTGATACTGGACCATCAAGGATCAAATTGACTAATGTTCAGCCTGGACCATCTAGAGTAAAATTCACTGATCTTGATCCTGGACCATCAAGATTAAAATTCACTGATGTTGATCCTGGACCATCAAGAGTAAAATTCACTGATGTTGATCCTGGACCATCAAGATTCAAATTCACTGATGTTGATCCTGGACCATCAAAGTTCACTGATGTTGATCCTGGACCATCAAGAATCAAATTCACTGATGTTGATCCTGGACCATCAAAGTTCACTGATGTTGATCCTGGACCATCAAGATTCAAATTCACTTATGTTGATCCTGGACCATCAAGATTCAAATTCACTTATGTTGATCCTGGACCATCAAGGATCAAATTGACTAATGTTCAGCCTGGACCATCTAGAGTAAAATTCACTGATGTTGATCCTGGACCATCAAGATTAAAATTCACTGATGTTGTTCCTGGACCATCAAGAGTAAAATTCACTGATGTTGATCCTGGACCATCAAGATTCAAATTCACTTATGTTGATCCTGGACCATCAAGATTCAAATTCACTTATGTTGATCCTGAACCATCAAGGATCAAATTGACTAATGTTCAGCCTGGACCATCTAGAGTAAAATTCACTGATGTTGATCCTGGACCATCAAGATTAAAATTCACTGATGTTGATCCTGGACCATCAAGAGTAAAATTCACTGATGTTGATCCTGGACCATCAAGAGTAAAATTCACTGATGTTGATCCTGGACCATCAAGATTAAAATTGACTGATGTTGATCCTGGACCATCAAGAGTAAAATTCACTGATGTTGATCCTGGACCATCAAGATTAAAATTGACTGTTGTTGATCCTGGACCATCAAGATTCAAATTGACTGATGTTGATCCTGGACCATCAAGAGTAAAATTGACTGATGTTGATCCTGGACCATCAAGATTAAAATTCACTGATGTTGATCCTGGACCATCAAGAATAAAATTGACTGTTGTTGATCCTGGACCATCAAGATTCAAATTAACTGATGTTGATCCTGGACCATCAAAGTTCACTGATGTTGATCCTGGACCATCAAGATTCTAATTCACTGATGTTGATCCTGGACCATCAAGATTAAAACTGACTGATGTTGATCCTGGACCATCAAGATTAAAATTGACTGATGTTGATCCTGGACCATCAAGAGTAAAATTCACTGATGTTGATCCTGGACCATCAAGATTCAAATTCACTGATGTTGATCCTGGACCATCAAAGTTCACTGATGTTGATCCTGGACCATCAAGATTCAAATTCACTGATGTTGATCCTGGACCATCAAGATTAAAATTTACTGATGTTGATCCTGGACCATCAAGAGTAAAATTCACTGATGTTGATCCTGGACCATCAAGAGTAAAATTGACTGATTTTGATCCTGGACCATCAAGATTCAAATTCACTTATGTTGATCCTGGACCATCAAGGATCAAATTGACTAATGTTCAGCCTGGACCATCTAGAGTAAAATTCACTGATGTTGATCCTGGACCATCAAGATTAAAATTCACTGATGTTGATCCTGGACCATCAAGAGTAAAATTCACTGATGTTGATCCTGGACCATCAAGATTAAAATTGACTGATGTTGATCCTGGACCATCAAGAGTAAAATTCACTGATGTTGATCCTGGACCATCAAGATTAAAATTGACTGTTGTTGATCCTGGACCATCAAGAGTAAAATTGACTGATTTTGATCCTGGACCATCAAGATTCAAATTCACTTATGTTGATACTGGACCATCAAGGATCAAATTGACTAATGTTCAGCCTGGACCATCTAGAGTAAAATTCACTGATCTTGATCCCGGACCATCAAGATTAAAATTCACTGATGTTGATCCTGGACCATCAAGAGTAAAATTCACTGATGTTGATCCTGGACCATCAAGATTAAAATTGACTGATGTTGATCCTGGACCATCAAGAGTAAAATTCACTGATGTTGATCCTGGACCATCAAGATTAAAATTGACTGTTGTTGATCCTGGACCATCAAGATTTAAGTTGACTGATGTTGATCCTGGACCATCAAGAGTAAAATTGACTGATGTTGATCCTGGACCATCAAGATTAAAATTCACTGATGTTGATCCTGGACCATCAAGAATAAAATTGACTGTTGTTGATCCTGGAACATCAAGATTCAAATTAACTGATGTTGATCCTGGACCATCAAAGTTCACTGATGTTGATCCTGGACCATCAAGATTCTAATTCACTGATGTTAATCCTGGACCATCAAGAGTAAAATTCACTGATGTTGATCCTGGACCATCAAGATTAAAACTGACTGATATTGATCCTGGACCATCAAGATTAAAATTGACTGATGTTGATCCTGGACCATCAAGAGTAAAATTCACTGATGTTGATCCTGGACCATCAAGATTCAAATTCACTGATGTTGATCCTGGACCATCAAAGTTCACTGATGTTGATCCTGGACCATCAAGATTCTAATTCACTGATGTTGATCCTGGACCATCAAGATTAAAATTTACTGATGTTGATCCTGGACCATCAAAGTTCACTGATGTTGATCCTGGACCATCAAGATTCTAATTCACTGATGTTGATCCTGGACCATCAAGAGTAAAATTCACTAATGTTGATCCTGGACCATCAAGGATCAAATTCACTTATGTTGATCCTGAACCATCAAGAGTAAAATTAACTGATGTTGATCCTGGACCATCAACATTAAAACTGACTGATGTTGATCCTGGACCATCAAGATTAAAATTGACTGATGTTGATCCTGGACCATCAAGAGTAAAATTCACTGATGTTGATCCTGGACCATCAAGATTCAAATTCACTGATGTTGATCCTGGACCATCAAAGTTCACTGATGTTGATCCTGGACCATCAAGATTCTAATTCACTGATGTTGATCCTGGACCATCAAGATTAAAATTTACTGATGTTGATCCTGGACCATCAAGAGTAAAATTCACTGATGTTGATCCTGGACCATCAAGAGTAAAATTGACTGATGTTGATCCTGGACCATCAAGATTAAAACTGACTGATGTTGATCCTGGACCATCAAGATTAAAATTGACTGATGTTGATCCTGGACCATCAAGAGTAAAATTCACTGATGTTGATCCTGGACCATCAAGATTAAAACTGACTGATGTTGATCCTGGACCATCAAGAGTAAAATTGACTGATGTTGATCCTGGACCATCAAGAGTAAAATTCACTGATGTTGATCCTGGACCATCAAGATTCAAATTCACTGATGTTGATCCTGGACCATTAAAATTCACTGATGTTGATCCTGGACCATCAAGATTAAAATTGACTGATGTTGATCCTGGACCATCAAGAGTAAAATTCACTGATGTTGATCCTGGACCATCAAGATTAAAACTGACTGATGTTGATCCTGGACCATCAAGAGTAAAATTGACTGATGTTGATCCTGGACCATCAAGAGTAAAATTCACTGATGTTGATCCTGGACCATCAAGATTCAAATTCACTGATGTTGATCCTGGACCATCAAAGTTCACTGATGTTGATCCTGGACCATCAAGATTCTAATTCACTGATGTTGATCCTGGACCATCAAGATTAAAATTCACTGATAATGATCCTGGACCATCAAGATTAAAATTGATTGATGTTGATCCTGGACCATCAAGATTTACTGATGTTGATCCTGGACCATCAAGATTCTAAATCACTGATGTTGATCCTGGACCATCAAGATTAAAATTGACTGATGTTCATCCTGGACCATCAAGATTAAAATTGAATGATGTTGATCCTGGACCATCAAGATTAAAATTGACTGATGTTGATCCTGAACCACCAAGATTAAAATTGACTGATGTTGATCCTGCACCACCAAGATTAAAATTGACTGATGTTGATCCTGAACCACCAAGATTAAAATTGATTGATGTTGATCCTGGACCATCAAGATTTACTGATGTTGATCCTGGACCATCAAGATTCTAAATCACTGATGTTGATCCTGGACCATCAAGATTAAAATTGACTGATGTTCATCCTGGACCATCAAGATTAAAATTGACTGATGTTGATCCTGAACCACCAAGATTAAAATTGATTGATGTTGATCCTGGACCATCAAGATTAAAATTCACTGATGTTGATCCTGGACCATCATGAGTAAAATTCACTGATGCTGATCCTGGACCATCATGAGTAAAATTCACTGATGTTGATCCTGGACCATCAAGATTAAAATTTACTTTTGTTGATCCTGGACCATCAAGATTCAAATTGACTGATGTTGATCCTGGACCATCAAAATTCACTGGTCTTGATCCTGAACCATCAAGGATCAAATTGACTAATGTTCAGCCTGGACCATCTAGAGTAAAATTCACTGATGTTGATCCTGGACCATCAAGAGTAAAATTGACTGTTGTTGATCCTGGACCATCAAGATTCAAATTGACTGATGTTGATCCTGTACCATCAAGAGTAAAATTCACTGATGTTGATCCTGGACCATCAAGATTAAAATTGACTGTTGTTGATCCTGGACCATCAAGATTCAAATTGACTGACGTTGATCCTGGACCATCAAGATTAAAATTTACTGATGTTGATCCTGGACCATCAAGAGTAAAATTGACTGTTGTTGATCCTGGACCATCAAGATTCAAATTAACTGATGTTGATCCTGGACCATCAAAGTTCACTGATGTTGATCCTGGACCATCAAGATTCTAATTCACTGATGTTGATCCTGGACCATCAACAGTAAAATTGACTGATGTTGAACCTGGACCATCAAGATTCAAATTCACTTATATTGATCCTGGACCATCAAGAGTAAAATTCACTGATGTTGATCCTGGACCATCAAGAGTAAAATTGACTGATTTTGATCCTGGACCATCAAGATTCAAATTCACTTATGTTGATCCTGGACCATCAAGGATCAAATTGACTAATGTTCAGCCTGGACCATCTAGAGTAAAATTCACTGATGTTGATCCTGGACCATCAAGATTAAAATTCACTGATGTTGATCCTGGACCATCAAGAGTAAAATTCACTGATGTTGATCCTGGACCATCAAGATTAAAATTCACTGATGTTGATCCTGGACCATCAAGATTAAAATTCACTGATGTTGATCCTGGACCATCAAGATTAAAATTCACTGATGTTGATCCTGGACCATCAAGATTAAAATTGACTGATGTTGATCCTGGACCATCAAGAGTAAAATTCACTGATGTTGATCCTGGACCATCAAGATTAAAATTGACTGTTGTTGATCCTGGACCATCAAGATTTAAATTGACTGATGTTGATCCTGGACCATCAAGAGTAAAATTGCCTGATGTTGATCCTGGACCATCAAGATTAAAATTCACTGATGTTGATCCTGGACCATCAAGAATAAAATTGACTGTTGTTGATCCTGGACCATCAAGATTCAAATTAACTGATGTTGATCCTGGACCATCAAAGTTCACTGATGTTGATCCTGGACCATCAAGAATAAAATTGACTGTTGTTGATCCTGGACCATCAAGATTCAAATTAACTGATGTTGATCCTGGACCATCAAAGTTCACTGATGTTAATCCTGGACCATCAAGAGTAAAATTCACTGATGTTGATCCTGGACCATCAAGATTAAAACTGACTGATGTTGATCCTGGACCATCAAGATTAAAATTGACTGATGTTGATCCTGGACCATCAAGAGTAAAATTCACTGATGTTGATCCTGGACCATCAAGATTCAAATTCACTGATGTTGATCCTGGACCATCAAAGTTCACTGATGTTGATCCTGGACCATCAAGATTCTAATTCACTGATGTTGATCCTGGACCATCAAGATTAAAATTTACTGATGTTGATCCTGGACCATCAAAGTTCACTGATGTTGATCCTGGACCATCAAGATTCTAATTCACTGATGTTGATCCTGGACCATCAAAGTTCACTGATGTTGATCCTGGACCATCAAGATTCTAATTCACTGATGTTGATCCTGGACCATCAAGATTAAAATTTACTGATGTTGATCCTGGACCATCAAAGTTCACTGATGTTGATCCTGGACCATCAAGAGTAAAATTAACTGATGTTGATCCTGGACCATCAAGATTAAAACTGACTGATGTTGATCCTGGACCATCAAGATTAAAATTGACTGATGTTGATCCTGGACCATCAAGATTCAAATTCACTGATGTTGATCCTGGACCATCAAAGTTCACTGATGTTGATCCTGGACCATCAAGATTCTAATTCACTGATGTTGATCCTGGACCATCAAGATTAAAATTTACTGATGTTGATCCTGGACCATCAAGAGTAAAATTCACTGATGTTGATCCTGGACCATCAAGAGTAAAATTGACTGATGTTGATCCTGGACCATCAAGATTAAAACTGACTGATGTTGATCCTGGACCATCAAGATTAAAATTGACTGATGTTGATCCTGGACCATCAAGAGTAAAATTCACTGATGTTGATCCTGGACCATCAAGATTAAAATTGACTGATGTTGATCCTGGACCATCAAGAGTAAAATTCACTGATGTTGATCCTGGACCATCAAGATTCAAATTCACTGATGTTGATCCTGGACCATCAAAGTTCACTGATGTTGATCCTGGACCATCAAGATTCTAATTCACTGATGTTGATCCTGGACTATCAAGATTAAAATTGACTGATGTTGATCCTGGACCATCAAGAGTAAAATTCACTGATGTTGATCCTGGACCATCAAGAGTAAAATTGACTGATGTTGATCCTGGACCATCAAGATTAAAATTGACTGATGTTGATCCTGGACCATCAAGATTCAAATTGATTGATGTTGATCCTGGACCATCAAGATTCAAATTCACTGATGTTCATCCTGGACCATCAAGGATCAAATTCACAGATGTTGATCCTCGACCATCAAGAGTAAAATTCACTGATGTTGATCCTGGACCATCAAGATTAAAATTGACTGATGTTGATCCTGGACCATCAAGATTCTAATTCACTGATAATGATCCTGGACCATCAAGATTAAAATTGATTGATGTTGATCCTGGACCATCAAGATTCACTGATGTTGATCCTGGACCATCAAGATTCTAAATCACTGATGTTGATCCTGGACCATCAAGATTAAAATTGACTGATGTTCATCCTGGACCATCAAGATTAAAATTGACTGATGTTGATCCTGGACCATCAAGATTAAAATTGACTGATGTTGAACCTGAACCACCAAGATTAAAATTGATTGATGTTGATCCTGGACCATCAAGATTGAAATTCACTTATGTTGACCCTGGACCATCAAGATTAAAATTCACTGATGTTGATCCTGGACCATCATGAGTAAAATTCACTGATGCTGATCCTGGACCATCATGAGTAAAATTCACTGATGTTGATCCTGGACCATCAAGATTAAAATTTACTTTTGTTGATCCTGGACCATCAAGATTCAAATTGACTGATGTTGATCCTGGACCATCAAAATTCACTGGTCTTGATCCTGAACCATCAAGGATCAAATTGACTAATGTTCAGCCTGGACCATCTAGAGTAAAATTCACTGATGTTGATCCTGGACCATCAAGAGTAAAATTGACTGTTGTTGATCCTGGACCATCAAGATTAAAATTGACTGTTGTTGATCCTGGACCATCAAGATTCAAATTGACTGACGTTGATCCTGGACCATCAAGATTAAAATTTACTGATGTTGATCCTGGACCATCAAGAGTAAAATTGACTGTTGTTGATCCTGGACCATCAAGATTCAAATTAACTGATGTTGATCCTGGACCATCAAAGTTCACTGATGTTGATCCTGGACCATCAAGATTCTAATTCACTGATGTTGATCCTGGACCATCAACAGTAAAATTCACTGATGTTGATCCTGGACCATCAAGAGTAAAATTGACTGATTTTGATCCTGGACCATCAAGATTCAAATTCACTTATGTTGATCCTGGACCATCAAGGATCAAATTGACTAATGTTCAGCCTGGACCATCTAGAGTAAAATTCACTGATGTTGATCCTGGACCATCAAGGATCAAATTGACTAATGTTCAGCCTGGACCATCTAGAGTAAAATTCACTGATGTTGATCCTGGACCATCAAGATTAAAATTGACTGATGTTGATCCTGGACCATCAAGATCAAAATTGACTGTTGTTGATCCTGGACCATCAAGATTCAAATTGACTGATGTTGATCCTGGACCATCAAGAGTAAAATTCACTGATGTTGATCCTGGACCATCAAGATTAAAATTGACTGTTGTTGATTCTGGACCATCAAGATTTAAATTGACTGATGTTGATCCTGGACCATCAAGAGTAAAATTGACTGATGTTGATCCTGGACCATCAAGATTAAAATTCACTGATGTTGATCCTGGACCATCAAGAATAAAATTGACTGTTGTTGATCCTGGACCATCAAGATTCAAATTAACTGATGTTGATCCTGGACCATCAAAGTTCACTGATGTTGATCCTGGACCATCAAGATTCTAATTCACTGATGTTAATCCTGGACCATCAAGAGTAAAATTCACTGATGTTGATCCTGGACCATCAAGGATCAAATTCTCTTATGTTGATCCTGGACCATCAAGAGTAAAATTAACTGATGTTGATCCTGGACCATCAAGATTAAAACTGACTGATGTTGATCCTGGACCATCAAGATTAAAATTGACTGATGTTGATCCTGGACCATCAAGAGTAAAATTCACTGATGTTGATCCTGGACCATCAAGAGTAAAATTCACTGATGTTGATCCTGGACCATCAAGAGTAAAATTCACTGATGTTGATCCTGGACCATCAAGAATAAAATTGACTGTTGTTGATCCTGGACCATCAAGATTCAAATTAACTGATGTTGATCCTGGACCATCAAAGTTCACTGATGTTGATCCTGGACCATCAAGATTCTAATTCACTGATGTTGATCCTGGACCATCAAGATTAAAACTGACTGATGTTGATCCTGGACCATCAAGAGTAAAATTCACTGATGTTGATCCTGGACCATCAAGAGTAAAATTCACTGATGTTGATCCTGGACCATCAAGATTCAAATTCACTGATGTTGATCCTGGACCATCAAAGTTCACTGATGTTGATCCTGGACCATCAAGATTCAAATTCACTGATGTTGATCCTGGACCATCAAAGTTCACTGATGTTGATCCTGGACCATCAAGATTCAAATTCACTTATGTTGATCCTGGACCATCAAGATTCAAATTCACTTATGTTGATCCTGGACCATCAAGGATCAAACTGACTAATGTTCAGCCTGGACCATCTAGAGTAAAATTTACTGATGTTGATCCTGGACCATCAAGAGTAAAATTCACTGATGTTGATCCTGGACCATCAAGATTAAAATTGACTGATGTTGATCCTGGACCATCAAGAGTAAAATTCACTGATGTTGATCCTGGAACATCAAGATCAAAATTGACTGTTGTTGATCCTGGACCATCAAGATTCAAATTGACTGATGTTGATCCTGGACCATCAAGAGTAAAATTGACTGATGTTGATCCTGGACCATCAAGATTAAAATTCACTGATGTTGATCCTGGACCATCAAGAATAAAATTGACTGTTGTTGATCCTGGACCATCAAGATTCAAATTAACTGATGTTGATCCTGGACCATCAAAGTTCACTGATGTTGATCCTGGACCATCAAGATTCTAATTCACTGATGTTGATCCTGGACCATCAAGATTAAAACTGACTGATGTTGATCCTGGACCATCAAGATTAAAATTGACTGATGTTGATCCTGGACCATCAAGAGTAAAATTCACTGATGTTGATCCTGGACCATCAAGATTCAAATTCACTGATGTTGATCCTGGACCATCAAAGTTCACTGATGTTGATCCTGGACCATCAAGATTCAAATTCACTGATGTTGATCCTGGACCATCAAGATTAAAATTTACTGATGTTGATCCTGGACCATCAAGAGTAAAATTCACTGATGTTGATCCTGGACCATCAAGAGTAAAATTGACTGATTTTGATCCTGGACCATCAAGATTCAAATTCACTTTTGTTGATCCTGGACCATCAAGGATCAAATTGACTAATGTTCAGCCTGGACCATCTAGAGTAAAATTCACTGATCTTGATCCTGGACCATCAAGATTAAAATTCACTGATGTTGATCCTGGACCATCAAGAGTAAAATTCACTGATGTTGATCCTGGACCATCAAGATTAAAAATGACTGATGTTGATCCTGGACCATCAAGATTAAAATTGACTGTTGTTGATCCTGGACCATCAAGATTTAAATTGACTGATGTTGATCCTGGACCATCAAGAGTAAAATTGACTGATGTTGATCCTGGACCATCAAGATTAAAATTCACTGATGTTGATCCTGGACCATCAAGAATAAAATTGACTGTTGTTGATCCTGGACCATCAAGATTCAAATTAACTGATGTTGATCCTGGACCATCAAAGTTCACTGATGTTGATCCTGGACCATCAAGATTCTAATTCACTGATGTTAATCCTGGACCATCAAGAGTAAAATTCACTGATGTTGATCCTGGACCATCAAGGATCAAATTCTCTTATGTTGATCCTGGACCATCAAGATTAAAACTGACTGATGTTGATCCTGGACCATCAAGATTAAAATTGACTGATGTTGATCCTGGACCATCAAGAGTAAAATTCACTGATGTTGATCCTGGACCATCAAGATTAAAATTCACTGATGTTGATCCTGGACCATCAAGAGTAAAATTCACTGATGTTGATCCTGGACCATCAAGAGTAAAATTCACTGATGTTGATCCTGGACCATCAAGAATAAAATTGACTGTTGTTGATCCTGGACCATCAAGATTCAAATTAACTGATGTTGATCCTGGACCATCAAAGTTCACTGATGTTGATCCTGGACCATCAAGATTCTAATTCACTGATGTTGATCCTGGACCATCAAGATTAAAACTGACTGATGTTGATCCTGGACCATCAAGATTAAAATTGACTGATGTTGATCCTGGACCATCAAGAGTAAAATTCACTGATGTTGATCCTGGACCATCAAGATTCAAATTCACTGATGTTGATCCTGGACCATCAAAGTTCACTGATGTTGATCCTGGACCATCAAAATTCAAATTCACTGATGTTGATCCTGGACCATCAAGATTAAAATTTACTGATGTTGATCCTGGACCATCAAGAGTAAAATTCACTGATGTTGATCCTGGACCATCAAGAGTAAAATTGACTGATTTTGATCCTGGACCATCAAGATTCAAATTCACTTATGTTGATCCTGGACCATCAAGGATTAAATTGACTAATGTTCAGCCTGGACCATCTAGAGTAAAATTCACTGATCTTGATCCTGGACCATCAAGATTAAAATTCACTGATGTTGATCCTGGACCATCAAGAGTAAAATTGACTGATGTTGATCCTGGACCATCAAGATTAAAATTGACTGATGTTGATCCTGGACCATCAAGATTCAAATTGATTGATGTTGATCCTGGACCATCAAGATTCAAATTCACTGATGTTCATCCTGGACCATCAAGGATCAAATTCACAGATGTTGATCCTCGACCATCAAGAGTAAAATTCACTGATGTTGATCCTGGACCATCAAGATTAAAATTGACTGATGTTGATCCTGGACCATCAAGATTCTAATTCACTGATAATGATCCTGGACCATCAAGATTAAAATTGATTGATGTTGATCCTGGACCATCAAGATTCACTGATGTTGATCCTGGACCATCAAGATTCTAAATCACTGATGTTGATCCTGGACCATCAAGATTAAAATTGACTGATGTTCATCCTGGACCATCAAGATTAAAATTGACTGATGTTGATCCTGGACCATCAAGATTAAAATTGACTGATGTTGAACCTGAACCACCAAGATTAAAATTGATTGATGTTGATCCTGGACCATCAAGATTGAAATTCACTTATGTTGACCCTGGACCATCAAGATTAAAATTCACTGATGTTGATCCTGGACCATCATGAGTAAAATTCACTGATGCTGATCCTGGACCATCATGAGTAAAATTCACTGATGTTGATCCTGGACCATCAAGATTAAAATTTACTTTTGTTGATCCTGGACCATCAAGATTCAAATTGACTGATGTTGATCCTGGACCATCAAAATTCACTGGTCTTGATCCTGAACCATCAAGGATCAAATTGACTAATGTTCAGCCTGGACCATCTAGAGTAAAATTCACTGATGTTGATCCTGGACCATCAAGAGTAAAATTGACTGTTGTTGATCCTGGACCATCAAGATTAAAATTGACTGTTGTTGATCCTGGACCATCAAGATTCAAATTGACTGACGTTGATCCTGGACCATCAAGATTAAAATTTACTGATGTTGATCCTGGACCATCAAGAGTAAAATTGACTGTTGTTGATCCTGGACCATCAAGATTCAAATTAACTGATGTTGATCCTGGACCATCAAAGTTCACTGATGTTGATCCTGGACCATCAAGATTCTAATTCACTGATGTTGATCCTGGACCATCAACAGTAAAATTCACTGATGTTGATCCTGGACCATCAAGAGTAAAATTGACTGATTTTGATCCTGGACCATCAAGATTCAAATTCACTTATGTTGATCCTGGACCATCAAGGATCAAATTGACTAATGTTCAGCCTGGACCATCTAGAGTAAAATTCACTGATGTTGATCCTGGACCATCAAGGATCAAATTGACTAATGTTCAGCCTGGACCATCTAGAGTAAAATTCACTGATGTTGATCCTGGACCATCAAGATTAAAATTGACTGATGTTGATCCTGGACCATCAAGATCAAAATTGACTGTTGTTGATCCTGGACCATCAAGATTCAAATTGACTGATGTTGATCCTGGACCATCAAGAGTAAAATTCACTGATGTTGATCCTGGACCATCAAGATTAAAATTGACTGTTGTTGATTCTGGACCATCAAGATTTAAATTGACTGATGTTGATCCTGGACCATCAAGAGTAAAATTGACTGATGTTGATCCTGGACCATCAAGATTAAAATTCACTGATGTTGATCCTGGACCATCAAGAATAAAATTGACTGTTGTTGATCCTGGACCATCAAGATTCAAATTAACTGATGTTGATCCTGGACCATCAAAGTTCACTGATGTTGATCCTGGACCATCAAGATTCTAATTCACTGATGTTAATCCTGGACCATCAAGAGTAAAATTCACTGATGTTGATCCTGGACCATCAAGGATCAAATTCTCTTATGTTGATCCTGGACCATCAAGAGTAAAATTAACTGATGTTGATCCTGGACCATCAAGATTAAAACTGACTGATGTTGATCCTGGACCATCAAGATTAAAATTGACTGATGTTGATCCTGGACCATCAAGAGTAAAATTCACTGATGTTGATCCTGGACCATCAAGAGTAAAATTCACTGATGTTGATCCTGGACCATCAAGAATAAAATTGACTGTTGTTGATCCTGGACCATCAAGATTCAAATTAACTGATGTTGATCCTGGACCATCAAAGTTCACTGATGTTGATCCTGGACCATCAAGATTCTAATTCACTGATGTTGATCCTGGACCATCAAGATTAAAACTGACTGATGTTGATCCTGGACCATCAAGAGTAAAATTCACTGATGTTGATCCTGGACCATCAAGAGTAAAATTCACTGATGTTGATCCTGGACCATCAAGATTCAAATTCACTGATGTTGATCCTGGACCATCAAAGTTCACTGATGTTGATCCTGGACCATCAAGATTCAAATTCACTGATGTTGATCCTGGACCATCAAAGTTCACTGATGTTGATCCTGGACCATCAAGATTCAAATTCACTTATGTTGATCCTGGACCATCAAGATTCAAATTCACTTATGTTGATCCTGGACCATCAAGGATCAAACTGACTAATGTTCAGCCTGGACCATCTAGAGTAAAATTTACTGATGTTGATCCTGGACCATCAAGAGTAAAATTCACTGATGTTGATCCTGGACCATCAAGATTAAAATTGACTGATGTTGATCCTGGACCATCAAGAGTAAAATTCACTGATGTTGATCCTGGAACATCAAGATCAAAATTGACTGTTGTTGATCCTGGACCATCAAGATTCAAATTGACTGATGTTGATCCTGGACCATCAAGAGTAAAATTGACTGATGTTGATCCTGGACCATCAAGATTAAAATTCACTGATGTTGATCCTGGACCATCAAGAATAAAATTGACTGTTGTTGATCCTGGACCATCAAGATTCAAATTAACTGATGTTGATCCTGGACCATCAAAGTTCACTGATGTTGATCCTGGACCATCAAGATTCTAATTCACTGATGTTGATCCTGGACCATCAAGATTAAAACTGACTGATGTTGATCCTGGACCATCAAGATTAAAATTGACTGATGTTGATCCTGGACCATCAAGAGTAAAATTCACTGATGTTGATCCTGGACCATCAAGATTCAAATTCACTGATGTTGATCCTGGACCATCAAAGTTCACTGATGTTGATCCTGGACCATCAAGATTCAAATTCACTGATGTTGATCCTGGACCATCAAGATTAAAATTTACTGATGTTGATCCTGGACCATCAAGAGTAAAATTCACTGATGTTGATCCTGGACCATCAAGAGTAAAATTGACTGATTTTGATCCTGGACCATCAAGATTCAAATTCACTTTTGTTGATCCTGGACCATCAAGGATCAAATTGACTAATGTTCAGCCTGGACCATCTAGAGTAAAATTCACTGATCTTGATCCTGGACCATCAAGATTAAAATTCACTGATGTTGATCCTGGACCATCAAGAGTAAAATTCACTGATGTTGATCCTGGACCATCAAGATTAAAAATGACTGATGTTGATCCTGGACCATCAAGATTAAAATTGACTGATGTTGATCCTGGACCATCAAAGTTCACTGATGTTAATCCTGGACCATCAAGAGTAAAATTCACTGATGTTGATCCTGGACCATCAAGGATCAAATTCTCTTATGTTGATCCTGGACCATCAAGATTAAAACTGACTGATGTTGATCCTGGACCATCAAGATTAAAATTGACTGATGTTGATCCTGGACCATCAAGAGTAAAATTCACTGATGTTGATCCTGGACCATCAAGATTAAAATTCACTGATGTTGATCCTGGACCATCAAGAGTAAAATTCACTGATGTTGATCCTGGACCATCAAGAGTAAAATTCACTGATGTTGATCCTGGACCATCAAGAATAAAATTGACTGTTGTTGATCCTGGACCATCAAGATTCAAATTAACTGATGTTGATCCTGGACCATCAAAGTTCACTGATGTTGATCCTGGACCATCAAGATTCTAATTCACTGATGTTGATCCTGGACCATCAAGATTAAAACTGACTGATGTTGATCCTGGACCATCAAGATTAAAATTGACTGATGTTGATCCTGGACCATCAAGAGTAAAATTCACTGATGTTGATCCTGGACCATCAAGATTCAAATTCACTGATGTTGATCCTGGACCATCAAAGTTCACTGATGTTGATCCTGGACCATCAAAATTCAAATTCACTGATGTTGATCCTGGACCATCAAGATTAAAATTTACTGATGTTGATCCTGGACCATCAAGAGTAAAATTCACTGATGTTGATCCTGGACCATCAAGAGTAAAATTGACTGATTTTGATCCTGGACCATCAAGATTCAAATTCACTTATGTTGATCCTGGACCATCAAGGATTAAATTGACTAATGTTCAGCCTGGACCATCTAGAGTAAAATTCACTGATCTTGATCCTGGACCATCAAGATTAAAATTCACTGATGTTGATCCTGGACCATCAAGAGTAAAATTCACTGATGTTGATCCTGGACCATCAAGATTAAAATTGACTGATGTTGATCCTGGACCATCAAGAGTAAAATTCACTGATGTTGATCCTGGACCATCAAGATTAAAATTCACTGTTGTTGATCCTGGACCATCAAGATTCAAATTAACTGATGTTGATCCTGGACCATCAAAGTTCACTGATGTTGATCCTGGACCATCAAGATTCTAATTCACTGATGTTAATCCTGGACCATCAAGAGTAAAATTCACTGATGTTGATCCTGGACCATCAAGGATTAAATTCACTTATGTTGATCCTGGACCATCAAGAGTAAAATTAACTGATGTTGATCCTGGACCATCAAGATTAAAACTGACTGATGTTGATCCTGGACCATCAAGATTAAAATTGACTGATGTTGATCCTGGACCATCAAGAGTAAAATTCACTGATGTTGATCCTGGACCATCAAGATTCAAATTCACTGATGTTGATCCTGGACCATCAAAGTTCACTGATGTTGATCCTGGACCATCAAGATTCTAATTCACTGATGTTGATCCTGGACCATCAAGATTAAAATTTACTGATGTTGATCCTGGACCATCAAGAGTAAAATTTACTGATGTTGATCCTGGACCATCAAGAGTAAAATTGACTGATGTTGATCCTGGACCATCAAGATTAAAATTCACTGATGTTGATCCTGGACCATCAAGAATAAAATTGACTGTTGTTGATCCTGGACCATCAAGATTCAAATTAACTTATGTTGATCCTGGACCATCAAGAGTTAAATTCACTGATGTTGATCCTGGACCATCAAGAGTAAAATTGACTGATGTTGATCCTGGACCATCAAGATTCAAATTCACTTATGTTGATCCTGGACCATCAAGATTAAAATTTACTTATGTTGATCCTGGACCATCAAGAGTAAAAATCACTGATGTTGATCCTGGACCATCAAGATTCAAATTCACTGATGTTGATCCTGGACCATCAAAGTTCACTGATGTTGATCCTGGACCATCAAGATTCAAATTCACTGATGTTGATCCTGGACCATCAAAGTTCACTGATGTTGATCCTGGACCATCAAGATTCAAATTCACTTATGTTGATCCTGGACCATCAAGATTCAAATTCACTTATGTTGATCTTGGACCATCAAGGATCAAATTGACTAATGTTCAGCCTGGACCATCTAGAGTAAAATTCACTGATGTTGATC
This sequence comes from Danio rerio, assembly GCF_052040795.2. Lineage (NCBI taxonomy): Eukaryota > Metazoa > Chordata > Actinopteri > Cypriniformes > Danionidae > Danio > Danio rerio. The sequence goes on along the minus strand of NC_141038.1, from coordinate 10,536,357 downwards.
CTGGACCATCAAGATTAAAATTCACTGATGTTGATCCTGGACCATCAAGAGTAAAATTCACTGATGTTGATCCTGGACCATCAAGATTCAAATTCACTTATGTTGATCCTGGACCATCAAGATTCAAATTCACTTATGTTGATCCTGGACCATCAAGGATCAAATTGACTAATGTTCAGCCTGGACCATCTAGAGTAAAATTCACTGATGTTGATCCTGGACCATCAAGATTAAAATTCACTGATGTTGATCCTGGACCATCAAGAGTAAAATTCACTGATGTTGATCCTGGACCATCAAGAGTAAAATTCACTGATGTTGATCCTGGACCATCAAGATTAAAATTGACTGATGTTGATCCTGGACCATCAAGAGTAAAATTCACTGATGTTGATCCTGGACCATCAAGATTAAAATTGACTGTTGTTGATCCTGGACCATCAAGATTCAAATTGACTGATGTTGATCCTGGACCATCAAGAGTAAAATTGACTGATGTTGATCCTGGACCATCAAGATTAAAATTCACTGATGTTGATCCTGGACCATCAAGAATAAAATTGACTGTTGTTGATCCTGGACCATCAAGATTCAAATTAACTGATGTTGATCCTGGACCATCAAAGTTCACTGATGTTGATCCTGGACCATCAAGATTCAAATTCACTGATGTTGATCCTGGACCATCAAGATTCAAATTCACTGATGTTGATCCTGGACCATCAAAGTTCACTGATGTTTATCCTGGACCATCAAGATTCAAATTCACTGATGTTGATCCTGGACCATCAAGATTAAAATTTACTGATGTTGATCCTGGACCATCAAGAGTAAAATTCACTGATGTTGATCCTGGACCATCAAGAGTAAAATTGACTGATTTTGATCCTGGACCATCAAGATTCAAATTCACTTATGTTGATCCTGGACCATCAAGGATCAAATTGACTAATGTTCAGCCTGGACCATCTAGAGTAAAATTCACTGATGTTGATCCTGGACCATCAAGATTAAAATTCACTGATGTTGATCCTTGACCATCAAGAGTAAAATTCACTGATGTTGATCCTGGACCATCAAGATTAAAATTGACTGATGTTGATCCTGGACCATCAAGAGTAAAATTCACTGATGTTGATCCTGGACCATCAAGATTAAAATTGACTGTTGTTGATCCTGGACCATCAAGAGTAAAATTGACTGATTTTGATCCTGGACCATCAAGATTCAAATTCACTTATGTTGATACTGGACCATCAAGGATCAAATTGACTAATGTTCAGCCTGGACCATCTAGAGTAAAATTCACTGATCTTGATCCTGGACCATCAAGATTAAAATTGACTGATGTTGATCCTGGACCATCAAGAGTAAAATTCACTGATGTTGATCCTGGACCATCAAGATTCAAATTCACTGATGTTGATCCTGGACCATCAAAGTTCACTGATGTTGATCCTGGACCATCAAGATTCAAATTCACTTATGTTGATCCTGGACCATCAAGATTCAAATTCACTTATGTTGATCCTGGACCATCAAGGATCAAATTGACTAATGTTCAGCCTGGACCATCTAGAGTAAAATTCACTGATGTTAATCCTGGACCATCAAGATTAAAATTCACTGATGTTGATCCTGGACCATCAAGAGTAAAATTCACTGATGTTGATCCTGGATCATCAAGATTCAAATTCACTTATGTTGATCCTGGACCATCAAGATTCAAATTCACTTATGTTGATCCTAGGCCATCAAGGATCAAATTGACTAATGTTCAGCCTGGACCATCTAGAGTAAAATTCACTGATGTTGATCCTGGACCATCAAGATTAAAATTCACTGATGTTGATCCTGGACCATCAAGAGTAAAATTCACTGATGTTGATCCTGGACCATCAAGATTAAAATTCACTGATGTTGATCCTGGACCATCAAGATTCTAATTCACTGATGTTGATCCTGGACCATCAAGATTAAAACTGACTGATGTTGATCCTGGACCATCAAGATTAAAATTGACTGATGTTGATCCTGGACCATCAAAATTCACTGATGTTGATCCTGAACCATCAAGGATCAAATTGACTAATGTTCAGCCTGGACCATCTAGAGTAAAATTTACTGATGTTGATCCTGGACCATCAAGAGTAAAATTCACTGATGTTGATCCTGGACCATCAAGATTAAAATTGACTGATGTTGATCCTGGACCATCAAGATCAAAATTGACTGTTGTTGATCCTGGACCATCAAGATTCAAATTGACTGATGTTGATCCTGGACCATCAAGATTAAAATTCACTGATGTTGATCCTGGACCATCAAGAATAAAATTGACTGTTGTTGATCCTGGACCATCAAGATTCAAATTAACTGATGTTGATCCTGGACCATCAAAGTTCACTGATGTTGATCCTGGACCATCAAGATTAAAACTGACTGATGTTGATCCTGGACCATCAAGATTAAAATTGACTGATGTTGATCCTGGACCATCAAGAGTAAAATTCACTGATGTTGATCCTGGACCATCAAGATTCAAATTCACTTATGTTGATCCTGGACCATCAAGATTCAAATTCACTTATGTTGATCTTGGACCATCAAGGATCAAATTGACTAATGTTCAGCCTGGACCATCTAGAGTAAAATTCACTGATGTTGATCCTGGACCATCAAGATTAAAATTCACTGATGTTGATCCTGGACCATCAAGAGTAAAATTCACTGATGTTGATCCTGGACCATCAAGATTCAAATTCACTTATGTTGATCCTGGACCATCAAGATTCAAATTCACTTATGTTGATCCTGGACCATCAAGGATCAAATTGACTAATGTTCAGCCTGGACCATCTAGAGTAAAATTCACTGATGTTGATCCTGGACCATCAAGATTAAAATTCACTGATGTTGATCCTGGACCATCAAGAGTAAAATTCACTGATGTTGATCCTGGACCATCAAGAGTAAAATTCACTGATGTTGATCCTGGACCATCAAGATTAAAATTGACTGATGTTGATCCTGGACCATCAAGAGTAAAATTCACTGATGTTGATCCTGGACCATCAAGATTAAAATTGACTGTTGTTGATCCTGGACCATCAAGATTCAAATTGACTGATGTTGATCCTGGACCATCAAGAGTAAAATTGACTGATGTTGATCCTGGACCATCAAGATTAAAATTCACTGATGTTGATCCTGGACCATCAAGAATAAAATTGACTGTTGTTGATCCTGGACCATCAAGATTCAAATTAACTGATGTTGATCCTGGACCATCAAAGTTCACTGATGTTGATCCTGGACCATCAAGATTCAAATTCACTGATGTTGATCCTGGACCATCAAGATTCAAATTCACTGATGTTGATCCTGGACCATCAAAGTTCACTGATGTTGATCCTGGACCATCAAGATTCAAATTCACTGATGTTGATCCTGGACCATCAAGATTAAAATTTACTGATGTTGATCCTGGACCATCAAGATTCAAATTCACTGATGTTGATCCTGGACCATCAAGGATCAAATTGACTAATGTTCAGCCTGGACCATCTAGAGTAAAATTCACTGATGTTGATCCTGGACCATCAAGATTAAAATTCACTGATGTTGATCCTTGACCATCAAGAGTAAAATTCACTGATGTTGATCCTGGACCATCAAGATTAAAATTGACTGATGTTGATCCTGGACCATCAAGAGTAAAATTCACTGATGTTGATCCTGGACCATCAAGATTAAAATTGACTGTTGTTGATCCTGGACCATCAAGAGTAAAATTGACTGATTTTGATCCTGGACCATCAAGATTCAAATTCACTTATGTTGATACTGGACCATCAAGGATCAAATTGACTAATGTTCAGCCTGGACCATCTAGAGTAAAATTCACTGATCTTGATCCTGGACCATCAAGATTAAAATTGACTGATGTTGATCCTGGACCATCAAGAGTAAAATTCACTGATGTTGATCCTGGACCATCAAGATTCAAATTCACTGATGTTGATCCTGGACCATCAAAGTTCACTGATGTTGATCCTGGACCATCAAGATTCAAATTCACTTATGTTGATCCTGGACCATCAAGATTCAAATTCACTTATGTTGATCCTGGACCATCAAGGATCAAATTGACTAATGTTCAGCCTGGACCATCTAGAGTAAAATTCACTGATGTTAATCCTGGACCATCAAGATTAAAATTCACTGATGTTGATCCTGGACCATCAAGAGTAAAATTCACTGATGTTGATCCTGGATCATCAAGATTCAAATTCACTTATGTTGATCCTGGACCATCAAGATTCAAATTCACTTATGTTGATCCTGGACCATCAAGGATCAAATTGACTAATGTTCAGCCTGGACCATCTAGAGTAAAATTCACTGATGTTGATCCTGGACCATCAAGATTAAAATTCACTGATGTTGATCCTGGACCATCAAGAGTAAAATTCACTGATGTTGATCCTGGACCATCAAGATTAAAATTCACTGATGTTGATCCTGGACCATCAAGATTCTAATTCACTGATGTTGATCCTGGACCATCAAGATTAAAACTGACTGATGTTGATCCTGGACCATCAAGATTAAAATTGACTGATGTTGATCCTGGACCATCAAGAGTAAAATTCACTGATGTTGATCCTGGACCATCAAGATTCAAATTCACTGATGTTGATCCTGGACCATCAAAGTTCACTGATGTTGATCCTGGACCATCAAGATTCAAATTCACTGATGTTGATCCTGGACCATCAAGATTAAAATTTACTGATGTTGATCCTGGACCATCAAGAGTAAAATTCACTGATGTTGATCCTGGACCATCAAGAGTAAAATTGACTGATTTTGATCCTGGACCATCAAGATTCAAATTCACTTATGTTGATCCTGGACCATCAAGGATCAAATTGACTAATGTTCAGCCTGGACCATCTAGAGTAAAATTCACTGATGTTGATCCTGGACCATCAAGATTAAAATTCACTGATGTTGATCCTGGACCATCAAGAGTAAAATTCACTGATGTTGATCCTGGACCATCAAGATTAAAATTGACTGATGTTGATCCTGGACCATCAAGAGTAAAATTCACTGATGTTGATCCTGGACCATCAAGATTAAAATTGACTGTTGTTGATCCTGGACCATCAAAGTTCACTGATGTTGATCCTGGACCATCAAGATTCAAATTCACTTATGTTGATCCTGGACCATCAAGATTCAAATTCCCTTATGTTGATCCTGGACCATCAAGGATCAAATTGACTAATGTTCAGCCTGGACCATCTAGAGTAAAATTCACTGATGTTGATCCTGGACCATCAAGATTAAAATTCACTGATGTTGATCCTGGACCATCAAGAGTAAAATTCACTGATGTTGATCCTGGATCATCAAGATTCAAATTCACTTATAATGATCCTGGACCATCAAGATTCAAATTCACTTATGTTGATCCTGGACCATCAAGGATCAAATTGACTAATGTTCAGCCTGGACCATCTAGAGTAAAATTCACTGATGTTGATCCTGGACCATCAAGATTAAAATTCACTGATGTTGATCCTGGACAGTCAAGAGTAAAATTCACTGATGTTGATCCTGGACCATCAAGAGTAAAATTCACTGATGTTGATCCTGGACCATCAAGATTAAAATTGACTGATGTTGATCCTGGACCATCAAGAGTAAAATTTACTGATGTTGATCCTGGACCATCAAGATTAAAATTGACTGTTGTTGATCCTGGACCATCAAGATTCAAATTGACTGATGTTGATCCTGGACCATCAAGAGTAAAATTGACTGATGTTGATCCTGGACCATCAAGATTAAAATTCACTGATGTTGATCCTGGACCATCAAGATTAAAATTGACTGTTGTTGATCCTGGACCATCAAGATTCAAATTGACTGATGTTGATCCTGGACCATCAAGAGTAAAATTGACTGATGTTGATCCTGGACCATCAAGATTAAAATTCACTGATGTTGATCCTGGACCATCAAGAATAAAATTGACTGTTGTTGATCCTGGACCATCAAGATTCAAATTAACTGATGTTGATCCTGGACCATCAAAGTTCACTGATGTTGATCCTGGACCATCAAGATTCTAATTCACTGATGTTGATCCTGGACCATCAAGATAAAAACTGACTGATGTTGATCCTGGACCATCAAGATTAAAATTGACTGATGTTGATCCTGGACCATCAAGAGTAAAATTCACTGATGTTGATCCTGGACCATCAAGATTCAAATTCACTGATGTTGATCCTGGACCATCAAAGTTCACTGATGTTGATCCTGGACCATCAAGATTCAAATTCACTGATGTTGATCCTGGACCATCAAGATTAAAATTTACTGATGTTGATCCTGGACTATCAAGAGTAAAATTCACTGATGTTGATCCTGGACCATCAAGAGTAAAATTGACTGATTTTGATCCTGGACCATCAAGATTCAAATTCACTTATGTTGATCCTGGACCATCAAGGATCAAATTGACTAATGTTCAGCCTGGACCATCTAGAGTAAAATTCACTGATGTTGATCCTGGACCATCAAGATTAAAATTCACTGATGTTGATCCTGGACCATCAAGAGTAAAATTCACTGATGTTGATCCTGGACCATCAAGATTAAAATTGACTGATGTTGATCCTGGACCATCAAGAGTAAAATTCACTGATGTTGATCCTGGACCATCAAGATTAAAATTGACTGTTGTTGATCCTGGACCATCAAGAGTAAAATTGACTGATTTTGATCCTGGACCATCAAGATTCAAATTCACTTATGTTGATACTGGACCATCAAGGATCAAATTGACTAATGTTCAGCCTGGACCATCTAGAGTAAAATTCACTGATCTTGATCCTGGACCATCAAGATTAAAATTCACTGATGTTGATCCTGGACCATCAAGAGTAAAATTCACTGATGTTGATCCTGGACCATCAAGATTCAAATTCACTGATGTTGATCCTGGACCATCAAAGTTCACTGATGTTGATCCTGGACCATCAAGAATCAAATTCACTGATGTTGATCCTGGACCATCAAAGTTCACTGATGTTGATCCTGGACCATCAAGATTCAAATTCACTTATGTTGATCCTGGACCATCAAGATTCAAATTCACTTATGTTGATCCTGGACCATCAAGGATCAAATTGACTAATGTTCAGCCTGGACCATCTAGAGTAAAATTCACTGATGTTGATCCTGGACCATCAAGATTAAAATTCACTGATGTTGTTCCTGGACCATCAAGAGTAAAATTCACTGATGTTGATCCTGGACCATCAAGATTCAAATTCACTTATGTTGATCCTGGACCATCAAGATTCAAATTCACTTATGTTGATCCTGAACCATCAAGGATCAAATTGACTAATGTTCAGCCTGGACCATCTAGAGTAAAATTCACTGATGTTGATCCTGGACCATCAAGATTAAAATTCACTGATGTTGATCCTGGACCATCAAGAGTAAAATTCACTGATGTTGATCCTGGACCATCAAGAGTAAAATTCACTGATGTTGATCCTGGACCATCAAGATTAAAATTGACTGATGTTGATCCTGGACCATCAAGAGTAAAATTCACTGATGTTGATCCTGGACCATCAAGATTAAAATTGACTGTTGTTGATCCTGGACCATCAAGATTCAAATTGACTGATGTTGATCCTGGACCATCAAGAGTAAAATTGACTGATGTTGATCCTGGACCATCAAGATTAAAATTCACTGATGTTGATCCTGGACCATCAAGAATAAAATTGACTGTTGTTGATCCTGGACCATCAAGATTCAAATTAACTGATGTTGATCCTGGACCATCAAAGTTCACTGATGTTGATCCTGGACCATCAAGATTCTAATTCACTGATGTTGATCCTGGACCATCAAGATTAAAACTGACTGATGTTGATCCTGGACCATCAAGATTAAAATTGACTGATGTTGATCCTGGACCATCAAGAGTAAAATTCACTGATGTTGATCCTGGACCATCAAGATTCAAATTCACTGATGTTGATCCTGGACCATCAAAGTTCACTGATGTTGATCCTGGACCATCAAGATTCAAATTCACTGATGTTGATCCTGGACCATCAAGATTAAAATTTACTGATGTTGATCCTGGACCATCAAGAGTAAAATTCACTGATGTTGATCCTGGACCATCAAGAGTAAAATTGACTGATTTTGATCCTGGACCATCAAGATTCAAATTCACTTATGTTGATCCTGGACCATCAAGGATCAAATTGACTAATGTTCAGCCTGGACCATCTAGAGTAAAATTCACTGATGTTGATCCTGGACCATCAAGATTAAAATTCACTGATGTTGATCCTGGACCATCAAGAGTAAAATTCACTGATGTTGATCCTGGACCATCAAGATTAAAATTGACTGATGTTGATCCTGGACCATCAAGAGTAAAATTCACTGATGTTGATCCTGGACCATCAAGATTAAAATTGACTGTTGTTGATCCTGGACCATCAAGAGTAAAATTGACTGATTTTGATCCTGGACCATCAAGATTCAAATTCACTTATGTTGATACTGGACCATCAAGGATCAAATTGACTAATGTTCAGCCTGGACCATCTAGAGTAAAATTCACTGATCTTGATCCCGGACCATCAAGATTAAAATTCACTGATGTTGATCCTGGACCATCAAGAGTAAAATTCACTGATGTTGATCCTGGACCATCAAGATTAAAATTGACTGATGTTGATCCTGGACCATCAAGAGTAAAATTCACTGATGTTGATCCTGGACCATCAAGATTAAAATTGACTGTTGTTGATCCTGGACCATCAAGATTTAAGTTGACTGATGTTGATCCTGGACCATCAAGAGTAAAATTGACTGATGTTGATCCTGGACCATCAAGATTAAAATTCACTGATGTTGATCCTGGACCATCAAGAATAAAATTGACTGTTGTTGATCCTGGAACATCAAGATTCAAATTAACTGATGTTGATCCTGGACCATCAAAGTTCACTGATGTTGATCCTGGACCATCAAGATTCTAATTCACTGATGTTAATCCTGGACCATCAAGAGTAAAATTCACTGATGTTGATCCTGGACCATCAAGATTAAAACTGACTGATATTGATCCTGGACCATCAAGATTAAAATTGACTGATGTTGATCCTGGACCATCAAGAGTAAAATTCACTGATGTTGATCCTGGACCATCAAGATTCAAATTCACTGATGTTGATCCTGGACCATCAAAGTTCACTGATGTTGATCCTGGACCATCAAGATTCTAATTCACTGATGTTGATCCTGGACCATCAAGATTAAAATTTACTGATGTTGATCCTGGACCATCAAAGTTCACTGATGTTGATCCTGGACCATCAAGATTCTAATTCACTGATGTTGATCCTGGACCATCAAGAGTAAAATTCACTAATGTTGATCCTGGACCATCAAGGATCAAATTCACTTATGTTGATCCTGAACCATCAAGAGTAAAATTAACTGATGTTGATCCTGGACCATCAACATTAAAACTGACTGATGTTGATCCTGGACCATCAAGATTAAAATTGACTGATGTTGATCCTGGACCATCAAGAGTAAAATTCACTGATGTTGATCCTGGACCATCAAGATTCAAATTCACTGATGTTGATCCTGGACCATCAAAGTTCACTGATGTTGATCCTGGACCATCAAGATTCTAATTCACTGATGTTGATCCTGGACCATCAAGATTAAAATTTACTGATGTTGATCCTGGACCATCAAGAGTAAAATTCACTGATGTTGATCCTGGACCATCAAGAGTAAAATTGACTGATGTTGATCCTGGACCATCAAGATTAAAACTGACTGATGTTGATCCTGGACCATCAAGATTAAAATTGACTGATGTTGATCCTGGACCATCAAGAGTAAAATTCACTGATGTTGATCCTGGACCATCAAGATTAAAACTGACTGATGTTGATCCTGGACCATCAAGAGTAAAATTGACTGATGTTGATCCTGGACCATCAAGAGTAAAATTCACTGATGTTGATCCTGGACCATCAAGATTCAAATTCACTGATGTTGATCCTGGACCATTAAAATTCACTGATGTTGATCCTGGACCATCAAGATTAAAATTGACTGATGTTGATCCTGGACCATCAAGAGTAAAATTCACTGATGTTGATCCTGGACCATCAAGATTAAAACTGACTGATGTTGATCCTGGACCATCAAGAGTAAAATTGACTGATGTTGATCCTGGACCATCAAGAGTAAAATTCACTGATGTTGATCCTGGACCATCAAGATTCAAATTCACTGATGTTGATCCTGGACCATCAAAGTTCACTGATGTTGATCCTGGACCATCAAGATTCTAATTCACTGATGTTGATCCTGGACCATCAAGATTAAAATTCACTGATAATGATCCTGGACCATCAAGATTAAAATTGATTGATGTTGATCCTGGACCATCAAGATTTACTGATGTTGATCCTGGACCATCAAGATTCTAAATCACTGATGTTGATCCTGGACCATCAAGATTAAAATTGACTGATGTTCATCCTGGACCATCAAGATTAAAATTGAATGATGTTGATCCTGGACCATCAAGATTAAAATTGACTGATGTTGATCCTGAACCACCAAGATTAAAATTGACTGATGTTGATCCTGCACCACCAAGATTAAAATTGACTGATGTTGATCCTGAACCACCAAGATTAAAATTGATTGATGTTGATCCTGGACCATCAAGATTTACTGATGTTGATCCTGGACCATCAAGATTCTAAATCACTGATGTTGATCCTGGACCATCAAGATTAAAATTGACTGATGTTCATCCTGGACCATCAAGATTAAAATTGACTGATGTTGATCCTGAACCACCAAGATTAAAATTGATTGATGTTGATCCTGGACCATCAAGATTAAAATTCACTGATGTTGATCCTGGACCATCATGAGTAAAATTCACTGATGCTGATCCTGGACCATCATGAGTAAAATTCACTGATGTTGATCCTGGACCATCAAGATTAAAATTTACTTTTGTTGATCCTGGACCATCAAGATTCAAATTGACTGATGTTGATCCTGGACCATCAAAATTCACTGGTCTTGATCCTGAACCATCAAGGATCAAATTGACTAATGTTCAGCCTGGACCATCTAGAGTAAAATTCACTGATGTTGATCCTGGACCATCAAGAGTAAAATTGACTGTTGTTGATCCTGGACCATCAAGATTCAAATTGACTGATGTTGATCCTGTACCATCAAGAGTAAAATTCACTGATGTTGATCCTGGACCATCAAGATTAAAATTGACTGTTGTTGATCCTGGACCATCAAGATTCAAATTGACTGACGTTGATCCTGGACCATCAAGATTAAAATTTACTGATGTTGATCCTGGACCATCAAGAGTAAAATTGACTGTTGTTGATCCTGGACCATCAAGATTCAAATTAACTGATGTTGATCCTGGACCATCAAAGTTCACTGATGTTGATCCTGGACCATCAAGATTCTAATTCACTGATGTTGATCCTGGACCATCAAGAGTAAAATTGACTGATTTTGATCCTGGACCATCAAGATTCAAATTCACTTATGTTGATCCTGGACCATCAAGGATCAAATTGACTAATGTTCAGCCTGGACCATCTAGAGTAAAATTCACTGATGTTGATCCTGGACCATCAAGATTAAAATTCACTGATGTTGATCCTGGACCATCAAGAGTAAAATTCACTGATGTTGATCCTGGACCATCAAGATTAAAATTCACTGATGTTGATCCTGGACCATCAAGATTAAAATTCACTGATGTTGATCCTGGACCATCAAGATTAAAATTCACTGATGTTGATCCTGGACCATCAAGATTAAAATTGACTGATGTTGATCCTGGACCATCAAGAGTAAAATTCACTGATGTTGATCCTGGACCATCAAGATTAAAATTGACTGTTGTTGATCCTGGACCATCAAGATTTAAATTGACTGATGTTGATCCTGGACCATCAAGAGTAAAATTGCCTGATGTTGATCCTGGACCATCAAGATTAAAATTCACTGATGTTGATCCTGGACCATCAAGAATAAAATTGACTGTTGTTGATCCTGGACCATCAAGATTCAAATTAACTGATGTTGATCCTGGACCATCAAAGTTCACTGATGTTGATCCTGGACCATCAAGAATAAAATTGACTGTTGTTGATCCTGGACCATCAAGATTCAAATTAACTGATGTTGATCCTGGACCATCAAAGTTCACTGATGTTAATCCTGGACCATCAAGAGTAAAATTCACTGATGTTGATCCTGGACCATCAAGATTAAAACTGACTGATGTTGATCCTGGACCATCAAGATTAAAATTGACTGATGTTGATCCTGGACCATCAAGAGTAAAATTCACTGATGTTGATCCTGGACCATCAAGATTCAAATTCACTGATGTTGATCCTGGACCATCAAAGTTCACTGATGTTGATCCTGGACCATCAAGATTCTAATTCACTGATGTTGATCCTGGACCATCAAGATTAAAATTTACTGATGTTGATCCTGGACCATCAAAGTTCACTGATGTTGATCCTGGACCATCAAGATTCTAATTCACTGATGTTGATCCTGGACCATCAAAGTTCACTGATGTTGATCCTGGACCATCAAGATTCTAATTCACTGATGTTGATCCTGGACCATCAAGATTAAAATTTACTGATGTTGATCCTGGACCATCAAAGTTCACTGATGTTGATCCTGGACCATCAAGAGTAAAATTAACTGATGTTGATCCTGGACCATCAAGATTAAAACTGACTGATGTTGATCCTGGACCATCAAGATTAAAATTGACTGATGTTGATCCTGGACCATCAAGATTCAAATTCACTGATGTTGATCCTGGACCATCAAAGTTCACTGATGTTGATCCTGGACCATCAAGATTCTAATTCACTGATGTTGATCCTGGACCATCAAGATTAAAATTTACTGATGTTGATCCTGGACCATCAAGAGTAAAATTCACTGATGTTGATCCTGGACCATCAAGAGTAAAATTGACTGATGTTGATCCTGGACCATCAAGATTAAAACTGACTGATGTTGATCCTGGACCATCAAGATTAAAATTGACTGATGTTGATCCTGGACCATCAAGAGTAAAATTCACTGATGTTGATCCTGGACCATCAAGATTAAAATTGACTGATGTTGATCCTGGACCATCAAGAGTAAAATTCACTGATGTTGATCCTGGACCATCAAGATTCAAATTCACTGATGTTGATCCTGGACCATCAAAGTTCACTGATGTTGATCCTGGACCATCAAGATTCTAATTCACTGATGTTGATCCTGGACTATCAAGATTAAAATTGACTGATGTTGATCCTGGACCATCAAGAGTAAAATTCACTGATGTTGATCCTGGACCATCAAGAGTAAAATTGACTGATGTTGATCCTGGACCATCAAGATTAAAATTGACTGATGTTGATCCTGGACCATCAAGATTCAAATTGATTGATGTTGATCCTGGACCATCAAGATTCAAATTCACTGATGTTCATCCTGGACCATCAAGGATCAAATTCACAGATGTTGATCCTCGACCATCAAGAGTAAAATTCACTGATGTTGATCCTGGACCATCAAGATTAAAATTGACTGATGTTGATCCTGGACCATCAAGATTCTAATTCACTGATAATGATCCTGGACCATCAAGATTAAAATTGATTGATGTTGATCCTGGACCATCAAGATTCACTGATGTTGATCCTGGACCATCAAGATTCTAAATCACTGATGTTGATCCTGGACCATCAAGATTAAAATTGACTGATGTTCATCCTGGACCATCAAGATTAAAATTGACTGATGTTGATCCTGGACCATCAAGATTAAAATTGACTGATGTTGAACCTGAACCACCAAGATTAAAATTGATTGATGTTGATCCTGGACCATCAAGATTGAAATTCACTTATGTTGACCCTGGACCATCAAGATTAAAATTCACTGATGTTGATCCTGGACCATCATGAGTAAAATTCACTGATGCTGATCCTGGACCATCATGAGTAAAATTCACTGATGTTGATCCTGGACCATCAAGATTAAAATTTACTTTTGTTGATCCTGGACCATCAAGATTCAAATTGACTGATGTTGATCCTGGACCATCAAAATTCACTGGTCTTGATCCTGAACCATCAAGGATCAAATTGACTAATGTTCAGCCTGGACCATCTAGAGTAAAATTCACTGATGTTGATCCTGGACCATCAAGAGTAAAATTGACTGTTGTTGATCCTGGACCATCAAGATTAAAATTGACTGTTGTTGATCCTGGACCATCAAGATTCAAATTGACTGACGTTGATCCTGGACCATCAAGATTAAAATTTACTGATGTTGATCCTGGACCATCAAGAGTAAAATTGACTGTTGTTGATCCTGGACCATCAAGATTCAAATTAACTGATGTTGATCCTGGACCATCAAAGTTCACTGATGTTGATCCTGGACCATCAAGATTCTAATTCACTGATGTTGATCCTGGACCATCAACAGTAAAATTCACTGATGTTGATCCTGGACCATCAAGAGTAAAATTGACTGATTTTGATCCTGGACCATCAAGATTCAAATTCACTTATGTTGATCCTGGACCATCAAGGATCAAATTGACTAATGTTCAGCCTGGACCATCTAGAGTAAAATTCACTGATGTTGATCCTGGACCATCAAGATTAAAATTCACTGATGTTGATCCTGGACCATCAAGAGTAAAATTCACTGATGTTGATCCTGGACCATCAAGATTAAAATTCACTGATGTTGATCCTGGACCATCAAGATTAAAATTCACTGATGTTGATCCTGGACCATCAAGATTAAAATTGACTGATGTTGATCCTGGACCATCAAGAGTAAAATTCACTGATGTTGATCCTGGACCATCAAGATTCAAATTCACTGATGTTGATCCTGGACCATCAAAGTTCACTGATGTTGATCCTGGACCATCAAGATTCAAATTCACTGATGTTGATCCTGGACCATCAAGATTAAAATTTACTGATGTTGATCCTGGACTATCAAGAGTAAAATTCACTGATGTTGATCCTGGACCATCAAGAGTACAATTGACTGATTTTGATCCTGGACCATCAAGATTCAAATTCACTTATGTTGATCCTGGACCATCAAGGATCAAATTGACTAATGTTCAGCCTGGACCATCTAGAGTAAAATTCACTGATGTTGATCCTGGACCATCAAGAGTAAAATTCACTGATGTTGATCCTGGACCATCAAGATTAAAATTGACTGATGTTGATCCTGGACCATCAAGAGTAAAATTCACTGATGTTGATCCTGGACCATCAAGATTAAAATTGACTGTTGTTGATCCTGGACCATCAAGAGTAAAATTGACTGATTTTGATCCTGGACCATCAAGATTCAAATTCACTTATGTTGATACTGGACCATCAAGGATCAAATTGACTAATGTTCAGCCTGGACCATCTAGAGTAAAATTCACTGATCTTGATCCTGGACCATCAAGATTAAAATTCACTGATGTTGATCCTGGACCATCAAGAGTAAAATTCACTGATGTTGATCCTGGACCATCAAGATTCAAATTCACTGATGTTGATCCTGGACCATCAAAGTTCACTGATGTTGATCCTGGACCATCAAGAATCAAATTCACTGATGTTGATCCTGGACCATCAAAGTTCACTGATGTTGATCCTGGACCATCAAGATTCAAATTCACTTATGTTGATCCTGGACCATCAAGATTTAAATTCACTTATGTTGATCCTGGACCATCAAGGATCAAATTGACTAATGTTCAGCCTGGACCATCTAGAGTAAAATTCACTGATGTTGATCCTGGACCATCAAGATTAAAATTCACTGATGTTGTTCCTGGACCATCAAGAGTAAAATTCACTGATGTTGATCCTGGACCATCAAGATTCAAATTCACTTATGTTGATCCTGGACCATCAAGATTCAAATTCACTTATGTTGATCCTGAACCATCAAGGATCAAATTGACTAATGTTCAGCCTGGACCATCTAGAGTAAAATTCTCTGATGTTGATCCTGGACCATCAAGATTAAAATTCACTGATGTTGATCCTGGACCATCAAGAGTAAAATTCACTGATGTTGATCCTGGACCATCAAGAGTAAAATTCACTGATGTTGATCCTGGACCATCAAGATTAAAATTGACTGATGTTGATCCTGGACCATCAAGAGTAAAATTCACTGATGTTGATCCTGGACCATCAAGATTAAAATTGACTGTTGTTGATCCTGGACCATCAAGATTCAAATTGACTGATGTTGATCCTGGACCATCAAGAGTAAAATTGACTGATGTTGATCCTGGACCATCAAGATTAAAATTCACTGATGTTGATCCTGGACCATCAAGAATAAAATTGACTGTTGTTGATCCTGGACCATCAAGATTCAAATTAACTGATGTTGATCCTGGACCATCAAAGTTCACTGATGTTGATCCTGGACCATCAAGATTCTAATTCACTGATGTTGATCCTGGACCATCAAGATTAAAACTGACTGATGTTGATCCTGGACCATCAAGATTAAAATTGACTGATGTTGATCCTGGACCATCAAGAGTAAAATTCACTGATGTTGATCCTGGACCATCAAAGTTCACTGATGTTGATCCTGGACCATCAAGATTCAAATTCACTGATGTTGATCCTGGACCATCAAGATTAAAATTTACTGATGTTGATCCTGGACCATCAAGAGTAAAATTCACTGATGTTGATCCTGGACCATCAAGAGTAAAATTGACTGATTTTGATCCTGGACCATCAAGATTCAAATTCACTTATGTTGATCCTGGACCATCAAGGATCAAATTGACTAATGTTCAGCCTGGACCATCTAGAGTAAAATTCACTGATGTTGATCCTGGACCATCAAGATTAAAATTCACTGATGTTGATCCTGGACCATCAAGAGTAAAATTCACTGATGTTGATCCTGGACCATCAAGATTAAAATTGACTGATGTTGATCCTGGACCATCAAGAGTAAAATTCACTGATGTTGATCCTGGACCATCAAGATTAAAATTGACTGTTGTTGATCCTGGACCATCAAGAGTAAAATTGACTGATTTTGATCCTGGACCATCAAGATTCAAATTCACTTATGTTGATACTGGACCATCAAGGATCAAATTGACTAATGTTCAGCCTGGACCATCTAGAGTAAAATTCACTGATCTTGATCCCGGACCATCAAGATTAAAATTCACTGATGTTGATCCTGGACCATCAAGAGTAAAATTCACTGATGTTGATCCTGGACCATCAAGATTAAAATTGACTGATGTTGATCCTGGACCATCAAGAGTAAAATTCACTGATGTTGATCCTGGACCATCAAGATTAAAATTGACTGTTGTTGATCCTGGACCATCAAGATTTAAGTTGACTGATGTTGATCCTGGACCATCAAGAGTAAAATTGACTGATGTTGATCCTGGACCATCAAGATTAAAATTCACTGATGTTGATCCTGGACCATCAAGAATAAAATTGACTGTTGTTGATCCTGGAACATCAAGATTCAAATTAACTGATGTTGATCCTGGACCATCAAAGTTCACTGATGTTGATCCTGGACCATCAAGATTCTAATTCACTGATGTTAATCCTGGACCATCAAGAGTAAAATTCACTGATTTTGATCCTGGACCATCAAGATTAAAACTGACTGATATTGATCCTGGACCATCAAGATTAAAATTGACTGATGTTGATCCTGGACCATCAAGAGTAAAATTCACTGATGTTGATCCTGGACCATCAAGATTCAAATTCACTGATGTTGATCCTGGACCATCAAAGTTCACTGATGTTGATCCTGGACCATCAAGATTCTAATTCACTGATGTTGATCCTGGACCATCAAGATTAAAATTTACTGATGTTGATCCTGGACCATCAAAGTTCACTGATGTTGATCCTGGACCATCAAGATTCTAATTCACTGATGTTGATCCTGGACCATCAAGAGTAAAATTCACTAATGTTGATCCTGGACCATCAAGGATCAAATTCACTTATGTTGATCCTGAACCATCAAGAGTAAAATTAACTGATGTTGATCCTGGACCATCAACATTAAAACTGACTGATGTTGATCCTGGACCATCAAGATTAAAATTGACTGATGTTGATCCTGGACCATCAAGAGTAAAATTCACTGATGTTGATCCTGGACCATCAAGATTCAAATTCACTGATGTTGATCCTGGACCATCAAAGTTCACTGATGTTGATCCTGGACCATCAAGATTCTAATTCACTGATGTTGATCCTGGACCATCAAGATTAAAATTTACTGATGTTGATCCTGGACCATCAAGAGTAAAATTCACTGATGTTGATCCTGGACCATCAAGAGTAAAATTGACTGATGTTGATCCTGGACCATCAAGATTAAAACTGACTGATGTTGATCCTGGACCATCAAGATTAAAATTGACTGATGTTGATCCTGGACCATCAAGAGTAAAATTCACTGATGTTGATCCTGGACCATCAAGATTAAAACTGACTGATGTTGATCCTGGACCATCAAGAGTAAAATTGACTGATGTTGATCCTGGACCATCAAGAGTAAAATTTACTGATGTTGATCCTGGACCATCAAGATTCAAATTCACTGATGTTGATCCTGGACCATCAAAGTTCACTGATGTTGATCCTGGACCATCAAGATTCTAATTCACTGATGTTGATCCTGGACCATCAAGATTAAAATTCACTGATAATGATCCTGGACCATCAAGATTAAAATTGATTGATGTTGATCCTGGACCATCAAGATTTACTGATGTTGATCCTGGACCATCAAGATTCTAAATCACTGATGTTGATCCTGGACCATCAAGATTAAAATTGACTGATGTTCATCCTGGACCATCAAGATTAAAATTGAATGATGTTGATCCTGGACCATCAAGATTAAAATTGACTGATGTTGATCCTGAACCACCAAGATTAAAATTGACTGATGTTGATCCTGCACCACCAAGATTAAAATTGACTGATGTTGATCCTGAACCACCAAGATTAAAATTGATTGATGTTGATCCTGGACCATCAAGATTTACTGATGTTGATCCTGGACCATTAAGATTCTAAATCACTGATGTTGATCCTGGACCATCAAGATTAAAATTGACTGATGTTCATCCTGGACCATCAAGATTAAAATTGACTGATGTTGATCCTGAACCACCAAGATTAAAATTGATTGATGTTGATCCTGGACCATCAAGATTAAAATTCACTGATGTTGATCCTGGACCATCATGAGTAAAATTCACTGATGCTGATCCTGGACCATCATGAGTAAAATTCACTGATGTTGATCCTGGACCATCAAGATTAAAATTTACTTTTGTTGATCCTGGACCATCAAGATTCAAATTGACTGATGTTGATCCTGGACCATCAAAATTCACTGGTCTTGATCCTGAACCATCAAGGATCAAATTGACTAATGTTCAGCCTGGACCATCTAGAGTAAAATTCACTGATGTTGATCCTGGACCATCAAGAGTAAAATTGACTGTTGTTGATCCTGGACCATCAAGATTCAAATTGACTGATGTTGATCCTGGACCATCAAGAGTAAAATTCACTGATGTTGATCCTGGACCATCAAGATTAAAATTGACTGTTGTTGATCCTGGACCATCAAGATTCAAATTGACTGACGTTGATCCTGGACCATCAAGATTAAAATTTACTGATGTTGATCCTGGACCATCAAGAGTAAAATTGACTGTTGTTGATCCTGGACCATCAAGATTCAAATTAACTGATGTTGATCCTGGACCATCAAAGTTCACTGATGTTGATCCTGGACCATCAAGATTCTAATTCACTGATGTTGATCCTGGACCATCAACAGTAAAATTGACTGATGTTGAACCTGGACCATCAAGATTCAAATTCACTTATATTGATCCTGGACCATCAAGAGTAAAATTCACTGATGTTGA
Source organism: Danio rerio (assembly GCF_052040795.2). NCBI lineage: Eukaryota > Metazoa > Chordata > Actinopteri > Cypriniformes > Danionidae > Danio > Danio rerio. Next base: position 10,516,181 of record NC_141038.1, on the reverse strand, counting down.
TCCTGGACCATCAAGAGTAAAATTGACTGATTTTGATCCTGGACCATCAAGATTCAAATTCACTTATGTTGATCCTGGACCATCAAGGATCAAATTGACTAATGTTCAGCCTGGACCATCTAGAGTAAAATTCACTGATGTTGATCCTGGACCATCAAGATTAAAATTCACTGATGTTGATCCTGGACCATCAAGAGTAAAATTTACTGATGTTGATCCTGGACCATCAAGATTAAAATTCACTGATGTTGATCCTGGACCATCAAGATTAAAATTCACTGATGTTGATCCTGGACCATCAAGATTAAAATTGACTGATGTTGATCCTGGACCATCAAGAGTAAAATTCACTGATGTTGATCCTGGACCATCAAGATTAAAATTGACTGTTGTTGATCCTGGACCATCAAGATTTAAATTGACTGATGTTGATCCTGGACCATCAAGAGTAAAATTGACTGATGTTGATCCTGGACCATCAAGATTAAAATTCACTGATGTTGATCCTGGACCATCAAGAATAAAATTGACTGTTGTTGATCCTGGACCATCAAGATTCAAATTAACTGATGTTGATCCTGGACCATCAAAGTTCACTGATGTTGATCCTGGACCATCAAGAATAAAATTGACTGTTGTTGATCCTGGACCATCAAGATTCAAATTAACTGATGTTGATCCTGGACCATCAAAGTTCACTGATGTTAATCCTGGACCATCAAGATTCTAATTCACTGATGTTGATCCTGGACCATCAAAGTTCACTGATGTTGATCCTGGACCATCAAGATTCTAATTCACTGATGTTGATCCTGGACCATCAAGATTAAAATTTACTGATGTTGATCCTGGACCATCAAAGTTCACTGATGTTGATCCTGGACCATCAAGAGTAAAATTAACTGATGTTGATCCTGGACCATCAAGATTAAAACTGACTGATGTTGATCCTGGACCATCAAGATTAAAATTGACTGATGTTGATCCTGGACCATCAAGATTCAAATTCACTGATGTTGATCCTGGACCATCAAAGTTCACTGATGTTGATCCTGGACCATCAAGATTCTAATTCACTGATGTTGATCCTGGACCATCAAGATTAAAATTTACTGATGTTGATCCTGGACCATCAAGAGTAAAATTCACTGATGTTGATCCTGGACCATCAAGAGTAAAATTGACTGATGTTGATCCTGGACCATCAAGATTAAAACTGACTGATGTTGATCCTGGACCATCAAGATTAAAATTGACTGATGTTGATCCTGGACCATCAAGAGTAAAATTCACTGATGTTGATCCTGGACCATCAAGATTAAAACTGACTGATGTTGATCCTGGACCATCAAGATTAAAATTGACTGATGTTGATCCTGGACCATCAAGAGTAAAATTCACTGATGTTGATCCTGGACCATCAAGATTCAAATTCACTGATGTTGATCCTGGACCATCAAAGTTCACTGATGTTGATCCTGGACCATCAAGATTCTAATTCACTGATGTTGATCCTGGACTATCAAGATTAAAATTGACTGATGTTGATCCTGGACCATCAAGAGTAAAATTCACTGATGTTGATCCTGGACCATCAAGAGTAAAATTGACTGATGTTGATCCTGGACCATCAAGATTAAAATTGACTGATGTTGATCCTGGACCATCAAGATTCAAATTGATTGATGTTGATCCTGGACCATCAAGATTCAAATTCACTGATGTTCATCCTGGACCATCAAGGATCAAATTCACAGATGTTGATCCTCGACCATCAAGAGTAAAATTCACTGATGTTGATCCTGGACCATCAAGATTAAAATTGACTGATGTTGATCCTGGACCATCAAGATTCTAATTCACTGATAATGATCCTGGACCATCAAGATTAAAATTGATTGATGTTGATCCTGGACCATCAAGATTCACTGATGTTGATCCTGGACCATCAAGATTCTAAATCACTGATGTTGATCCTGGACCATCAAGATTAAAATTGACTGATGTTCATCCTGGACCATCAAGATTAAAATTGACTGATGTTGATCCTGGACCATCAAGATTAAAATTGACTGATGTTGAACCTGAACCACCAAGATTAAAATTGATTGATGTTGATCCTGGACCATCAAGATTGAAATTCACTTATGTTGACCCTGGACCATCAAGATTAAAATTCACTGATGTTGATCCTGGACCATCATGAGTAAAATTCACTGATGCTGATCCTGGACCATCATGAGTAAAATTCACTGATGTTGATCCTGGACCATCAAGATTAAAATTTACTTTTGTTGATCCTGGACCATCAAGATTCAAATTGACTGATGTTGATCCTGGACCATCAAAATTCACTGGTCTTGATCCTGAACCATCAAGGATCAAATTGACTAATGTTCAGCCTGGACCATCTAGAGTAAAATTCACTGATGTTGATCCTGGACCATCAAGAGTAAAATTGACTGTTGTTGATCCTGGACCATCAAGATTAAAATTGACTGTTGTTGATCCTGGACCATCAAGATTCAAATTGACTGACGTTGATCCTGGACCATCAAGATTAAAATTTACTGATGTTGATCCTGGACCATCAAGAGTAAAATTGACTGTTGTTGATCCTGGACCATCAAGATTCAAATTAACTGATGTTGATCCTGGACCATCAAAGTTCACTGATGTTGATCCTGGACCATCAAGATTCTAATTCACTGATGTTGATCCTGGACCATCAACAGTAAAATTCACTGATGTTGATCCTGGACCATCAAGAGTAAAATTGACTGATTTTGATCCTGGACCATCAAGATTCAAATTCACTTATGTTGATCCTGGACCATCAAGGATCAAATTGACTAATGTTCAGCCTGGACCATCTAGAGTAAAATTCACTGATGTTGATCCTGGACCATCAAGATTAAAATTCACTGATGTTGATCCTGGACCATCAAGAGTAAAATTCACTGATGTTGATCCTGGACCATCAAGATTAAAATTGACTGATGTTGATCCTGGACCATCAAGATTAAAATTCACTGATGTTGATCCTGGACCATCAAGATTAAAATTGACTGATGTTGATCCTGGACCATCAAGAGTAAAATTCACTGATGTTGATCCTGGACCATCAAGATTAAAATTGACTGTTGTTGATCCTGGACCATCAAGATTTAAATTGACTGATGTTGATCCTGGACCATCAAGAGTAAAATTGACTGATGTTGATCCTGGACCATCAAGATTAAAATTCACTGATGTTGATCCTGGACCATCAAAGTTCACTGATGTTGATCCTGGACCATCAAGAATAAAATTGACTGTTGTTGATCCTGGACCATCAAGATTCAAATTAACTGATGTTGATCCTGGACCATCAAAGTTCACTGATGTTAATCCTGGACCATCAAGAGTAAAATTCACTGATGTTGATCCTGGACCATCAAGATTAAAACTGACTGATGTTGATCCTGGACCATCAAGATTAAAATTGACTGATGTTGATCCTGGACCATCAAGAGTAAAATTCACTGATGTTGATCCTGGACCATCAAGATTCAAATTCACTGATGTTGATCCTGGACCATCAAAGTTCACTGATGTTGATCCTGGACCATCAAGATTCTAATTCACTGATGTTGATCCTGGACCATCAAGATTAAAATTTACTGATGTTGATCCTGGACCATCAAAGTTCACTGATGTTGATCCTGGACCATCAAGATTCTAATTCACTGATGTTGATCCTGGACCATCAAAGTTCACTGATGTTGATCCTGGACCATCAAGATTCTAATTCACTGATGTTGATCCTGGACCATCAAGATTAAAATTTACTGATGTTGATCCTGGACCATCAAAGTTCACTGATGTTGATCCTGGACCATCAAGAGTAAAATTAACTGATGTTGATCCTGGACCATCAAGATTAAAACTGACTGATGTTGATCCTGGACCATCAAGATTAAAATTGACTGATGTTGATCCTGGACCATCAAGATTCAAATTCACTGATGTTGATCCTGGACCATCAAAGTTCACTGATGTTGATCCTGGACCATCAAGATTCTAATTCACTGATGTTGATCCTGGACCATCAAGATTAAAATTTACTGATGTTGATCCTGGACCATCAAGAGTAAAATTCACTGATGTTGATCCTGGACCATCAAGAGTAAAATTGACTGATGTTGATCCTGGACCATCAAGATTAAAACTGACTGATGTTGATCCTGGACCATCAAGATTAAAATTGACTGATGTTGATCCTGGACCATCAAGAGTAAAATTCACTGATGTTGATCCTGGACCATCAAGATTAAAACTGACTGATGTTGATCCTGGACCATCAAGATTAAAATTGACTGATGTTGATCCTGGACCATCAAGAGTAAAATTCACTGATGTTGATCCTGGACCATCAAGATTCAAATTCACTGATGTTGATCCTGGACCATCAAAGTTCACTGATGTTGATCCTGGACCATCAAGATTCTAATTCACTGATGTTGATCCTGGACTATCAAGATTAAAATTGACTGATGTTGATCCTGGACCATCAAGAGTAAAATTCACTGATGTTGATCCTGGACCATCAAGAGTAAAATTGACTGATGTTGATCCTGGACCATCAAGATTAAAATTGATTGATGTTGATCCTGGACCATCAAGATTCAAATTCACTGATGTTCATCCTGGACCATCAAGGATCAAATTCACAGATGTTGATCCTCGACCATCAAGAGTAAAATTCACTGATGTTGATCCTGGACCATCAAGATTAAAATTGACTGATGTTGATCCTGGACCATCAAGATTCTAATTCACTGACAATGATCCTGGACCATCAAGATTAAAATTGATTGATGTTGATCCTGGACCATCAAGATTCACTGATGTTGATCCTGGACCATCAAGATTCTAAATCACTGATGTTGATCCTGGACCATCAAGATTAAAATTGACTGATGTTCATCCTGGACCATCAAGATTAAAATTGACTGATGTTCATCCTGGACCATCAAGATTAAAATTGACTGATGTTGAACCTGAACCACCAAGATTAAAATTGATTGATGTTGATCCTGGACCATCAAGATTGAAATTCACTTATGTTGACCCTGGACCATCAAGATTAAAATTCACTGATGTTGATCCTGGACCATCATGAGTAAAATTCACTGATGCTGATCCTGGACCATCATGAGTAAAGTTCACTGATGTTGATCCTGGACCATCAAGATTAAAATTTACTTTTGTTGATCCTGGACCATCAAGATTCAAATTGACTGATGTTGATCCTGGACCATCAAAATTCACTGGTCTTGATCCTGAACCATCAAGGATCAAATTGACTAATGTTCAGCCTGGACCATCTAGAGTAAAATTCACTGATGTTGATCCTGGACCATCAAGAGTAAAATTGACTGTTGTTGATCCTGGACCATCAAGATTCAAATTGACTGATGTTGATCCTGGACCATCAAGAGTAAAATTCACTGATGTTGATCCTGGACCATCAAGATTAAAATTGACTGTTGTTGATCCTGGACCATCAAGATTCAAATTGACTGACGTTGATCCTGGACCATCAAGATTAAAATTTACTGTTGTTGATCCTGGACCATCAAGAGTAAAATTGACTGTTGTTGATCCTGGACCATCAAGATTCAAATTAACTGATGTTGATCCTGGACCATCAAAGTTCACTGATGTTGATCCTGGACCATCAAGATTCTAATTCACTGATGTTGATCCTGGACCATCAACAGTAAAATTCACTGATGTTGATCCTGGACCATCAAGAGTAAAATTGACTGATTTTGATCCTGGACCATCAAGATTCAAATTCACTTATGTTGATCCTGGACCATCAAGGATCAAATTGACTAATGTTCAGCCTGGACCATCTAGAGTAAAATTCACTGATGTTGATCCTGGACCATCAAGATTAAAATTCACTGATGTTGATCCTGGACCATCAAGAGTAAAATTCACTGATGTTGATCCTGGACCATCAAGATTAAAATTCACTGATGTTGATCCTGGACCATCAAGATTAAAATTCACTGATGTTGATCCTGGACCATCAAGATTAAAATTGACTGATGTTGATCCTGGACCATCAAGAGTAAAATTCACTGATGTTGATCCTGGACCATCAAGATTAAAATTGACTGTTGTTGATCCTGGACCATCAAGATTTAAATTGACTGATGTTGATCCTGGACCATCAAGAGTAAAATTGACTGATGTTGATCCTGGACCATCAAGATTAAAATTCACTGATGTTGATCCTGGACCATCAAGAATAAAATTGACTGTTGTTGATCCTGGACCATCAAGATTCAAATTAACTGATGTTGATCCTGGACCATCAAAGTTCACTGATGTTGATCCTGGACCATCAAGAATAAAATTGACTGTTGTTGATCCTGGACCATCAAGATTCAAATTAACTGATGTTGATCCTGGACCATCAAAGTTCACTGATGTTAATCCTGGACCATCAAGAGTAAAATTCACTGATGTTGATCCTGGACCATCAAGATTAAAACTGACTGATGTTGATCCTGGACCATCAAGATTAAAATTGACTGATGTTGATCCTGGACCATCAAGAGTAAAATTCACTGATGTTGATCCTGGACCATCAAGATTCAAATTCACTGATGTTGATCCTGGACCATCAAAGTTCACTGATGTTGATCCTGGACCATCAAGATTCTAATTCACTGATGTTGATCCTGGACCATCAAGATTAAAATTTACTGATGTTGATCCTGGACCATCAAAGTTCACTGATGTTGATCCTGGACCATCAAGATTCTAATTCACTGATGTTGATCCTGGACCATCAAAGTTCACTGATGTTGATCCTGGACCATCAAGATTCTAATTCACTGATGTTGATCCTGGACCATCAAGATTAAAATTTACTGATGTTGATCCTGGACCATCAAAGTTCACTGATGTTGATCCTGGACCATCAAGAGTAAAATTAACTGATGTTGATCCTGGACCATCAAGATTAAAACTGACTGATGTTGATCCTGGACCATCAAGATTAAAATTGACTGATGTTGATCCTGGACCATCAAGATTCAAATTCACTGATGTTGATCCTGGACCATCAAAGTTCACTGATGTTGATCCTGGACCATCAAGATTCTAATTCACTGATGTTGATCCTGGACCATCAAGATTAAAATTTACTGATGTTGATCCTGGACCATCAAGAGTAAAATTCACTGATGTTGATCCTGGACCATCAAGAGTAAAATTGACTGATGTTGATCCTGGACCATCAAGATTAAAACTGACTGATGTTGATCCTGGACCATCAAGATTAAAATTGACTGATGTTGATCCTGGACCATCAAGAGTAAAATTCACTGATGTTGATCCTGGACCATCAAGATTAAAACTGACTGATGTTGATCCTGGACCATCAAGATTAAAATTGACTGATGTTGATCCTGGACCATCAAGAGTAAAATTCACTGATGTTGATCCTGGACCATCAAGATTCAAATTCACTGATGTTGATCCTGGACCATCAAAGTTCACTGATGTTGATCCTGGACCATCAAGATTCTAATTCACTGATGTTGATCCTGGACCATCAAGATTCAAATTCACTGATGTTCATCCTGGACCATCAAGGATCAAATTCACAGATGTTGATCCTCGACCATCAAGAGTAAAATTCACTGATGTTGATCCTGGACCATCAAGATTAAAATTGACTGATGTTGATCCTGGACCATCAAGATTCTAATTCACTGATAATGATCCTGGACCATCAAGATTAAAATTGATTGATGTTGATCCTGGACCATCAAGATTCACTGATGTTGATCCTGGACCATCAAGATTCTAAATCACTGATGTTGATCCTGGACCATCAAGATTAAAATTGACTGATGTTCATCCTGGACCATCAAGATTAAAATTGACTGATGTTGATCCTGGACCATCAAGATTAAAATTGACTGATGTTGAACCTGAACCACCAAGATTAAAATTGATTGATGTTGATCCTGGACCATCAAGATTGAAATTCACTTATGTTGACCCTGGACCATCAAGATTAAAATTCACTGATGTTGATCCTGGACCATCATGAGTAAAATTCACTGATGCTGATCCTGGACCATCATGAGTAAAATTCACTGATGTTGATCCTGGACCATCAAGATTAAAATTTACTTTTGTTGATCCTGGACCATCAAGATTCAAATTGACTGATGTTGATCCTGGACCATCAAAATTCACTGGTCTTGATCCTGAACCATCAAGGATCAAATTGACTAATGTTCAGCCTGGACCATCTAGAGTAAAATTCACTGATGTTGATCCTGGACCATCAAGATTAAAATTGACTGTTGTTGATCCTGGACCATCAAGATTCAAATTGACTGACGTTGATCCTGGACCATCAAGATTAAAATTTACTGTTGTTGATCCTGGACCATCAAGAGTAAAATTGACTGTTGTTGATCCTGGACCATCAAGATTCAAATTAACTGATGTTGATCCTGGACCATCAAAGTTCACTGATGTTGATCCTGGACCATCAAGATTCTAATTCACTGATGTTGATCCTGGACCATCAACAGTAAAATTGACTGATGTTGATCCTGGACCATCAAGAGTAAAATTGACTGTTGTTGATGCTGGACCATCAAGATTCAAATTAACTGATGTTGATCCTGGACCATCAAAGTTCACTGATGTTGATCCTGGACCATCAAGATTCTAATTCACTGATGTTGATCCTGGACCATCAACAGTAAAATTGACTGATGTTGAACCTGGACCATCAAGATTCAAATTCACTTATAATGATCCTGGACCATCAAGAGTAAAATTGACTGATGTTGATCCTGGACCATCAAGAGTAAAATTGACTGATGTTGATCCTGGACCATCAAGATTCAAATTCACTTATGTTGATCCTGGACCATCAAGAGTAAAATTCACTGATGTTGTTCCTGGACCATCAAGATTCTAATTCACTGATGTTGATCCTGGACCATCAAGATTAAAATTTACTGATGTTGATCCTGGACCATCAAGATTAAAATTTACTGATGTTGATCCTGGACCATCAAGATTCAAATTCACTGATGTTGATCCTGGACCATCAAAGTTCACTGATGTTGATCCTGGACCATCAAGATTCAAATTCTCTGATGTTGATCCTGGACCATCAAGATTAAAATTTACTGATGTTGATCCTGGACCATCAAGAGTAAAATTCACTGATGTTGATCCTGGACCATCAAGAGTAAAATTGACTGATGTTGATCCTGGACCATCAAGATTAAAACTGACTGATGTTGATCCTGGACCATCAAGATTAAAATTGACTGATGTTGATCCTGGACCATCAAGAGTAAAATTCACTGATGTTGATCCTGGACCATCAAGATTAAAACTGACTGATGTTGATCCTGGACCATCAAGATTAAAATTGACTGATGTTGATCCTGGACCATCAAAGTTCACTGATGTTGATCCTGGACCATCAAGATTCTAATTCACTGATGTTGATCCTGGACCATCAAGATTAAAATTTACTGATGTTGATCCTGGACCATCAAAGTTCACTGATGTTGATCCTGGACCATCAAGATTCTAATTCACTGATGTTGATCCTGGACCATCAAAGTTCACTGATGTTGATCCTGGACCATCAAGAGTAAAATTCACTGATGTTGATCCTGGACCATCAAGAGTAAAATTGACTGATGTTGATCCTGGACCATCAAGATTAAAACTGACTGATGTTGATCCTGGACCATCAAGATTAAAATTGACTGATGTTGATCCTGGACCATCAAGAGTAAAATTCACTGATGTTGATCCTGGACCATCAAGATTAAAACTGACTGATGTTGATCCTGGACCATCAAGATTAAAATTGACTGATGTTGATCCTGGACCATCAAGAGTAAAATTCACTGATGTTGATCCTGGACCATCAAGATTCAAATTCACTGATGTTGATCCTGGACCATCAAAGTTCACTGATGTTGATCCTGGACCATCAAGATTCTAATTCACTGATGATGATCCTGGACCATCAAGATTAAAATTTACTGATGTTGATCCTGGACCATCAACAGTAAAATTGACTGATGTTGAACCTGGACCATCAAGATTAAAATTGACTGATGTTGATCCTGGACCATCAAGATTCAAATTGATTGATGTTGATCCTGGACAATCAAGATTCAAATTCACTGATGTTCATCCTGGACCATCAAGGATCAAATTCACAGATGTTGATCCTCGACCATCAAGAGTAAAATTCACTGATGTTGATCCTGGATCATCAAGATTAAAATTGACTGATGTTGATCCTGGACCATCAAGATTCTAATTCACTGATAATGATCCTGGACCATCAAGATTAAAATTGATTGATGTTGATCCTGGACCATCAAGATTTACTGATGTTGATCCTGGACCATCAAGATTCTAAATCACTGATGTTGATCCTGGACCATCAAGATTAAAATTGACTGATGTTCATCCTGGACCATCAAGATTAAAATTGAATGATGTTGATCCTGGACCATCAAGATTAAAATTGACTGATGTTGATCCTGAACCACCAAGATTAAAATTGACTGATGTTGATCCTGAACCACCAAAATTAAAATTGACTGATGTTGATCCTGAACCACCAAGATTAAAATTGATTGATGTTGATCCTGGACCATCAAGATTTACTGATGTTGATCCTGGACCATCAAGATTCTAAATCACTGATGTTGATCCTGGACCATCAAGATTAAAATTGACTGATGTTCATCCTGGACCATCAAGATTAAAATTGACTGATGTTGATCCTGAACCACCAAGATTAAAATTAATTGATGTTGATCCTGGACCATCAAGATTCACTGATGTTGATCCTGGACCATCAAGATTCTAAATCACTGATGTTGATCCTGGACCATCAAGATTAAAATTGACTGATGTTCATCCTGGACCATCAAGATTAAAATTGACTGATGTTGATCCTGGACCATCAAGATTAAAATTGACTGATGTTGAACCTGAACCACCAAGATTAAAATTGATTGATGTTGATCCTGGACCATCAAGATTGAAATTCACTTATGTTGACCCTGGACCATCAAGATTAAAATTCACTGATGTTGATCCTGGACCATCATGAGTAAAATTCACTGATGCTGATCCTGGACCATCATGAGTAAAATTCACTGATGTTGATCCTGGACCATCAAGATTAAAATTTACTTTTGTTGATCCTGGACCATCAAGATTCAAATTGACTGATGTTGATCCTGGACCATCAAAATTCACTGGTCTTGATCCTGAACCATCAAGGATCAAATTGACTAATGTTCAGCCTGGACCATCTAGAGTAAAATTCACTGATGTTGATCCTGGACCATCAAGAGTAAAATTGACTGTTGTTGATCCTGGACCATCAAGATTAAAATTGACTGATGTTGATCCTGGACCATCAAGAGTAAAATTCACTGATGTTGATCCTGGACCATCAAGATTAAAATTGACTGTTGTTGATCCTGGACCATCAAGATTCAAATTGACTGACGTTGATCCTGGACCATCAAGATTAAAATTTACTGATGTTGATCCTGGACCATCAAGAGTAAAATTGACTGATGTTGATCCTGGACCATCAAAGTTCACTGATGTTGATCCTGGACCATCAAGATTCTAATTCACTGATGTTGATCCTGGACCATCAACAGTAAAATTGACTGATGTTGAACCTGGACCATCAAGATTCAAATTCACTTATATTGATCCTGGACCATCAAGAGTAAAATTCACTGATGTTGATCCTGGACCATCAAGAGTAAAATTGACTGATGTTGATCCTGGACCATCAAGATTCAAATTCACTTATGTTGATCCTGGACCATCAAGAGTAAAATTCACTGATGTTGATCCTGGACCATCAAGATTAAAATTTACTGATGTTGATCCTGGACCATCAAGATTAAAATTTACTGATGTTGATCCTGGACCATCAAGAGTAAAATTCACTGATGTTGATCCTGGACCATCAAGAGTAAAATTCACTGATGTTGATCCTGGACCATCAAGATTAAAATTCACTGATGTTGATCCTGGACCATCAAGAGTAAAATTCACTGATGTTGATCCTGGACCATCAAGATTAAAATTGACTGATGTTGATCCTGGACCATCAAGAGTAAAATTCACTGATGTTGATCCTGGACCATCAAGAATAAAAATTGACTGTTGTTGATCCTGGACCATCAAGATTCAAATTGACTGACGTTGATCCTGGACCATCAAGATTCAAATTAACTGATGTTGATCCTGGACCATCAAAGTTCACTGATGTTGATCCTGGACCATCAAGATTCTAATTCACTGATGTTGATCCTGGACCATCAACAGTAAAATTGACTGATGTTGAACCTGGACCCTTCAAGATTCAAATTCACTTATATTGATCCTGGACCATCAAGAGTAAAATTCACTGATGTTGATCCTGGACCATCAAGAGTAAAATTGACTGATGTTGATCCTGGACCATCAAGATTCAAATTCACTTATGTTGATCCTGGACCATCAAGAGTAAAATTCACTGATGTTGATCCTGGACCATCAAGATTAAAATTTACTGATGTTGATCCTGGACCATCAAGATTAAAATTTACTGATGTTGATCCTGGACCATCAAGAGTAAAATTCACTGATGTTGATCCTGGACCATCAAGATTCAAATTCACTGATGTTGATCCTGGACCATCAAAGTTCACTGATGTTGATCTTGGACCATCAAGATTCTAATTCACTGATGTTGATCCTGAACCATCAAGATTAAAATTTACTGATGTTGATCCTGGACCATCAAGAGTAAAATTCACTGATGTTGATCCTGGACCATCAAGAGTAAAATTGACTGATGTTGATCCTGGACCATCAAGATTCAAATTCACTTATGTTGATCCTGGACCATCAAGGATCAAATTGACTAATGTTCAGCCTGGACCATCTAGAGTAAAATTCACTGATGTTGATCCTGGACCATCAAGAGTAAAATTCACTGATGTTGATCCTGGACCATCAAGATTAAAATTGACTGATGTTGATCCTGGACCATCAAGAGTAAAATTCACTGATGTTGATCCTGGACCATCAAGATTCAAATTGACTGATGTTGATCCTGGACCATCAAGATTCAAATTGACTGATGTTGATCCTGGACCATTAAGAGTAAAATTGACTGATGTTGATCCTGGACCATCAAGATTAAAATTCACTGATGTTGATCCTGGACCATCAAGAATAAAATTGACTGTTGTTGATCCTGGACCATCAAGATTCAAATTAACTGATGTTGATCCTGGACCATCAAAGTTCACTGATGTTGATCCTTGACCATCAAGATTCTAATTCACTGATGTTGATCCTGGACCATCAAGATTCTAATTCACTGATGTTGATCCTGGACCATCAACAGTAAAATTGACTGATGTTGAACCTGGACCATCAAGATTCAAATTCACTTATGTTGATCCTGGACCATCAAGAGTAAAATTCACTGATGTTGATCCTGGACCATCAAGAGTAAAATTCACTGATGTTGATCCTGGACCATCAAGGATCAAATTCACTTATGTTGATCCTGGACCATCAAGAGTAAAATTCACTGATGTTGATCCTGGACCATCAAGATTAAAACTGACTGATGTTGATCCTGGACCATCAAGATTAAAATTGACTGATGTTGATCCTGGACCATCAAGAGTAAAATTCACTGATGTTGATCCTGGACCATCAAGATTCAAATTCACTGATGTTGAACCTGGACCATCAAAGTTCACTGATGTTGATCCTGGACCATCAAGATTCTAATTCACTGATGTTGATCCTGGACCATCAAGATTAAAATTTACTGATGTTGATCCTGGACCATCAAGAGTAAAATTGACTGATGTTGATCCTGGACCATCAAGAGTAAAATTGACTGATGTTGATCCTGGACCATCAAGATTCAAATTCACTTATGTTGTGTGATGGTTGATGGGTCAGATGACATTAATCATGTGAGACACAAAAAATCACTGATGTATTCTGATATTCCTATGCGTAAAAAGTACAACTCTTAACGATGAAATTAAACGTAAGAGAAAGGAAAGGCGACTCCGACAGAGGGCGCACCGAGCCAACAAATCAGCTGGACGAACTCTCTGTGAACCCCTTGCTACTTCAGATGACCCTCTTGCTAGTAGTCGAACTCTGAATGAACTCCCAACTTGTACTTTTGCTGAACTTTCTACCGAGTTCACGCACCTGAATTTAAGTGCATAACTATATAGCACATTATAAATCAAGGCTTATATTAAAATGCCTAAATGTTGATTTATATGATACAATGTACTCTTGATGACTATATATCTGTCTTTTTACTGTTCAAGTGATTTAGCATGCTCTTTGAATGTATGATTTAAGTAGTCTATGCACCTGTGTTTAGGGTTGATTTATGAATACTGTCACTGAGACACTGAGTATAAAAGCTGACATGTACTCTTCAGCTTTGCGCTTCCTGACTTCTGTTCATTGAGGTTGGTTGCCCTTTGTCTCTAACGAGAGGCAAAGTAAGGATTTCTTGTTTTCTGTTTGTCTTTTGTTTGTTCTACTTTTTCACTGGATTTTATTTTATTAGTAAAAGTGTATTTTATTAATTTTCTTCACTGGAGTGGACATTGACTTCATTTTCCAGAACCCATCTAAGTTACCCTGTGTGGTAAAGTATGCTCTAATTTATTCTTTTGCAAAATACGTTCTTTAAAGACGATCCTTTAACTAAACTCTTGCTAAGAAATATAGCTAAGGGAGGATCCTGATCTTAACTTTGTTTAATTAGGGTGATTAAATAAAGGGAAATCAGCACAGTTGATCCTGGACCATCAAGGTTAAAACTGACTGATGTTGATCCTGGACCATTAAGATTAAAATTGACTGATGTTGATCCTGGACCATCAAGAGTAAAATTCACTGATATTGATCCTGGACCATCAAGATTCAAATTCACTGATGTTGATCCTGGACCATCAAAGTTCACTGATGTTGATCCTGGACCATCAAGATTCTAATTCACTGATGTTGATCCTGGACCAACAAGATTAAAATTTACTGATGTTGATCCTGGACCATCAACAGTAAAATTGACTGATGTTGAACCTGGACCATCAAGGATCAAATTCACAGATGTTGATCCTCAACCATCAAGAGTAAAATTCACTGATGTTGATCCTGGACCATCAAGATTAAAATTGACTGATGTTGATCCTGGACCATCAAGATTCTAATTCACTGATAATGATCCTGGACCATCAAGATTAAAATTGATTGATGTTGATCCTGGACCATCAAGATTCACTGATGTTGATCCTGGACCATCAAGATTCTAAATCACTGATGTTGATCCTGGACCATCAAGATTAAAATTGACTGATGTTCATCCTGGACCATCAAGATTAAAATTGACTGATGTTGATCCTGGAACATCAAGATTAAAATTGACTGATGTTGATCCTGAACCATCAAGATTAAAATTGACTGATGTTGATCCTGGACCATCAAGATTTAAATTCACTGATGTTGATCCTGGACCATGAAGATTCAAATTCACTTATGTTGACCCTGGACCATCAAGAGTAAAATTGACTGATGTTGATCCTGGACCATGAAGATTCAAATTCACTTATGTTGACCCTGGACCATCAAGAGTAAAATTCACTGATGTTGATCCTGGACCATCAAGATTCAAATTCACTTATGTTGATCCTGGACCATCAAGAGTAAAATTCACTGATGTTGATCCTGGACCATCAAGAGTAAAATTCACTGATCCTGTACCATCAAGGATCAAATTTACTATTGTTGATCCTGGACCATCAAAAGTAAAATCCACTGATGTTGATCCTGGACCATCAAGATTAAAACTGACTGATGTTGATCCTGGACCATCAAGATTAAAATTGACTGATGTTGATCCTGGACCATCAAGAGTAAAATTTACTGATGTTGATCCTGAACCTTCAAGATTCAAATTCACTGATGTTGATCCTGGACCATCAAGATTCTAATTCACTGATGTTGATCCTGGACCATCAAGAATAAAATTGACTGTTGTTGATCCTGGACCATCAAGAGTAAAATTGACTGATGTTGATCCTGGACCATCAAGATTAAAATTGACTGATGTTGATCCTGGACCATCAAGAGTAAAATTGACTGATGTTGATCCTGGACCATCAAGATTCAAATTAACTGATGTTGATCCTGGACCATCAAGATTCAAATTAACTGATGTTGATCCTGGACCATCAAAGTTCACTGATGTTGATCCTAGACCATCAAGATTCTAATTCACTGATGTTGATCCTGGACCATCAAGAGTAAAATTCACTGATGTTGATCCTGGACCATCAAGAGTAAAATTGACTGATGTTGATCCTGGACCATCAAGAGTAAAATTGACTGATGTTGATCCTGGACCATCAAGATTCAAATTCACTAATGTTGATCCTGGACCATCAAGAGTAAAATTCACTGATGTTGATCCTGGACCATCAAAAGTAAAATCCACTGATGTTGATCCTGGACCATCAAGATTAAAACTGACTGATGTTGATCCTGGACCATCAAGATTAAAATTGACTGATGTTGATCCTGGACCATCAAGAGTAAAATTTACTGATGTTGATCCTGAACCTTCAAGATTCAAATTCACTGATGTTGATCCTGGACCATCAAGATTCTAATTCACTGATGTTGATCCTGGACCATCAAGAATAAAATTGACTGTTGTTGATCCTGGACCATCAAGAGTAAAATTGACTGATGTTGATCCTGGACCATCAAGATTAAAATTGACTGATGTTGATCCTGGACCATCAAGAGTAAAATTGACTGATGTTGATCCTGGACCATCAAGA
The DNA here is from genome assembly GCF_052040795.2 of Danio rerio. Classification (NCBI taxonomy): domain Eukaryota; kingdom Metazoa; phylum Chordata; class Actinopteri; order Cypriniformes; family Danionidae; genus Danio; species Danio rerio. Next base: position 10,499,196 of record NC_141038.1, on the reverse strand, counting down.
TTCAAATTAACTGATGTTGATCCTGGACCATCAAGATTCAAATTAACTGATGTTGATCCTGGACCATCAAAGTTCACTGATGTTGATCCTAGACCATCAAGATTCTAATTCACTGATGTTGATCCTGGACCATCAAGATTAAAATTTACTGATGTTGATCCTGGACCATCAAGATTCAAATTCACTAATGTTGATCCTGGACCATCAAGAGTAAAATTCACTGATGTTGATCCTGGACCATCAAGAGTAAAATTCACTGATGTTGATCCTGGACCATCAAGAGTAAAATTGACTGATGTTGATCCTGGACCATCAAGATTCAAATTCACTAATGTTGATCCTGGACCATCAAGAGTAAAATTCACTGATGTTGATCCTGGACCATCAAGAGTAAAATTGACTGATGTTGATCCTGGACCATCAAGAGTAAAAAAAATTTGAATTCACTGATGTTAATCCTATACCATCAAAAGTAAAGTCCACTGATGTTGATCCTGGACCATCAAGATTAAAATTGACTGATGTTGATCCTGGACCATCAAGAGTCAAATTTACTGATGTTGATCCTGGACCATCAAGAGTAAAATTTACTGATGTTGATCCTGGACCATCAAGAATAAAATTGTCTGTTGTTGATCCTGGACCATCAAGATTCAAATTAACTGATGTTGATCCTGGACCATCAAAGTTCACTGATGTTGATCCTAGACCATCAAGATTCTAATTCACAGAATGTTGATCCTGGACCATCAAGATTAAAATTTACTGATGTTGATCCTGGACCATCAAGAGTAAAATTGACTGATGTTGATCCTGGACCATCAATATTCAAATTGACTAATGTTGATCCTTGACCATCAAGATCCTAGTTTACTGATGTTGATCCTGGACCATCAAGAGTAAAATTTACTGATTTTGATCCTGGACCTACAAGAGTAAAATTCACTGATCCTGGACCATCAAGGATCAAATTTACTATTGTTGATCCTGGACCATCAAGAGTAAAATTGACTGATGTTGATCCTGGACCATCAAGATTCTCGTTTACTGATGTTGATCCTGGACCATCAAGATTCAAATTGACTTATGTTGATCCTGGACCATCAAGAGTAAAAAGATTCAAATTAACTGACGTTGATCCTGGACCATCAAGATTCTAATTCACTGATATTGATCCTGGACAATCAAGAATAAAATTGACTGTTGTTGATCCTGGACCATCAAGATTCAAATTAACTGATGTTGATCCTGGACCATCAAAGTTCACTGATGTTGATTCTGGACCATCAAGATTCTAATTGACTGATTTTGAACCTGGACCATCAAGAGTAAAATTCACTGATGTTGATCCTGGACCATCAAAGTTCACTGATAATGATTCTGGACCATCAAGATTCTAATTGACTGATGTTGAACCTGGACCATCAAGAGTAAAATTGACTGATGTTAATCCTGGACCATGAAGATTCTAATTCACTTATGTTGACCCTGGACCATCAAGAGTAAAATTCACTGATGTTGATCCTGGACCATCAAGGATCAAATTCACTGATGTTGATCCTCGACCATCAAGAGTAAAATTTACTGATGTTGATCCTGGACCATCAGGAGTAAAATTCACTGATCCTGGACCATCAAGGATCAAATTTACTATTGTTTGTTTCTGGACCATCAAGAGGAAAATTGACTGATGTTGATCCTGGACCATCAAGATTCTCGTTTACTGATGTTGATCCTGGACCATCAAGAGAAAAAAAATTTTGAATTCACTGATGTTATTCCTGGACCATCAAAAGTAAAATCCACTGATGTTGATCCTGGACCATCAAGATTAAAACTGACTGATGCTGATCCTGGACCATCAAGATTAAAATTGACTGATGTTGATCCTGGACCATCAAGAGTAAAATTCACTGATGTTGATCCTGGACCATGAAGATTCAAATTCACTTATGTTGATCCTGGACCATCAAAGTTCACTGATGTTGATCCTGGACCATCAAGATTCTATTTCACTGATGTTGATCCTGGACCATCAACAGTAAAATTTACTGATGTTGATCCTGGACCATCAACAGGAAAATTGACTGATGTTGAACCTGGAACATCAAGAGTAAAATTGACTGATGTTGATCCTGGACCATCAAGATTCAAATTCACTTATGTTGATCCTGGACCATCAAGAGTAAAATTCACTGATGTTGATCCTGGACCATCAAGATTCAAATTCACTTATGTTCATCCTGGACCATCAAGATTGTAATTCACTGATAATGATCCTGGACCATCAAGATTCAAATTCTCTGAAGTTCATCCTGGACCATCAAGATTCTAATTCACTAATGTTGATCCTGGACCATCAAGATTAAAATTGACTGTTGTTGATCCTGGACCATCAAAATTCACTGATGTTGATCCTGGACTATCAAGGATCAAATTCACTGATGTTGATCCTGGACCATTAAGATTAAAATTGACTTATGTTGATCCTGGACCATCAAGATTCTAGTTTACTGATGTTGATCCTGGTCCATCAAGATTAAAATTGACTGATGTTGATCTTGGACCATCAAGATTCTAATTCACTTATAATGATCCTGGACCATCAAGATTAAAATTGATTGATGTTGATCCTGGACCATCAAGAGTCAAATTTACTGATGTTGATCCTGGACCATCAAGAGTAAAATTTACTGATGTTGATCCTGGACCATCAAGAATAAAATTGTCTGTTGTTGATCCTGGACCATCAAGATTCAAATTAACTGATGTTGATCCTGGACCATCAAAGTTCACTGATGTTGATCCTAGACCATCAAGATTCTAATTCACAGAATGTTGATCCTGGACCATCAAGATTAAAATTTACTGATGTTGATCCTGGACCATCAAGAGTAAAATTGACTGATGTTGATCCTGGACCATCAATATTCAAATTGACTAATGTTGATCCTTGACCATCAAGATCCTAGTTTACTGATGTTGATCCTGGACCATCAAGAGTAAAATTTACTGATTTTGATCCTGGACCTACAAGAGTAAAATTCACTGATCCTGGACCATCAAGGATCAAATTTACTATTGTTGATCCTGGACCATCAAGAGTAAAATTGACTGATGTTGATCCTGGACCATCAAGATTCTCGTTTACTGATGTTGATCCTGGACCATCAAGATTCTAATTCACTGATATTGATCCTGGACAATCAAGAATAAAATTGACTGTTGTTGATCCTGGACCATCAAGATTCAAATTCACTTATGTTCATCCTGGACCATCAAGATTGTAATTCACTGATAATGATCCTGGACCATCAAGATTCAAATTCTCTGAAGTTCATCCTGGACCATCAAGATTCTAATTCACTAATGTTGATCCTGGACCATCAAGATTAAAATTGACTGTTGTTGATCCTGGACCATCAAAATTCACTGATGTTGATCCTGGACTATCAAGGATCAAATTCACTGATGTTGATCCTGGACCATTAAGATTAAAATTGACTTATGTTGATCCTGGACCATCAAGATTCTAGTTTACTGATGTTGATCCTGGTCCATCAAGATTAAAATTGACTGATGTTGATCTTGGACCATCAAGATTCTAATTCACTTATAATGATCCTGGACCATCAAGATTAAAATTGATTGATGTTGATCCTGGACCATCAAGATTCACTGATGTTGATCCTGGACCATCAAGATTAAAATTGACTGATGTTGATCCTGGACCATCAAGAGTAAAATTCACTGATGTTGATCCTGGACCATCAAGATTCAAATTCACTGATGTTGATCCTGGAACATAAAGAGTAAAATTCACTGATGTTGATCCTGGACCATTAAGTTTAAAATTGACTTATGTTGATCCTGGACCATCAAGATTCTAATTCACTGATGTTGATCCTGGACCATCAAGATTAAAAATGACTGATGTTGATCCTGGACCATCAAGATTAAAATTGACTGATGTTGATCCTGGACCATCAAAATTCAAATTCTCTGAAGTTCATCCTGGACCATCAAGATTCTAATTCACTGATGTTGATCCTGGACCATCAAGATTAAAATTGACTGTTGTTGATCCTGGACCATCAAAATTCACTGATGTTGATCCTGGACTATCAAGGATCAAATTCACTGATGTTGATCCTGGACCATTAAGATTAAAATTGACTGATGTTGATCTTGGACCATCAAGATTCTAATTCACTTATAATGATCCTGGACCATCAAGATTAAAATTGATTGATGTTGATCCTGGACCATCAAGATTCACTGATGTTGATCCAGGACCATCAAGATTCTAATTCACTGATGTTGATCCTGGACCATCAACATTAAAAATGACTGATGTTGATCCTGGACCATCAAGATTAAAATTGACTGATGTTGATCCTGGACTTTCAAGATTAAAATTGACTGATGTTGATCCTGGACCATCAAGAGTAAAATTCACTGATGTTGATCCTGGACCATCAGGATTCAAATTCACTGATGTTGATCCTGGAACATAAAGAGTAAAATTCACTGATGTTGATCCTGGACCATTAAGATTAAAATTGACTTATGTTGATCCTGGACCATCAAGATTCTAATTCACTGATATTGATCCTGGACCATCAAGATTAAAAATGACTGATGTTGATCCTGGACCATCAAGATTAAAATTGACTGATGTTGATCCTGGACCATCAAGAATAAAATTGACTGATGTTGATCCTGGACCATCAAGAGTAAAATTCACTGATGTTGATCCTGGACCATCAAGATTCAAATTCACTGATGTTGATCCTGGACCATAAAGAGTAAAATTAACTGATGTTGATCCTGGACCATCAAAGTTTACTGATGTTGATCCTGGACCATCAAGATTCTAATTCACTGATGTTGATCCTGGACCATCAAGATTAAAATTGACTGATGTTGATCCTGGACCATCAAGATTAAAATGGACTGATGTTGATCCTGGACCATCAAGATTCTAATTCACTGATGTTGATCCTGGACCATTAAGATTAAAAATGACTGATGTTGATCCTGGACCATCAAGAATAAAATGGACTGATGTTGATCCTGGACCATCAAGATTAAAATGGACTGATGTTGATCCTGGACCATCAAGATTCTAATTCAGTGATGTTGATCCTGGACCATCAAGAGTAAAATTAACTGATGTTGATCCTGGACCATCAAAGTTCACTGATGTTGATCCTGGACCATCAAGATTCTAATTCTCTGATGTTGATCCTGGACCATCAAGTTTAAAATTTACTGATGTTGATCCTGGACCATCAACAGTAAAATTGACTGATGTTGAACCTGGACCATCAAGAGTAAAATTCACTGATGTTGATCCTGAACCATCAAGAGTAAAATTCACTGATGTTGATCCTGGACCATCAAGGATCAAATTCACTGATGTTGATCCTGGACCATCAAGAGTAAAATTTACTGATGTTGATCCTGGACCATCAAGAGTAAAATTCACTGATCCTGGACCATCAAGGATGAAATTTACTATTGTTGATCCTGGACCATCAAGAGTAAAATTGACTGATGTTGATCCTGGACCATCAAGATTCTCGTTTACTGATGTTGATGCTGGACCATCAAGAGTAAAATTTACTGATGTTGATCCTGGACCATCAAGGATCAAATTCACTGATGTTGATCCTCGACCATCAAGAGTAAAATTCACTGATGTTGATCCTGGACCATCAAGAGTAAAATTGACTTATGTTGATCCTGGACCATCAAGATTCTAGTTTACTGATGTTGATCCTGGACCATCAAGATTAAAACTGACTGATGTTGATCCTGGACCATCAAGATTAAAATTGACTGATGTTGTTCCTGGACCATCAAGAGTAAAATTCACTGATGTTGATCCTGGACCATCAAAGTTCACTGATGTTGATCCTGGACCATCAAGATTCTAATTCACTGATGTTGATCCTGGACCATCAAGATTAAAATTGACTGATGTTGAACCTGGACCATCAAGAGTAAAATTGACTGATGTTGATCCTGGACCATTAAGATTCAAATTCACTTATGTTGATCCTGGACCATCAAGAGTAAAATTCACTGAAGTTCATCCTGGACCATCAAGATTCTAATTCACTGATGTTGATCCTGGACCATTAAGATTAAAATTGACTGTTGTTGATCCTGGACCATCAAAATTCACTGATGTTGATCCTGGACGATCAAGGATCAAATTCACCGATGTTGATCCTCGACCATCAAGAGTAAAATTCACTGATGTTGATCCTGGACCTTTAAGATTAAAATTGACTTATGTTGATCCTGGACCATCAAGATTCTAGTTTACTGATGTTGATCCTGGACCATCAAGATTAAAATTCACTGATGTTGATCCTGGACCATCAAGATTCTAATTCACTGATGTTGATCCTGGACCATCAAGATTAAAAATGACTGATGTTGATCCTGGACCATCAAGATTAAAATTGACTGATGTTGATCCTGGACCATCAAGAGTAAAATTCACTGATGTTGATCCTGGACCATCAAGATTCAAATTCACTGATGTTGATCCTGGACCATCAAGAGTAAAATTAACTGATGTTGATCCTGGACCATCAAAGTTCACTGATGTTGATCCTGGACCATCAAGATTCTAATTCACTGATGTTGATCCTGGACCATCAAGATTAAAATTTACTGATGTTGATCCTGGACCATCAACAGTAAAATTGACTGATGTTGAACCTGGACCATCAAGAGTAAAATTGACTGATGTTGATCCTGGACCATCAATATTCAAATTCACTGATGTTGATCCTGGACCATCAAGATTCAAATTCACTTATGTTGATCCTGGACCATCAAGAGTAAAATTCACTGATGTTGATCCTGGACTATCAAGGATCAAATTCACTGATGTTGATCCTGGACCATCAAGAGTAAAATTTACTGATGTTGATCCTGGACCATCAAGAGTAAAATTCACTGATCCTGGACCATCAAGGATCAAATTTACTATTGTTGATCCTGGACCATCAAGATTAAAACTGACTGATGTTGATCCTGGACCATCAAGATTTAAGTTGACTGATGTTGATCCTGGACCATCAAGAGTAAAATTCACTGATGTTGATCCTGGACCATCAAGATTCTAATTCACTGATGTTGATCCTGGACCATCAAGAATAAAATTGACTGTTGTTGATCCTGGACCATCAAAAGTAAAATTGACTGATGTTGATCCTGGACCATCAAGATTCAAATTCACTTATGTTGATCCTGAACCATCAAGAGTAAAATTCACTGATGTTGATCCTGGACCATCAAGATTCAAATTCACTTATGTTGATCCTGGACCATCAAGAGTCAAATTCACTGACGTTGATCCTGAACCATCAAGAGTAAAATTTACTGATGTTGATCCTGGACCTTCAAGAGTAAAGTTCACTGATCCTGGACCATCAAGGATCAAATTTACTATTGTTGATCCTGGACCATCAAGAGTAAAATTGACTGATGTTGATCCTGGACCATCAAGATTCTCGTTTACTGATGTTGATCCTGGACCATCAAGAGTAAAATTTACTGATGTTGATCCTGGACCATCAAGAGTAAAATTTACTGATGTTGATCCTGGACCATCAAGAGTAAAATTCACTGATCCTGGACCATCAAGGATGAAATTTACTATTGTTGATCCTGGACCATCAAGAGTAAAATTGACTGATGTTGATCCTGGACCATCAAGATTCTCGTTTACTGATGTTGATGCTGGACCATCAAGAGTAAAATTTACTGATGTTGATCCTGGACCATCAAGGATCAAATTCACTGATGTTGATCCTCGACCATCAAGAGTAAAATTCACTGATGTTGATCCTGGACCATCAAGAGTAAAATTGACTTGTGTTGATCCTGGACCATCAAGATTCTAGTTTACTGATGTTGATCCTGGACCATCAAGAGTAAAAAAATTTTGAATTCACTGATGTTAATCCTGGACCATCAAAAGTAAAATCCACTGATGTTGATCCTGGACCATCAAGATTAAAACTGACTGATGTTGATCCTGGACCATCAAGATTAAAATTGACTGATGTTGTTCCTGGACCATCAAGAGTAAAATTCACTGATGTTGATCCTGGACCATCAAAGTTCACTGATGTTGATCCTGGACCATCAAGATTCTAATTCACTGATGTTGATCCTGGACCATCAAGATTAAAATTGACTGATGTTGAACCTGGACCATCAAGAGTAAAATTGACTGATGTTGATCCTGGACCATTAAGATTCAAATTCGCTTATGTTGATCCTGGACCATCAAGAGTAAAATTCACTGAAGTTCATCCTGGACCATCAAGATTCTAATTCACTGATGTTGATCCTGGACCATTAAGATTAAAATTGACTGTTGTTGATCCTGGACCATCAAAATTCACTGATGTTGATCCTGGACGATCAAGGATCAAATTCACCGATGTTGATCCTCGACCATCAAGAGTAAAATTCACTGATGTTGATCCTGGACCTTTAAGTTTAAAATTGACTTATGTTGATCCTGGACCATCAAGATTCTAGTTTACTGATGTTGATCCTGGACCATCAAGATTAAAATTCACTGATGTTGATCCTGGACGATCAAGATTCTAATTCACTGATGTTGATCCTGGACCATCAAGATTAAAATTGACTGATGTTGATCCTGGACCATCAAGATTAAAATTGACTGATGTTGATCCTGGACCATCAAGAGTAAAATTCACTGATGTTGATCCTGGACCATCAAGATTCAAATTCACTGATGTTGATCCTGGACCATCAAGAGTAAAATTAACTGATGTTGATCCTGGACCATCAAAGTTCACTGATGTTGATCCTGGACCATCAAGATTCTAATTCACTGATGTTGATCCTGGACCATCAAGATTAAAATTGACTGATGTTGAACCTGGACCATCAAGAGTAAAATTGACTGATGTTGATCCTGGACCATTAAGATTCAAATTCACTTATGTTGATCCTGGACCATCAAGAGTAAAATTCACTGAAGTTCATCCTGGACCATCAAGATTCTAATTCACTGATGTTGATCCTGGACCATTAAGATTAAAATTGACTGTTGTTGATCCTGGACCATCAAAATTCACTGATGTTGATCCTGGACGATCAAGGATCAAATTCACCGATGTTGATCCTCGACCATCAAGAGTAAAATTCACTGATGTTGATCCTGGACCTTTAAGATTAAAATTGACTTATGTTGATCCTGGACCATCAAGATTCTAGTTTACTGATGTTGATCCTGGACCATCAAGATTAAAATTCACTGATGTTGATCCTGGACCATCAAGATTCTAATTCACTGATGTTGATCCTGGACCATCAAGATTAAAAATGACTGATGTTGATCCTGGACCATCAAGATTAAAATTGACTGATGTTGATCCTGGACCATCAAGAGTAAAATTCACTGATGTTGATCCTGGACCATCAAGATTCAAATTCACTGATGTTGATCCTGGACCATCAAGAGTAAAATTAACTGATGTTGATCCTGGACCATCAAAGTTCACTGATGTTGATCCTGGACCATCAAGATTCTAATTCACTGATGTTGATCCTGGACCATCAAGATTAAAATTTACTGATGTTGATCCTGGACCATCAACAGTAAAATTGACTGATGTTGAACCTGGACCATCAAGAGTAAAATTGACTGATGTTGATCCTGGACCATCAATATTCAAATTCACTGATGTTGATCCTGGACCATCAAGATTCAAATTCACTTATGTTGATCCTGGACCATCAAGAGTAAAATTCACTGATGTTGATCCTGGACTATCAAGGATCAAATTCACTGATGTTGATCCTGGACCATCAAGAGTAAAATTTACTGATGTTGATCCTGGACCATCAAGAGTAAAATTCACTGATCCTGGACCATCAAGGATCAAATTTACTATTGTTGATCCTGGACCATCAAGATTAAAACTGACTGATGTTGATCCTGGACCATCAAGATTTAAGTTGACTGATGTTGATCCTGGACCATCAAGAGTAAAATTCACTGATGTTGATCCTGGACCATCAAGATTCTAATTCACTGATGTTGATCCTGGACCATCAAGAATAAAATTGACTGTTGTTGATCCTGGACCATCAAAAGTAAAATTGACTGATGTTGATCCTGGACCATCAAGATTCAAATTCACTTATGTTGATCCTGAACCATCAAGAGTAAAATTCACTGATGTTGATCCTGGACCATCAAGATTCAAATTCACTTATGTTGATCCTGGACCATCAAGAGTCAAATTCACTGACGTTGATCCTGAACCATCAAGAGTAAAATTTACTGATGTTGATCCTGGACCTTCAAGAGTAAAGTTCACTGATCCTGGACCATCAAGGATCAAATTTACTATTGTTGATCCTGGACCATCAAGAGTAAAATTGACTGATGTTGATCCTGGACCATCAAGATTCTCGTTTACTGATGTTGATCCTGGACCATCAAGAGTAAAATTTACTGATGTTGATCCTGGACCATCAAGAGTAAAATTTACTGATGTTGATCCTGGACCATCAAGAGTAAAATTCACTGATCCTGGACCATCAAGGATGAAATTTACTATTGTTGATCCTGGACCATCAAGAGTAAAATTGACTGATGTTGATCCTGGACCATCAAGATTCTCGTTTACTGATGTTGATGCTGGACCATCAAGAGTAAAATTTACTGATGTTGATCCTGGACCATCAAGGATCAAATTCACTGATGTTGATCCTCGACCATCAAGAGTAAAATTCACTGATGTTGATCCTGGACCATCAAGAGTAAAATTGACTTGTGTTGATCCTGGACCATCAAGATTCTAGTTTACTGATGTTGATCCTGGACCATCAAGAGTAAAAAAATTTTGAATTCACTGATGTTAATCCTGGACCATCAAAAGTAAAATCCACTGATGTTGATCCTGGACCATCAAGATTAAAACTGACTGATGTTGATCCTGGACCATCAAGATTAAAATTGACTGATGTTGTTCCTGGACCATCAAGAGTAAAATTCACTGATGTTGATCCTGGACCATCAAAGTTCACTGATGTTGATCCTGGACCATCAAGATTCTAATTCACTGATGTTGATCCTGGACCATCAAGATTAAAATTGACTGATGTTGAACCTGGACCATCAAGAGTAAAATTGACTGATGTTGATCCTGGACCATTAAGATTCAAATTCGCTTATGTTGATCCTGGACCATCAAGAGTAAAATTCACTGAAGTTCATCCTGGACCATCAAGATTCTAATTCACTGATGTTGATCCTGGACCATTAAGATTAAAATTGACTGTTGTTGATCCTGGACCATCAAAATTCACTGATGTTGATCCTGGACGATCAAGGATCAAATTCACCGATGTTGATCCTCGACCATCAAGAGTAAAATTCACTGATGTTGATCCTGGACCTTTAAGTTTAAAATTGACTTATGTTGATCCTGGACCATCAAGATTCTAGTTTACTGATGTTGATCCTGGACCATCAAGATTAAAATTCACTGATGTTGATCCTGGACGATCAAGATTCTAATTCACTGATGTTGATCCTGGACCATCAAGATTAAAATTGACTGATGTTGATCCTGGACCATCAAGATTAAAATTGACTGATGTTGATCCTGGACCATCAAGAGTAAAATTCACTGATGTTGATCCTGGACCATCAAGATTCAAATTCACTGATGTTGATCCTGGACCATCAAGAGTAAAATTAACTGATGTTGATCCTGGACCATCAAAGTTCACTGATGTTGATCCTGGACCATCAAGATTCTAATTCACTGATGTTGATCCTAGGCCATCAAGATTAAAATTTACTGATGTTGATCCTGGACCATCAACAGTAAAATTGACTGATGTTGAACCTGGACCATCAAGAGTAAAATTGACTGATGTTGATCCTGGACCATCAATATTCAAATTCACTGATGTTGATCCTGGACCATCAAGATTCAAATTCACTTATGTTGATCCTGGACCATCAAGAGTAAAATTCACTGATGTTGATCCTGGACTATCAAGGATCAAATTCACTGATGTTGATCGTGGACCATCAAGAGTAAAATTTACTGATGTTGATCCTGGACCATCAAGAGTAAAATTCACGGATCCTGGACCATCAAGGATCAAATTTACTATTGTTGATCCTGGACCATCAAGATTAAAACTGACTGATGTTGATCCTGGACCATCAAGATTTAAGTTGACTGATGTTGATCCTGGACCATCAAGAGTAAAATTCACTGATGTTGATCCTGGACCATCAAGATTCTAATTCACTGATGTTGATCCTGGACCATCAAGAATAAAATTGACTGTTGTTGATCCTGGACCATCAAAAGTAAAATTGACTGATGTTGATCCTGGACCATCAAGATTCAAATTCACTTATGTTGATCCTGAACCACCAAGAGTAAAATTCACTGATGTTGATCCTGGACCATCAAGATTCAAATTCACTTATGTTGATCCTGGACCATCAAGAGTCAAATTTACTGATGTTGATCCTGAACCATCAAGAGTAAAATTTACTGATGTTGATCCTGGACCTTCAAGAGTAAAATTCACTGATCCTGGACCATCAAGGATCAAATTTACTATTATTGATCCTGGACCATCAAGAGTAAAATTGACTGATGTTGATCCTGGACCATCAAGATTCTCGTTTACTGATGTTGATCCTGGACCATCAAGAGTAAAATTTACTGATGTTGATCCTGGACCATCAAGAGTAAAATTCACTGATCCTGGACCATCAAGGATCAAATTTACTATTGTTGATCCTGGACCATCAAGAGTAAAGTTGACTGATGTTGATCCTGGACCATCAAGAGTAAAATTCACTGATGTTGATCCTGGACCATCAAGATTCAAATTCACTGATGTTAATCCTGGACCATCAAGATTCTAATTCACTGATGTTGATCCTGGACCATCAAGATTCAAATTGACTGATGTTGAACCTGGACCATCAAAAGTAAAATTGACTGATGTTGATCCTGGACCATCAAGATTCAAATTCACTTATGTTGATCCTGGACCATCAAGAGTAAAATTCACTGATGTTGATCATGGACCATCAAGATTCTAGTTTACTGATGTTGATCCTGGACCATCAAGATTATAATTGACTGATGTTGATCCTTGACCATCAAGATTAAAATTGACTAATGTTGATCTTGGACCATTACGAATAAAATTCACTGATGTTGATCCTGGACCATCAAGATTAAAATTGACTGATGTTCATTCTGGACCATCAAGATTAAAATTGACTGATGTTGATCCTGGACCATCAAGAGTAAAATTCACTGATGTTGATCCTGGACCATCAAGATTCAAATTCACTGATTTTGATCCTGGACCATCAAGAGTAAAATTAACTAATGTTGATCCTGGACCATCAAAGTTCACTGATGTTGATCCTGGACCATCAAGATTCTAATTCACTGATGTTGATCCTGGACCATCAAGATTAAAATTTACTGATGTTGATCCTGGACCATCAACAGTAAAATTGACTGATGTTGAACCTGGACCATCAAGAGTAAAATTGACTGATGTTGATCCTGGACCATCAATATTCAAATTCACTGATGTTGATCCTGGACCATCAAGATTCAAATTCACTTATGTTGATCCTGGACCATCAAGAGTAAAATTCACTGATGTTGATCCTGGACTATCAAGGATCAAATTCACTGATGTTGATCCTGGACCATCAAGAGTAAAATTCACTGATGTTGATCCTGGACTATCAAGGATCAAATTCACTGATGTTGATCCTGGACCATCAAGAGTAAAATTTACTGATGTTGATCCTGGACCATCAAGAGTAAAATTCACTGATCCTGGACCATCAAGGATCAAATTTACTATTGTTGATCCTGGACCATCAAGATTAAAACTGACTGATGTTGATCCTGGACCATCAAGATTTAAGTTGACTGATGTTGATCCTGGACCATCAAGAGTAAAATTCACTGATGTTGATCCTGGACCATCAAGATTCAAATTCACTGATGTTAATCCTGGACCATCAAGATTCTAATTCACTGATGTTGATCCTGGACCATCAAGAATAAAATTGACTGTTGTTGATCCTGGACCATCAAAAGTAAAATTGACTGATGTTGATCCTGGACCATCAAGATTCAAATTCACTTATGTTGATCCTGGACCATCAAGAGTAAAATTCACTGATGTTGATCCTGGACCATCAAGATTCAAATTCACTAATGTTGATCCTGGACCATCAAGAGTCAAATTTACTGATGTTGATCCTGAACCATCAAGAGTAAAATTTACTGATCCTGGACCATCAAGGATCAAATTTACTATTGTTGATCCTGGACCATCAAGAGTAAAATTCACTGATGTTGATCCTGGACCATCAAGATTCTCGTTTACTGATGTTGATCCTGGACCATCAAGAGTAAAATTTACTGATGTTGATCCTGGACCATCAAGAGTAAAATTCACTGATCCTGGACCATCAAGGATCAAATTTACTATTGTTGATCCTGGACCATCAAGAGTAAAGTTGACTGATGTTGATCCTGGACCATCAAGAGTAAAATTCACTGATGTTGATCCTGGACCATCAAGATTCAAATTCACTGATGTTAATCCTGGACCATCAAGATTCTAATTCACTGATGTTGATCCTGGACCATCAAGAATAAAATTGACTGTTGTTGATCCTGGACCATTAACAGTAAAATTGACTGATGTTGAACCTGGACCATCAAAAGTAAAATTGACTGATGTTGATCCTGGACCATCAAGATTCAAATTCACTTATGTTGATCCTGGACCATCAAGAGTAAAATTCACTGATGTTGATCCTGGACCATCAAGATTAAAATTGACTAATGTTGATCTTGGACCATCACGAATAAAATTCACTGATGTTGATGCTGGACCGTCAAAATTAAAACTGACTGATGTTGATCCTGGACCATCAAGATTAAAACTGACTTTTGTTGATCCTGGACTGTCAAGATTCTAAATCACTGATGTTGATCCTGGACCATCAAAATTCACTGATGATGATCCTGGACCATCAAGGATCAAATTGACTGATGTTGAGCCTGGACCATCAAGAGTAAAATTCACTGATGTTGATCCTGGACCATCAAGATTCAAATTCACTTATGTTGATCCTGGACCATCAAGATTCTAATTGACTGATGTTGATCCTGGACCATCAAGATTCTAATTCACTGATGTTGATCCTGGAACATCAAAAGTAAAATCCACTGATGTTGATCCTGGACCATCAAGATTAAAATTGACTAATGTTGATCCTGGACCATCAAGATTCAAATTCACTTATGTTGATCCTGGACCATCAAGATTCTAATTGACTGATGTTGATCCTGGACCATCAAGATTCTAATTCACTGATGTTGATCCTGGAACATCAAAAGTAAAATCCCCTGATGTTGATCCTGGACCATCAAGATTAAAATTGACTAATGTTGATCCTGGACCATCAAGATTCTAATTCACTGATGTTGATCCTGGACCATCAAGGATCAAATTCACTGATGTTGATCCTGGACCATCAAAAGTAAAATCCACTGATGTTGATCCTGGACCATCAAGATTCAAATTCACTTATGTTGGTCCTGGACCGTCAAGATTAAAACTGACTAATGTTGATCCTGGACCATCAAGGATCAAATTCACTGATGTTGATTCTGGAACATCAAAAGTAAAATCCACTGATGTTGATCCTGGACCATCAAGATTAAAATTGACTGATGTTGATCCTAGACCATCAAGGATCAAATTCACTGATGTTGATCCCGGACCATCAAGATTCTAATTCACTGATGTTGATCCTGGACCATCAAAAGTAAAATCCACTGATGTTGATCCTGGACCACCAAGAGTAAAATTCACTGATGCTGATCCTGGACCGTCAAGATTAAAACTGACTAATGTTGATCCTGGACCATCAAGATTCTAATTCACTGATGTTGATCCTGGACCATCAAGGATCAAATTCACTGATGTTGATCCTGGAACATCAAAAGTAAAATCCACTGATGTTGATCCTGGACCATCAAGATTAAAATTGACTGATGTTGATCCTAGACCATCAAGGATCAAATTCACTGATGTTGATCCTGGACCATCAAGATTAAAATTGACTGATGTTGATCCTGGACCATCAAGGATCAAATTCACTGATGTTGATCCTGGACCATCAAGGATCAAATTCACTGATGTTGATCCTGGACCATCAAAAGTAAAATCCACTGATGTTGATCCTGGACCATCAAAAGTAAAATTGACTGATGTTGAACCTGGATCATCAAGAGGAAAATTCACTGATCCTGGACCATCAAGGATAAAATTCACTGTTGTTGATCCTGGACCGTCAAGAATAAAATTGACTGATGTTGATCCTGGACCATCAAGATTAAAATTGACTGATGTTGATCCTGGACCATCAAGATTAAAATTGACGGATGTTAATCCTGGACCATCACGATTCAAATTCCCTGATGTTGATCCTGGACCATCAAGATTCTAATTCACTGATGTTGATCCTGGACCATCAAGATTAAAACTGACTTATGTTGATCCTGGACCATCACAACTAAAATTTACTGATGTTGATCCTGGACCATCAAGAGTAAAATTCACTGATGTGGACTCTGGACTATCAAGAGTAAAACTGACTTATGTTGCTCCATGAACATCAAGATTAAAATCCACTGATGTTGATCCTGTACCATCAAGAGTAAAACTGACTTACGTTGATCCTGGACCATCACGAGTAAAATTCACTGATGTTGATCCTGGACCATCAAGATTAAAACTGACTTATGTTGATCCTGGACATTCAAATTTACTGATGAGTAAATTAAGTAAGGGCCAGTGCATTTTTGGCCAGGACCTCCCCGGTCAGCAACCCCAGCCCCCCCAATCTCTTACATTTTCGTCCACAACATCCCCAAACACCCTATTTAAGTATACTTAGTACACTTCTCAGTAATGTGCTCTATTTTTGCACACTAATTTTGTACTTAATGTACTAAAAGATAGTATTAAGTATATGCAAAGATAAACCTAATACCATCTAGGTGTACTCAACTGTGCTATTTTGAGACCCTAAAAATTGAACAAAAATGTGCTTTTACATACTATATATGTATTTTAAAAAATATATTTAGTTACAACTAGAAAAACTTTTGAACCCTACTTTTAAACATTTGAATATATTTATGACTAATTTAAAGTATAATAGTAATATATTAATAGCGATACAAATTGTAAAATAAAGTGTGCTAAATACTGTATTAAAAGTGCTCTATTTTCCCGAACTAATTGTGTCTTTAATGTACTAAAAATTACATCTAAGTGTACTCAACTGTGCTATTATGAGACACCATGAAGCTGATCTAAAATGTGCTTTTAACATACTAAAAAATTAATTTAAAGACTATATTTTGAAGTGATACTGTGTGTGCAAAGAAAACAGCATCTGTGCTTCATCAAAACACTTTAATCTTTTTGTGCAATAAACCACAAAAATACCTTATGGGAGGGAACAAAAACTTAGCAAAAACTGAGAACACAAAAATATAAGAAAGATGCAACATTACAGCACATGTATGAAATGTAAAGACATTTTGAGAAAATGTACTTCTATTACAATACATTACTTTTAGTAAACTTAAAATTACCACACTCAAAATCAATTTAAATGTTAGTGATAATAATGCATTCATATTAAGTGTACTTAAGTACAACTTTTGGGAAAATGTACTTCTACTACAATACATTACTTATAGATATTTAATAAAGTCATTCAATGTAAACTTAAAATTACCACGCTCAAAATCCATTTAAGTGTTAGTGATAATATTGCATTCACATTAAGTGCACTTAAGTAAAACCTTTGGGCAAATGTACTTCTACTACAATACATTACTTATAGATTTTTTTATATATTAAACTTATTTTAAACTTGGGATTAGTATGTAAACAGTGTACTAAAAATCAACTAATGTTTAAAGCATTTACAGCACACTTTTGAAAAACACACTAATAAAAGTCTTTTGGATGTTTTTTCTGTAGTGTACTTTATTGTAGTACACTAAAAATTTATTTGAGTATTACTGGTATTTAGTATACTTTTGTCAAGTGTACTAAAGTCCTACTGAAGTATAAACATACTTTGAATTAGTATATTTATAGTGTAAAACCATCAAACTTTTATTTAACACAAAAAAATAACAATGTACTAAAAATAAATTTGAGGGTATTTAAGTGTAATTTAATTGCATTTAATTATTTTTTTTTCACCTGGGTGTCCCTAATCATATCTTATACCTACTACATTACTAAATATTAATAAGCAGAAATTTAGTAGTTTATTGAGCTAAAAGTTCAAGTTAATGGCTTGTAAATATTGTAAATTGTACAGTAAAATAAAGTGTGACCATGTTTTCTTTTCAGTTTCTTGCAGACTAATTAGATTGCTGATTATTTTATTTTATATCTGGATATACTCATTTGGATCAATTTTCGTAATAGCAACTGTGGACTGTGTGCATTTAATGACTTACCAAGAGCCACAGTTTCAGCTCAAGATCTTCTTCAATGTTTGCCAGAAGAAAGAAGGTCACCTGCATGTTGCAAGGCCTCAGTGTGAATAAATTAGCATCAAATTTTCATTTTTTGTCTGAACTGTTCCTGAACTATTCCTTTAGCAAAACAAGTAGTGTTTGTGAGTGTGACCCACTGACCTTGACTTCCTCAGCAGGGTGCCGAATGCACTACTGACCAAACGCTTGCATATATGAGAAATCCCAATGGAGAGGAGCTGTGACCTTCAAAAACACGAGCACACAAGCTTCAGGCGGTGAGGTTATCTGAGGTCATGCTTTATTGTAAAGTACGTGAGGAGTTCACTGGCTCTATAATCTGATCTGTGGCAGGTTGAGCTCAGAGAAGTGCCGTCCAGCCATGAATCTCTCCGATTAATCATAACAGCAGTGCTGCGTGATTCTTGTTCACATGTGAAGTCATGGGATATGTGATATAACTGTGCCTGGAGTGTGTGTGTGTGTGTGTGTGTGATTATGAGGCCACGGTGGAGATATGAGGTACGATTGTTTCATCTATATTACATTACAAATATTAAAGTCTAGTGTTTAACCCTTAAATGTTAGTGTGTCCTTTGGGATGTAGACATTTGAGAGCTTGAAGTGAGGAACGATGATTGTTTATGCTCAAAATGGTAATCTAAATAAATCTGTATAAACCCTACACCTTTATATTTGAATATAATACATTTTCATAGTTGATATAATCATGTTTAATATAAATATGTTTAATATTAAAGGCAGCTCAGTGGTTAGCACTGTTGCCTCAAAGCAAGAAGGTCGCTGATTTGAGTCCAGTTGGCATTTCTGTGTGGAGTTTGCATGTTCTCCCCAACTCAGGGGTCATTCTGAAAACGTACCACTATATACATTTCTGGAGAGTGCCAAATATGTCTCAGGAGGTACTCCACCAGAGATCTCAAAATTCTCTCACGAATGCTATTGGCACCTGCTATTCTCGAATAAATCCACTAAATCGACTAAATGACTGACTGACCCACTCTCCTCCTTCCATAAACCCAACCAATAGTGTTTTCAATAGCACCGATTGACCCGCCCATCCACTTCCCTAAACCCAACTGACAGTTTTAAAAAGAAATCTAGAAAAAGAAAAGCCCTCACGTAATTTTTACACGTTTTCAGGTTTTACCACATTCACACCCTGTTATTAACTTGTTTATTTAATTTTTTGGCTTTTGTTTCAGTCTTACCCACTTTCTGGAATCATTCTTTGCCGGACTCAAACACCGTCATTGTTGTCAACTTCTCTCCGTGTCTTAAGTCTACTGACGTTCATGGCGAGCTACTGGACAAATTGGTAATAGTCATACAGAATTAAGTGGTCAGCAAAAAGGAATGGAGCCATACTGCCGGTAGCATTCATTTTAAAGATGCATTTCAACCATACTTACTGACTTCATAAATCACGATCTCCAGAAATGTATGTATTGGTTCTCCCTGTGTTTGTGTGGGTTTCCTCTTGGTGCTCCGGACATGGACATAGACATGGACTATAAATGAATTGGAATAACTAAATTGGCCGTAGCGTATAAGCGTGTGTGAATATAAGAGTGTATGGGTGTTTCCTAGTACTGGGTCGTGGCTGAAAGGGCATCCGCTGCGTAAAACATAATATAGTTGGTGAAATAGTTGGCGGTTTATTCCGCTGTGGCAACACATATGCTGAAATAGTTGCAGTTCATTTCACTGTGGCAACCCCTGATAAATAAAGGACTAAGCTGAAGGAAAATTAATGAATGAATTTTAATACATAATATATTATATTCATATATTTTATTTATCTCGGATAAGTGGGCGGTTCATTCCCCTTTGGCGACTCCAGATTAATTAAGGGACTAAGCCAAAAAGAAAATGAATGAATAAATTAATAATATATTTTAATATATATATATATATATATATATATATATATATATATATATATATATATATATATATATATATAATTATGGCTCACAGCAAGAAGGTCGCTGTGTTAAGTCACGGCTGGGTCAGTTGGCACTTCTTTTGTTTGCATGTTCTCCCTGCATTTGCGTGGGTTTCCCCCACAGTTCAAATACATGCAGTACAGGAGAATTTGGTAGGCTAAATTGTCCAAAGTGTATGAGTGTGAATGGGTGTGTATGGATGTTTCCCAGAGATGGGTTGCGGCTGGAAGGGCATCCATGTGCTGGATAAGTTTGTGGTTCATTCCGCTCTGGCAACCCCGTATTAAAAAAGGGACAATGTCAAAAAGAAAATGAATGAATAATATATATATATATATATATATATATATATATATATATATATATATATATATATATATATATATATATATATATATATATATACATATATATATATATATAAATTTATATTTTATAACATAATTTTTATTTAATATAAATTTACGCAAAAATGCTAAAAGACTAAATGTAAATGCAATATAAATATAGAAACTACAGAATTTTTGCTTTAGATTTTTTGAATAAACAATGACAAAAGTGTCATAGATATAAATAAAATACACAGAAGTACACATAAAATACTAACCTCAAATATATATATCTTTTTAAAAGACTAAATATAGAGTTGCTGTATATCAAAAGAAGACTTAGAATTAAGTCAAGTAGAAATAAAAAGAGTTTATTTCAACACCATTGTCATTTTAAATAACGTCCATATGCCTACAGAGAGACACATTGCCAAAATACAAAAATAGTGTATTTTACTCAGTGAAATTTAAATGCTTGGTTAAAACTGAAAGAGAATTCTATGTAAATAAGGCTAAAGCATGCACAATTTCATGTACAAAAAATATAAATATTTACATACATTCAACATGAATGCAATTTTATCCTTGGTTAAAATTAAAGCGCAAAGAACTGGTGTGTGTGTGTGTGTTTTTAATCATAGTTTTGGATTCATAGCTATATAATTTTTATTTTTTTTTTGTTGTACCATATTTTGCACAAGTGGGCATTACCAAAACCAAAAGATTACGATGCATCTTTAAAATCAATTAAGATGACTTAATGTTTAGTTTGTTTTTAAATGACAAAGAATCAGTTGGTCACTTTAGAGGGACTCCTAAAAATGAGATGCTAATGAGATGGTTAATTTCTAAAGTCTTTATATTTGGTTTACAGTTTGTTTAATCCACATTCAGTGGATCACCCTTCAAACCTCACATCTACCACTAGCACCTCTAGTGGTGGCGTCGGTTTCTGCTTTTGCGGAGCTCTTGAACGTGTTTCCATTTGCCCTTCTGCTTCTGCTTCTTCTCCCTATGCCACATGGTTTCACAGTACTCATCCAGAGATCGTGCAGGGCCGCTCAACATGCGCAAATAATCCTTATAGCGCTGGCGGGGTTCAGTCACGGCAGGGTTTTCAGATGATTCCCGTATAGCAGGTTGATGTGCATTGATTTGTCCGCGGTCCAGAATGTGGAGAGAGACGTGGAGGAGGGTTCGGGTGAATCTGTGCTCCTGAGACGTGCAAAAGTAGGACCCCGCATCGCCACGTTGGAGCCAGCGAATCAGCAAACCTCGATCGGTTATCAGCACACGCTCGTCTGGTTTAATCTGCAACAGACACAATATTGGTAATTTGGTGGTATGGGTAGGTTTAAAGGTGGGTTAAGGTGTAAGGGATGGCTCAAAAAAAAAATTCTAAATGTAATTGCAGAAATAAATTACAGATGTTTAAGGTAAGGGTTAGGGTGCAGATCATTTTAAAGATATAAGTACCAATATAAAACATGTACTGTACCTACATAATAAGTGCATTGTACCAAATTATTAATTTAAATGTAAGTACATATTAATTAAAGTTACACTGTAATAGAAAGTGGGACTAACAGTTTGCCAGAGCTTATGGATTAACACTAATGATACATTAATGGTTTTGGTAACATTTTAGTTTTACTAACAATTTACACAATTTACTTCTGGCTTACCTGCCAATATTAAGATATTAAGAGTTTATTAGCACATATAAAGTAGCTTATTTTATATTTTAATCCAACCTAATACCTCACTACTAATAAGCAGCTAATTAGCAGTTTATTGAGCTAAAAGGCTAAGTTAATATTTTGTTAATAGCATGAATTGTACATTAAAATGAAGTGTGACCATGTTTTCTTTTCAGTTTCTTGCAGACTAATTAGATTTCTGATTCTTGTATATCTCAGTACATGTAAATTAATTTGGATCAAAATACAAATATTTTTAAATAAAAAATAAACTTGGGTCAAAACATCAAAGATAAAATATTAACATGTAAAAATAATATAATTATTACATTAACAGCTTTAATAAAAACATTGCATCCATGAAGCCAAAATTCATGTAATTGTATAATAGTCCACCTGGCTGTAGAACGAAAATGGATGAAAATGTAAATAATTGACAATTGTGAACAACTTAATACATTGTGATTTTAATTCCACAATATTTTTTTTGTTGCTTAACATCCTAAATGTTTTTTGTCTAAATCTTTTCGAAAGATTAAAAAATATATGAAAATATACAGACAATTAGGCATATACAACAACAACGTAAGTTCTAACTGTCTTATATAATATATAACCAGTGTAATATGACTGTTTTCTATTAATATCAGAGGCTATGTTTCATACATTTTATATCAGGGAGTCCCTGCACCATCACCTAATGGGTCCTTGACAAAAAAAAAAAAAAAATGTTGAAGACCCATGCTATAGTTTATGCCCTGTAACCGTACTGAAAGATTTTTTTAATAGAAATAGACCATATCAACAAAAACCTCAAGTCACACACACACACAAACTTAATCACAGCTAGTGAATTTATGTGTCGCTTGCCGGGTTTATTCCCATAAATCATTCAACCAGGAGCCCACAGCAAGACTCCCTCAAGGTCAGAGATCAGTCTTTAACCTCTGTGCTCTGCTTCCCGTTGACCTCACATTACACACATCTGATTGGTCATTAGAGTCTTATTAGACAAATTAGACAAGATGACCACATGTTAATGCTAACGAGAGAAAAAAGGGGGTGGAGGGGCACAGAAGTGTCATGCCCTTTGCCTTGATGGTTTCAGGGTCTACTTTTAACTCAAGGTGTTTGTGTGATCTATTGCGCTGATCTATGGGCAAGGTGTCCATCTTTCTTCTGACCTCTGACATGTGTAGGAAGTGCTTTGTGCTTGCAGATCATACAACTTAGTTTGTGATTTTACAGGGATAAACAAATTCACATTAGTGAACTGATTTTAAGAAAATGTATCACTGATTTATATGTTTGAAGGGATAGTTCACCTAAAAAAAAAAAAAAAAAACATTGCCAAATATTATGAAAGTCAATGGTTACACGTTTACGGCATTCTTCAATATATCTTCTTTTGTGCTTAACAAAACAAGCAAACTTTACTTTACAAAGAATAATTGACCCAAAAATCTAAATGTGCTGTTATCTTAATCTCAGGTCATCCAAGATGACCTTATGATGACCTTTTTTTTTTAGTCACACTTTATTTTAATGTACAGTTTTACGCTATTAATCAACTGTTAACTAAGACTTTTAGCTTAATAAACAACTAATTAGCTGCTTATTATGTCCTGGCATTTTATTCTACCCCTCAGATTATCCTACAAACACTGTATTTGAATGGTTCTGAGGTTGGAGTTAGGGATTAGGTAGGTTAGAGCAATATAAGAGCTTTATATCACACTACACCACATTCAAATTTACTCTTTTAGCAAAACCTGATAGGTAGTATATTGCGTCATCAAAGTGTGCTACCTACTATTTGAATAGGAGGTAGGACAATCTGACATGGTAGGACAAATGGACAGAACACCGGCAGCATTACGACATGTTTTAAACAGCAGATGCCTTTCAACCCAGTACTGGGAAACACCTATACACTACGGCCAATACAGGTAATCAAAATCATTTATAGTGCTTGTAGGACTGTGGGGAAACTGGATCTCCTGGAGGAAACTTAAGACATGCAAACTCCACATAGAAATGCCAACTGGCCCAGCTGGGACTCAAACCAGCGACCTTCGTGCTTTTAGGTGACAGTGCTAACCACTGAGGAATCACATGTATTCATTTTATTTTGCCTGTCTACTGTATCATACTCTTAAAATGCTAGAAGCCATTAACTTGAATTATTTAGATAGCCAAGAATCATGACTTAAGATAAATCTTTTTTTTTTTTTTAAGTTGCTGACCTGAAGGTGACTAAATTTTGGGTGAACTATCCCATTTAAGCTTTTATAACTTTTCAGGTTTAACGCAAATATCAACAATTTAAGCAACTGGAACATTTAAAATGTCAAACTTCCAAAAAACCAAATACCAGTTCTAAAAACAAACAAAAAAGATAATGATGAGCTGTCTTCCGCCCATGTGTACACAGATGGCTGGAACCACATAACATATCCAAAAACAATGGGATCCCAATAGACACATGCCCTTTGTTTTAAATGGTGAAGGGCCAAAAGTTACATTTTAATAAAGCTTTAAATTGTGGCTTTTAGATGATTTTAGTTGCACTGAGGTCAGTTATTTTATATTTTGATTAATTTCTTAAAAATAGCAACTTATTTCAGATTGACTAGTGAAGCTACTCATCAGAGTTGTTCTTCAGTGGATCAGTGCCTTTAGCAGTGTTATTTGCTTTACATTGAAATTAACTGAACTGAACATCAACAGTTGCTATGTTTCCATCCAAAGATGAGAGTTAAAAGAGAAAAAAATGAACACTTCCTGATTAACTTGAGCCAAATATGGAAAATAAAAATGGAATTTGCTGCGGTAGGAGAAGCGGCGTGAATCTTTTCTTCATTTAATAAATGACTTGCGCCTCAGAAGACAATGCCAACATGCAATGAACGTGTTGCATGGTAATGTTTGAAGGTGTGAGAAACGAGTGCAGACACTCTTGACAATTCTGGAGATCAATAATTATATAATAACACTAATACTGAAACCGTTAAGGCGTTTTAGAATGACCAAAACAACATCTCAGATGTTTTACATTGCGGCATTTGATTCTAATGTTATCACTCGATTGAATAGATGTTATCAGTGGTTATCAGCTGATATATATGGGCCAGTTGGGGCCTTCTGTGCCTACTAGTAAGCCCAGAAGGCTGTTATCATCCATCCACATGGTTAATCATCTATAATAATAGACACAACTCCAGATCTGTTTTTACATTAGTTACGGTTGGGTTTAGGGTTGAGGTGGGAAGACATTAATAAAATACAATTATTTGGAAATTTAATAAATAAATTAAATAATTCTTGTTAGCTTTCTGTCACAGCCATATGTAATCTATAGCTGATTAACCATGTGAATGGATGTTACTACTACTAGGCACTGAAGGCCCCTACTACTGGCCCATATCTATCAGCTTATCACCAGTGATAATAACGCCCATTCAATCAAGTGATAACATTTGAATAGGCTAAATGTGGTCAGCTGCTTAGTTTGTTATCACTCATTTTTATCATCACACAATCTCTTCTAACAAAATCACATGACTTTTTTTAATGCGCATCCTGGATTATTTTGGTAAAAGTGTTCCCATCGTAGTTTATGCACATTTTTTCTTATCGAATAAAAAGTTTATCCTACTCAGTTGTGTGCATGTTTCTTTGCGCATTATTAAAATTTTCGCTTCTAGGTGTTTGCATCAACCATTTTTTTATGCGCATATCTAAATGTGCATAAAAATTGGTGGATGGAAACATAGCTAAGCAACTGAAGCAGTTTGAAATTACCAGAACTACACCAGCATTCTACACTAAACTCCTGCCTGGCTTAACTGTGTGAATGTTCCACATTTTAAAATATTTTGGCTTTTACTCTCTTTTCTTCATATAGGTTAAGCTCCTTCGACACAGTCTTCATTGTAAAAAGCGCTAAAGAATTAAAGATGAATTGAATTTATTTTAATATATTAAAGTCATTCATTCATTCATTCATTTTCCTTTAGCTTACTCCCTTTATTCTTCAGGGGTCACCATAGTGGAATAAACCGCCAACTTATCCAGCATATGCTTTACACAGCGGATGCCCTTCCAGCTGCAATCCAGTACTGGGAAACATCCATACACACTCATTCACACACATACAATACTGCCAATTTAGTTAATTCAATTCACTTATAGCACATGTCTTTGCAATGTGGGGGAAGCCGGAGCACCCGAAAGGGAGAGCATGCAAACTACATAGAAATGCCAACTGACCAAGCCAGGACTCGAACCAGCAACCCTCTTGCTGTGAGGCACCGTCTTGCCATCGTGAAGTGAACCATGCAATACATCTGTCATTATAGTCATGCTTATATTTCTTTTAGACTCTTCCACTTTGTTTTCTTTGTTCAATATCAGATTCTGTATTTGCCTTCTCTCCTTCTGTTTCTGTTTGCCTGTCCAAGTTCTCTCTCCTTTAGATTTTTTTTCTGTTATCTGTATTTCTGAGCGTGCTGATTTCTCCTGCTAGTCATGCTGTTGTCGTGGACTAAACCAATACAGCTGTGCACTAAGGAGAGGAGGGAAAGAATGCTTCAAAGCATACCGAGTCCCTGTAAAATGCAAACAAAATGCTTACCGCAGCATTGACTTATGCTAATCTATCTGCCATTTAAAGGATGCATCAAGGAAATTCGATAACTAAACGACATTTTAGATTTGCATTGTAAATTTGGACTATGACTACAAGCCGTAGCTTGCCGAAATGTGTCAGGAATTAGAGGAAACAGGGTGGTTTGGCACCTGAGACAGCTGGAACTAAAACTTTAGGACCAAGGGCACATGAGAGTCAAGATGAAACGTGTGTGCATGACATGGAGATGTTCTGCTGTGTCTTTGTGCTTTAAGTGAACATGTGTGTCTGTGTTTGGTATCCCGGCAGTATATCACTGTATAACCAGGGTTGGCGGTTTTACTGGGGGGCTCGAAGGAAACTGGCCTCTGATCAGAGACGCAGGTTTTAAGCTCAGCATTGGTCTCAGTGCCGGGTCAAAGACATAAAACCATGTTACGAGGCCTGCTGGCTCTGACTGTGGGTTTTCAGAAAGAGAGTACAAGATCTATCTCATTTCTCAAATACAAGCTGGCCTATCAGTGACCCCACAAGTGCATGGAAAGATTGTGGGAATCTGCAAAAAGCCATATTTTTAAAATAATACAGGAAGGGTTTTCATAAAGATTGGCTCCTCCAGTGGTTTTCGGATGTCTATGTTATTCCACCAAGATTTGTGGAACATAAAAAGAAATTATGCATGCATATCAAAGCTATCAACATAGGCTCATTATGAAAACATAGCCCTACAGTACATTTCTGGAGATTGTGAATTACGAAGCCAGAAGTATATATGGCTGCATTTCGTCTTTAAAATTAAGGTAATGTTTTTGTTGCAGGTAAGACCAAAGCAGAAGGCAAAAAATAAAATAACACAGTAAATGACAGGGTAATAATGTGGTAAAATATGAAAACATGGTAAAAATCAGGCTGGTCTATATTTTTTCTGGATTGCTTTTGAAAACAGGGTCGGGTTTAGAGAAGTGGGTGGACGAGTTAATCAGCGCTTTTGAACACACTATCGATTAGGTTTAGGAACGGAAGAGGGGTGTGTCAGTCCATGCCTGAAGTTTCAGTAATGACTAACAAAAATGTATTACAAGTTTGTTGCTTCATAAAATAATCCACAAAACAAATGGATTAAAATATGAACTGTAAAATGTAAATGAGAACATGCAAACTCCACACAAAAATGCCAACTGGTCCTGTTGGGGATGGAGCTAGCAACAGTCCAAAAACAAGCACTATAAGTGAACTGGATGAACTAAATTGGCCCTAGTGTGTGAGTGTGAGTGTGTGTGAGAGTGTGTGTGTGTGTGTGTGTGTGTGTGTGAATGAGAGAGTGTATGAGTGTTTTCAAGTGCTGAGTTGCGGCTGGAAGGGTATCTACTTTGTATATACACATACAGATACTATTCCAACTCTTCCAAATGCGGGGATAGTTGGCAGTTCATTGCACTGTGGCAACCCCTGATAAATTGGGGACTAAGCCAAAGGAAATGAATGAATGATTTTCATTTTGTGGTGAACTAACCCTTTAAACTAAATCAACCCAAGGTGTGTGTTTGGGCTTATGTAAAAGTTCTTTTTTTTACAAAATAATTAAGGAACCAAAATCACAATTGGAACCAGACAAAATAAACTCTTTACCCTCCTCATCCTATCGTTCTTTTCTTGTGTTCCCAGCTACGTAGGATCTGAAGCATCCATTCTGTTATTACATCCAGATATCTGTAAACTCAGTCTCCATAAACATTCACACAAAACACGCAAGCGCTGTTTTCTCTTCTATCACTCATTGTTGTCTTTTACGAGGTGAAGTGTGGGCTGATATGTTAACATTGCACCACACATGCGAGATTGTGTTTGTGTGGCGCAGGTGTTTTGGGCAGCTGGGAGTCGCTTTGTGCTGTGGGAAAAAAAAAACGTGAAAGAAAGGAGTAGAAGAAAAGCAGGAAAGGAAACAAAAACAAAAGGAATGCATCACAGCAGGGCTGATGTTTACTTGAGATGTGGGACTACAGGAACTGGACATTTCTTCTCGGATAGCATCTACAGTCATGTGACATTTGTGCTGTGATTTGACCTTCTGCTGTCATGCCTCCCCAAATGTCTCTCTCTCTCTTTCTCACACACACACGCACACACACACACACACACACACACACACACACACACACACACACACACACACACACACACACACACACACACACACACACACACACACACTCCTGTTGGGATTAATTGTTGTGGAGATAGATCGATAGAAGGATATGCTGATCTACCTCTCCAGAGTCAGGTCTTGGCCCCCGTCTATTCATCACAGCTAATAAAGACACAGCACAAGGTTAAACTGACCTCTGTATCTGCACTATGAACTATCCTCTGCCCACATACAGAAACGGACAAAATTGTTGGTCTCCTTCAGTTTTGTCCAGGCCAGTTTTACTAGTTTGCTTTTTTAATCTTCTGTTGAACCACAATTTGAAAGCAATATCTATTCATTACTTTTTTATTAATCTTTCATTTTTAATCCTAAAGTTATTTTAGTAACTACTGTTATTTTTCATTTTTTTAATGGAGAATGAGATTAAATGTGTAAAACAGTAAAAGAGAGGGATGAATCCACCAGTGAAGGTCAGTTTTGGACAGTTCTGATGTATTCTGCATCTTTACGTTTATGTTCGCCCAGATTTCTGAGCCCAAAGCTGTTTTCGCTATAACCAAAAGAGATCTGTTTTTTTCTGTTATAACCAATTGTTTGGTAATATATCTTCAGAATTATGCAACATTTGCTTTTTTAAGCACCAGGCAGTTGAGAGGTACTGTAAATCAGTTTCTAGAGGGTGTCCAATGATAAAATAACCCTGTGATGCTAAAAGACATAGTTAAAAAGAGAAAATATGACTGGAATATAGCCAGGCTATGCATTAAAGTACATCAATGCTGAGACATTTTAAAAACAACAAAAAACAACAACCTTTTAACAACCCAGGCTCATTCTGAAAACGTACCCCTATATGCATTTCTGGAGTGTGCCAAATACAACCCAGGAGCTATGTTTTTGTTTAGCAGTTTTTGTTGTGTACGTTTTTTGAGAGAAATTTCTCTTGCAAGTGCCATTCACGCCTGCTGTTCTCATGTAAATCCACCAGAGGTCGCTGTTGACTGACTGACTGACCGACCGACCGACCAAACGAGCCTCCCGACCTCTCCCTACCCTAAACTCAACTGATAATGTTTTAAAAAACACAGATTGAGCAGTGCCCACTCACCTCCCTAAACTCAACCAACAGTGTTTTAAAAAGCAATCCAGAAAAAAAAGCCCCATGGTTTTTACCATGTTTTCAGATTTCACCACATTCTCACACTGTTATTTACTTATTTATTTTATTTTTTGCCTTTTGTTTTTGTTTTACCTGCTTTTTGGAACCAACCTTCATCAGACTTGAACCCCATTGTCGGGGTCTTGGGGCCAACGTATGGTGCAAACCACTGGACAAACTGGTAACAACGGGAAAGCTGTCCACATGGAGGTAAGTGGTCAGCTGGTAAGCATGAAAAGGAAGATGAAAGATGAAATGCAGCCACACGTACTTCTGACTACATAATTTGCGACCTCCAGAAATGTATATAGGGCTACGTTTTCAGAATGACCCTGTGTTGAATTGTTTGCAACCAGTTACCTTAAAAAATCTAGTAAATCCAATGAATATTTTTTCAGTGTAGCTACAAAGTAGGTGAACAAAAAACACACACGCACAGCCACACACACACACACACACACACACACACACACACACACACACACACACACACACACACACACACACACACACACACTGATGTACTCTAGGTTACTGATACCTCTTGACGGTGGTCCACTCCTGGCTTCAGTACAAACCAGCGGATCAAGGCCTGCTGGGATTTCGAAACGCACTCAAGAAAAGAGGAGTTACTCTCCACTCCGTACAACACCTTCTCCTCGACATTCCTCCCTAACACTGCAAAAGCGAAAGAGAGAGGGAGCGATCAGCATATCAAAAAGACATTTTTTTGGGTTAACATTGAGGTCCATTAGGTGAGCCCCACAGGACAATGCAGCATCTTAAAACAAAACAGAGCTTTTAGTGCTTTTATGCTGCGCACACACACACACACACACAGAGACACACACACACACATACACACACACACACACACACACACACACACACACACACACACACACACACACACACACACACACAGAGACACACACACACACACATACACACACACACACACACACACACACACCCACACACACACACACACACACACAGACTGTACGCCCTCATATGCTTTCTTACCATCCTCTGTGTCCCAACAATGGCTGGATGGGTCTCCATGTTTGATGTCCTGCCTTCTGGCCCTTCTGTAAGCACACATCAGAAAGCCTTTAATTGAGCATGCATCAGATTAACCTTGATTACATTTTAGAATTGATCAATAACATTACATCAGTTATTAGTTGGAACATTTTCAGACACAGAATGCACGTAGAAGCAATAGAAACAATTTCTATTACTGTAGACGAAACAATGCACAAGCAACGCCTAAATTATGACTTTTTTTCCCAAGGTATGCATGAAACAATAGAAGTACCTTGAATGCAATGCAATTCCCTTTGTACAAAAGCATCTGCTAAATGCATAAAAACAAAAACAAATTGATAGAAAAACAATTGAAGTTTCAAGAGACATTTTTCAGTTTGCTATTCTCCCTGTGTTTGCGTGAGTTTCCTCTGGGTGCTCCAGTTTCCCCCACAGTACAAAGACATAAGGGTATAGGTGAATTGAATGAACTAAATTGGTCGTAGTGTGAATGACTGTGTATGGATATATCCCAGTACTGAGTTGCAGCTGGAAAGGCATCCACTGTGTAAAACATATGCTAGATAAGTTGGCGGTTCATTCCGCTGTGGCGACCCCTGATAAATAAAGGGACTAAGCCGAAGAAAAATGAATGAATGAATGATTTGCCTCAAAATGACCTTAATAAATGACCTATTTTAATTTGTGTCTTTTTTAAAGAAGAAGAAGAACAACCAGGTTTGCCACTGTCTGGAAAACAATATGAAGTAGACATAAATTCTAATACTGGGTAATTTTGAATTATGAATTATGTCAAGGTCTAAAGTTAGCACTGTTGCCTCACAGCAAGAAGGTACTGGTTCAAGTCTCAGCTGCACCAGGAGGACTTTCTCAGTAGAGTTTGCATGTTCTCCCCATGTCCACATGGGTTTCCTCAGGTTTCCAATAGTAGATGCAGACTTGGATTTTTCAAGCTAAGACTGCATATCTCAAACTTGCAATGTCAGACACAATGCACTAAATAGAGCTTGTGACATTACTGTGAGAGGTAGGGTTAGATGTGCACATTAAACAGCATTGCATGCAGCTCACCTTGCAACTGCACCAAGTCTGCAACCAGACCTCCAGGTTTCCCCCCACAGTCCAAAGACATGCTAAACAAGTTATTTGGACATACTAAATTGGCTGTAGTATGTGAGCGTTTCCTAGCACTGAGCTTTGTACTCTTAATGCTGGGTTGCGACTGAAAGGACATCTGCTGTGAAAAAGATATGCCAGAGTAATTGGCAATTCATACCACTGTGGTGACCACAAACTGGGAAGAAGCCAAATAAAAGTGAGTGAACTGTGGAGCTGCGCATCGATGGATTTGCTCTTCAGTGTTTTGACTTTTAGCAGTAAGAATTAAACCACACTGAACTGAACTAAACTAATATAACCTCTGAAAACTGGACTGACACAGTTTCAATTTCAATTTACTAGACCTTCTGTGTTAAGCTGCTTTGACACAATCTACATTATAAAAGCTCTATAGAAATAAAGGTGAATTAAATTAAACTGGCATGACACAACTTTAAACAAAATCAGGGCAAAATTATGCTTGTTGAGAGATTTATCTTTAATACTTTAATGCTGCTTGCTTTAAAGCAATCTACTGTTTGATGTGCTGTATTAATAAACATGATTGACTTGTCTGGAGTGCTGAATTAAAATAAATGTATATATTTACAAATAGTTAAATGTTTGCACTAGGATTTTTTCCAGCTGTAGCGGCAGGCCCTTTACACAGATCTTCCAACGACATATGGTGTTATTTCAATAACAAAATGTTATGAGCATAGTACTACAAGACGAGATTGCATTCATGTAATACGAGCATGAGAATCTCTTTGCTTGCGTGCCGATTTCCTCTGTTCGTGCACAAAACTTCTTGCACGCCCTCAAATATACGCTGCTCAAGTGCAGATTTTTTTGTGCGACCTAAAATAAACGCTGATGAAGTGCGTTTTAGTGTGTTTATGTAATTTGTATGGATCCCACATTTGTTAGATTTGCTAGGAATATTTATGAACGTCTCCAATAGACCTACAAAATGACATTGATGCCTCCTGAAGTAAAGTGAAATGGCTATAAACTCTAACAAGATAAAGTAATTAATTGTATGCAGAACCATAGACCTTTATCTATTTATACAGTGTAATTATGGAAACTGTGATCATCATAACTGAAAGCTACGTTGTGTTTGCTGCCCTCACGCATTGCACAGACCTGTGAGTCAGTCATTCAGCATGTAACCTTAAAGGGTTAAACAAATAACGCGCAGCACTACTACAATAACAGGAAGGTTTGGTAGATAATTCACCTACATTTTAATATATTTTGGTGCGATTATAACCTGCTATATTTTAAAAAATGGCAACAACTAAAGGCTTTAAGAAGATGTAACATAGCCATGGTGGGAATTAATTTTAGTGTGGAGCCCCAAAGTAGTTTAATATATATTAAAAGCACATATTTACACTCTGTAAAAATAGTTGGTTTAAAAATACATTACCAAAGCACCAAATGTTTGTAACTCAGCCATTGGGTTAAATAAACAACTCAACGTTTTCTAGAGTGCATAATCATCTACACTTTGCTTTCATCATGCGTTGAAATGTAACAGCAAACCACTGCTCAGTTGAACTTCTTTTAATTTCAAAACAAAGAATAAAACAAGATTATTTTTGTAGACAATGAGAGCAAATAATGAAATAATTAACCTGATTAACTGTTTATAAAAAGCATCACAGGGTAATCTTCAGAGAAAAGAAAAGAAACAAAACAATAAAGCAAATTTCATATTAAGTTCTTTGTTTCACTTCAAACACAGCAGCACTACAGTTGTCATTCCTCTCTGTGTGTTTCTCTCCTCTCTCTCTCTCCCTCTCTCTGCAGGACTGACCTGGCCTCTTTGCGTCAGTGGCGGACCGGAGAGCCGGGGAGAGAAAGGGCAAGAAAACTTCTCTGGCAGCTCACATACATCATCTCAACAACAAAGCAACTTTAATCAATTTGCCTGTCCAGCCCGGTCCCACTACACCCTATGGCACAGGAAAAATCAAATATTTATCATTTTCTTCTCTGTGCTGAACTCCAGGAAACAACTCACCCTGGAGAAGTAGGTCAGAAAGAGGGCACCACAAAGCCCTCTCTCTATCTCTCTTTTAACTTTTCGCTATCCTAAACAGCAAACTGCACACGGTGCACATCTCAGGGATGTCACAGGACACATGTGTGGCTTTAGATGCCAATAAGAAGAGTGTTGACTCGACAGAAGTGCTGACTCTGTGAATCAATGTCAAGGCTTTGCATCGACTTATCTTTGGGACAATTGCTTAATCCGTTCAACTATGCATATGTGTGTGTGTGTGTGTGTGTGTGTGTGTGTGTATGAGTATTCAGTATATGTGTGCTATATATACTAAATACTATATATACACATGCAAACTCCACATAGAAATACCAACTGACTCAGCCAATGTTGAGCCCATTTCTATTTACTTTTTATATATTTAGTGTTATGTCCATATGTTATTATACAGTTTTGGAATTGTTGTTTTAGTTTTGCGTTTCTAGGGTACGCGGGTTGGCTGTTTTGAATATCAATCATTTAGGATACAGACTGACGTGCGATGCCCCAATTGAGAAGACTCCCAAACGTTTCGCTGAAGGATGGTGTAAGTAAGTAAGTAAGCATTGTGTATTTATATGGACCCAAATACCTATACACCCAAAGCACTTTTCAATCATGAGGGGGGTCTCTTCTTACCACCACCAGTGTGCAGCATCCACTTGAACGATGCAACAGCAGCCACAGGGGAACGGCGCCAGTGTGCTCACCACACACCAGCTCTATTGTGATAGAGCTAATTCGGTGGATGAGGATGATTGGGAGGCCATGAAGGGTAAGGGCCAAGAACACAAGGGTTACACCGCTACTCTTTACAAGAAGTGCCATGGGATTTTTCATGCCCACAGAGAGTCAGGACCTCAGTTTAATGTCCTATCCAAAAGACGGTACTCACTGACAGTATAGTATCCCATTCACTTTACTGGGGAATAAGGACTGCAGGATGAGTGCCCCCAGCTGGTCTGCACTAACACAGCTAACTAACTACTTCCAAGAGCAACCTAGTTTTCCCATATGATCTCCCATCTAGGTACTGACCAGGCTTAACCCTGCTTAGCTTCAGTGAGTAACCGGTCTTGGCCTGCAGGGTGATATACTATATAAAGACAACGCTGTATCAGTTCAGATATACCCGGCATTTCGTGTGAACTTGAACTGTGTTTGTCATTTGTTTGATGTGTGTGTTTCTTCCCC
The DNA here is from genome assembly GCF_052040795.2 of Danio rerio. Classification (NCBI taxonomy): domain Eukaryota; kingdom Metazoa; phylum Chordata; class Actinopteri; order Cypriniformes; family Danionidae; genus Danio; species Danio rerio. Next base: position 10,463,193 of record NC_141038.1, on the reverse strand, counting down.
TTTTGCTTTGATCTATTATTGTTTGATTAACGTTTGTTGGTGTACTTTGTTTGACGTAATATTGAAATGTTTTTGTTTCAAACTGCTTTGAGAACTGGAGTGTGAACATTGTATCTGTGTATTATTCTAGATGTAGTAAAGTAACAAAATACAAATACTCAAATTACTGTAACTGAGTAGATTAAAAAATAATTGAAAGTATGATGGCTTTTCATTTGCATGTTGTTGTTATTTATGTAACTACTATTTTAAACTTCTGTGGCTTAATTATGGATAAAATATGGGTAATTTAAATTGTTTAATAAATGTATTTGACTTTTGGAAATCACCAAAGAACCCCCGGTCATTTCCCCCCGACCCCCACTTTGTAAACCACTGACATAAATAATATGTAATCAAGTAATCCATAAATATGAAAAAAAATCTCCACCAATCCAGATGACATACAGTTAAAGTCTGAATTATAGTTTGAAAAGTGTAGGTGCTGCTTAGAAGATTTTTTAAAATACATTTGTAAAATTAATATTTCTAATAACTAATTTATTTAGTCTTTGCTATCATTGATGACAGAACAAAATATTTGACTAGATATTGTACAAGGCATTAGTATTCATCTTAAAGTGCAATTTAAAGGCTTAACTAGGTTATTTATCATAACTGGGCAAGGTAGAATAATTAGGTAAGTGATTGTAAAGCAGTGGTTTGTTCTGTAGACAATCAAAAAAATATTAATAATATTGACCTTTTAAAAAATGTAAAAAAAAAAGTACAAATTAATTTCATTAGCCAAAATATAAGAAATTTGTCTTTTCCAGAAGAAAACATATTATTGAAATTACTGTGAAAATATCCTTGCTATGCTGAGAAATATTTGAAAAAGAATTTCACAGGAGGGCTAATATTTTTTGCCCTCAACTCTATAATCCATTACTACCGAGCGCTGTGTGTGTTACCTTTTGGAAGCTGGGATGTATCTGGAGCACTGGGTGCCGTCCCAAGCGCAGTAGGGGTCTCTTGCTAGACAGCATTCAGCACAGCCCTGTCCATAAATATGGCACCTGTGCAGTGACACCTGCACCAACCCGTCGCTTCCTCCGACAAACAGCTGCTGCTGCAAACACACACACATAAACAAAGTACTAAACCAGGTGCAATCACAAAAAAGTGCTTACTAGAGGAACCACTCTAATAGCGTTATCAGTAAATGTCACTTGTTTGCTGCCTTTTTTGGTCCAACAAACTCTAAAAAGAACCATGTGTACGTGTGACTCAAGCGAAATAAACTATAAAACAAACAAGCACAAAAAGTGTGCTGTTGTTTTTCTCTCAGCATGAAGCAGCAGCAGACCTTACTATTTAACATTTTAAACACAAATGAAGTTCAAGATCTCATTTAAACAAACATATTATCCTGTTTGTTGATTTGAATTTAAATCTGTTTCCATGTATAGTTTACATTTGATATATTCATTTATATCAGTGGTGGAAAGAGTATGTCTCCTTGGAATTATAAGGTTCTAACTGCGTTCTGATGATTTTGAGATATTGAGTTTCAAAGTTTGCATTCCATAGAACAAACAGTATGTGTGTAACATTTGTTTTTTAAAATAAAAAGGCCTAAAATGCAAACAACTTATATACATAAAAAAACATCCTATAATGGAAATAAGTTGTCATTTAATGAGAATGTCAATTACTCAATTTTGACAAAAGTGTCAGATATAACCTTATAATTCTAAGGTGATGAGTACTGAAAAATCATACTCAATTAAAAATACCTTTACTTGCCCAAAAATGTAGTACAAGTAGAGTAAAAGTATATGTAGTATAAGTAGCCCTTTCAAAAATACTTATGAGTAGTGAGTATTACACAGTAAAAGGTTTGTGCAGGGATGTGTAAACATAACATTCTGTAGTGCTTTTAGTTATCTTCCTATATTCATTCATTCGTTCCTTCCTTCCATTGTTTGCTCTTTCCTTCCTTCAATCATTCATTCGTTTGTTTCTTTATTCATTCATTCATTTGTTCCTGCCATTGTTCCTCCCTTCATTCATTCACTCATTACTTGGTTCCTTCATTCTTTTGTTCCTTCCTTCATTTAGTTTTTTGTTCATTCATTCATTCGTTCATTCCATCCTTCGTTCCTTAGTTTTTTCATTCCTTTTTTGAAACCTTGCTTCATTCGATCCTTCCTTCCTTCAGTAGTTCGGTGCTTTCTTCCTTCATCCAGTCCTTCCTTCCATTCCTTGTTTGACCCTTCCTTTCATTCTTCATTCGTTCCATTTAGTGATTGTTTAGGGCTGTTTGGAGATTTCAGTCATCATGCTGTCAACATCCTTCATCTTTTCATCAGTGACAGTCTATAAACAGTCTCTGGGTCATTGCGTGCAAAGATGTTGGACATTTTTAATGCTTCCAAAAGGTTTGCTGCACTATAAATAATACCCATGTCTTGAGGTTGTTCAGTATGATGCGATTTACTTTCTATGTGCGATTTGATTGGACAGGAATCACAGGACTGATTTTTCTACTTATAATATGTATATACACAATATATAATTACAGCTGATATAATTGAACATACAGTATATGTACATATTTGTAATTTCAATGTTTTGTAAATGTGAAACACAATGAACTTCTGTGCCCTATATGTAATTTGAATACAGTGCTTATAGCAAAATCATCATACCCCTTTGTAATAGTTACTTTATTTGTCATAGAGCCTAAAAATAAAATCACAATCCAAATACCTTTTCCAACCTTTGAAAGGTTTTTAGGCAACACGGTGACTCAGTGGTTAGCAGTGTATGTGTATGAATGAGTGTCGAAAAATGTTTCCCAGTACTGGGTTGCAGGTGGAAGGGCATCCGCTTTGTAAAACGTATGTTGGATAAGTTGGCAGTTCATTTCGCTCATTCCGAAAATTAAATGAAATTAAATTAAAGGTTTATGTAGCCTTCTCTCAACCTGTGCCTTTCTACAACTTTATCCTGAAGGTCTTCTAAAAGCAGGTTATTAAGTGAGTAAAGGTATAGATTTTCACAGGGTATGATCATTTTCTATAAGCACTGTATATTAGATTTCTAAATGGTTTGTCACTGTTGGCATTGCTTGTGTTGGTGGGTTTTAAAATACACTTGCTATATATAATAACACTATTGTGTGGAATCAAAACTAAGGGAAGAAGAATAATGACACTGACATATTTGTTTGGCTGAACTGCATTACAGTCAAATGCAGTTAGTTTCATAACTTACAAATGTTGCAGCACTGACAAGGTTATTGAACTGAATTGAATCGATTCAGCTGATTCAAGTGATTCAAGCTAAATAATGACAATACTATCTTCTGCAGAGCTGCTTATAGATGAATCATAATCAATTAAATGGACACACTAAACTGAATTGAGCTTAAAAAGTCTACTATTTCCCTTTTAGAGTCACTTTATTGAAACATTAGAATGTGTCTCATGTTTTAAGTTTGCACAAATTGGTTCCGTTGGTTTGCTTTTTACTGTTAAGCTACATTGAAACAATCTGTACTGCATAAAGCTCTACATAAATAGAGATGACGTGAAACTGTTTAACGATTACAGCTTGTAGAAAAACAAAGTATTTTATGTCAATTTTTGTCCTTCCATCCCGCTTGTATTCTCCATTTAATTTCTTGTCTGTGCTCTATAATGCTCTGCTCTTAAAAGCCAAAGGACCCTAAAAATAAATAATTACAGAAAGAATTGGCCAAGTGGCCTGCTGATGTAACCCTATAATTCTAGCTGAGCGCACAGAGAAAGGAGGATAAAAGCTTTCGAGTGAACTGCGAACCCAACCATGAACTGCAAAAGATAATAAGAGATAATTAGACAAACGGGAGTGTGAAGGAAAAATGAAAGGAATGGCACAAGAACAGAAAAACATACTCATCCGCAAGACTCTGATAAAACAGAACAAAACAATAGAGGCCTGAGTGCATTTGTTATGAGATCAGGGCTTGAGAACTTGAGCTGCAGTTACTAAATCTTCACAAATAATAGTCCAATGAAACTTCAAAAACAAAAACAGCTTGCTGATGATTGCTGTTGGTCATTTTGGAAGAAAAAGATTCAAATGTTGTTTAACAATTTATTTTCTTTCTTCATTCCCAAGCTAAATATTTAATTTATTAGAATCAAGTACCTGCTTTGAAGAGACTTCCATGTTGAGGATGGGTGAAGGATTCTGAAAGGAAAAATAACATAGCGATGTTGATTTTCATCCAGTCATAAATGTTGCATATTTGAATGTTTGTGACTTTCACCTTGAACACCTGAAGCTCCTCTAAGATGATCTCTTCTGAGGACCAGTTTTCTTGAGTGATGCTGACTACCTTCAATACGGATCCCATATCTATGCAAACAAAAGTGCACACATTTGTGTCTCATATAGATCTACTGCCATCTGCTGGTTGAGCAGATCATACACTCTTAAAGGCATAGTTCACCCAATTAAAATTCCGTCATTATTTACTCTCACTTTACTTGATTCAAAATTTCATGAGTTTCTTTCTTTTGTTGAGCACAAAATAAGGTATTTTTAAAACTGGATCCATTGACTTCCATAGCATTTTTTTAAATATACAAGCTGATGATTACAGGTTTGCAGCTTTCTTCGAAATATCTTCATTTGTGTTCAACAGAAGAAATTTATAAGGGTTTAAGATTAGGATGAGTCGTTAATTAATTCATTTTCTTTTCAGCTTAGTCCCTTTATTAATCTGGGGCCGCCACAGCGGAATGAACCACCAACTTATCCAGCATATGTTTTTACGGAACGGATTCCCTTCCAGCTGCAACCCATTACTGGGAAACACCCATACACACTCATTCACACACATAAATACGGACAATTTTAGCTTACCCAATTCACCTTTACAACATGTTTTTGGACTTGAGGGGAAACCGGAACACCCGGAACACTAGGAGAACATGCAAACTCCACACAGAAATGCCAACTGACCCAGCTGAGGCTCGAACCAGTGACCTTCTTGCTGTGAGGCAATTGTGCTACCCGTGCTGCCTGCCTTCATTTATTCTCATTCATTTTCTTCTGCTTTTCCGGGGCCGGGTCACGGGGCCAGCAGTCTCAGAAGAGGAGCCAAGGCTTCCCATATCTCCAGACACTTCCTCCAGGGGGATTCTGAGGCGTTCTGAGACACATAGTTCCCTAAGTCCTACTCCGGGTGGGACATGCCTGGAACACCTCCCTAGGTAGAGATCAAGGAGACATCCGAACCACCTCAGCTGGCTTCTCTCGATGTGGAGGAGCAGCCGCTCCACTCCGAGCTCCTCCCGAGTGACAGAGTTCCTCGCCCTATTTATAAGGGTGCGCCCTGCCACCCTGAAAGGAAATTCATTTCGGCTGCTTGTATCTGATATGTTGTCCTTTCGGTCATGACTCAAAGGTCATGAACACAGGTGAGAGTAGGAGTGTAGATTGAATGGTAAATTGAGAGCTTTGCCTTTTAACTCGGCTCTTTCTTTACCACAACGGACCATCTGGGGTAAGAACTTTCCTCCAACCTGGAGATGGCAAGCCACCTTTTTTATTCTTATGTGAACTATCCCTTTAAGAGTTTATCAAATATCTAAATCACATTTCCTTATTTCCCCAAAAATTCACCATCATAAATGTAGCTGTTTTATATGACTTGTCAAGTCTTTCTAACCTGTGCCCAAGAACATAACAGCATACTGTCCATCCTCAGCTGCCACGCGGTCCACTATGATCTGAGTAAGCCGGTACTCAGTATTGATACGAGTGAAAATTGGTCGGCCTGTCATTGGGTGCACAGACTGGTACATGAGTGGGTGCAATCGTATAAAACTGATGACTTCATCTGGAAAGTCTTTCGTTGTTTTTATATGAGGATCATATGTCCGACTGGGGCACTGCAAGAGGGAAAATAAGATGTGTTTAGAAAATAAAGTAGAAAAAGATGAAATCTGCAAGTAATTTTGTATGCATATGAAGTGATGTAACTGCACATGGCATTATCTAAATAGGCATTATATTTCCACTTTAATGTATGTAGAAAAAACAATAACTGGAAGCAAAGGGGGCATAAGTAGTGTTATGACTCCCTCTAGTGGTGATGTATGAAAGAGTCTGCCCCTGATAAAGAAAGAAAAAGAGAAGAGCATGAAAGTGGAGTGTAAAGAGTGTTACTAACAGTGCCTGGACGTGGGTAGGGAATTCTGCCTTCATATTCCACCCAGCGATGATCTGGTCCCTCTTTATGAGCATACGGTCCATTAAACGCTGCACGGATGTCTTCCATTGTATAGACGCACACTGCTGATCCTTTAAAGATGGAACTAACCCCACAAAAAACATAAGAAGCTAAAAACTTCAGTAAAAGCATTTCACATTACAAACAGGCAGTGTTGGGAATAATGCATTACAAGTAACATGAGTTACGTAATAACGTTACTTTTTAAAAAATCACTTCTTCAATGAGAGAATGCGTTTATTATTTTGAATGTCTCGAAGAAAAGGAAAAAGGTATTTTCTCAGTGGACAGTGATTTTATGCTACTCATAAGATAAAAAAAGTACAAAAGTAGGAAACACGTTGCTTTAAACTTTCATGTATATACAGCATGTATAGCTCTGGAGTCAGGAACTTCTCAGAAGATAACATTATTTAAAATGATTATTTTCTAGGTGTTTTTTAAAGGTAAATATAGGTGTAGGTTATACAGTATGATGTTAATTGCAGAGCACCTCTATTAACAAAAAAAAAAAAAAAAAACTCGGCAAGATCTTAAAGAGATCAAGCCCCAGCAAACGTAAAGGAACACAAGTAGCACAATCGCCTAACAGCAAGAAGTTCGCTGGTTCAAGCCCCAGCTGGGTCAATAAGCATTTCTGTGTGGAGTTTGTATATTCTTCCCATGTTCAGGGGTTCCCTCCGGGTGCTCCGGTTTCCCCCACAGTACAAAGACATGCGCTATGAGTGTATTAAATCTAAAAAAGCTAAATTGGCCATAGATTATGTGTGTGAATGTGAGAGTGTATGGGTGCTTTCCAGTGTTTGGTTGTGGCTGAAAGGGCATCCGCTGCTTAAAACATATGCTGGATAAATTGGCAGTTTATTCCGCTGTGGTGACCCCAGATTACTATAGGGAATAAGCTGAAAACACTCAAATCGCTTTACTCATTTTTGGCAAATTTGGCCAGGATGCCGGGAGTAAAGGCTGCCAGCATGATCTTGTATCAGATTGAATGTAATTTTCTACATGTACAAGTAAATCCTAAATGTAAATGTGGCCAAAAATAACTTTACAAGTACATACAATTATTATTATATTATATATACATACATTATATTACACTGAGATTTGATATGTAGCTGAAAAGTTGTTTAATAGGCAACAAAATGTGAAATAACAAAAAAAAAAAAAGTATAACTCTACATTGATTAAACTGTATTTTGGGTTGCTTTTCAAGCTTCAGTACCAAGATAAAAATACTGATACACCAGCCTGATCTTACAAGAAAACGTAAGTATTTTACGTTTTGTCAGTTTAGTTCAGTCGTACGAAAATATCCGTTTTTAGAAAGGAGGTCGTGACACCCAACCCCACCCCTAACCCCAACTGTCATTGGATGATGAGCAAATCGTACTAAATTGTACAAACTATATCGTACGAATTCATACGAAATAACCACTGAATCAAAAAGTTACGAATTGCCGTGAGCTTGCGTTGGACACACTAACCTGGTAGTGGTGAACACTCCATACACCATAGGGTTTTTCTCATCTCTGCTAGGGAGAAGAAAGATGTCCTCTGTAACACACACACACATACACACATTTTAAAAAGTCTGATAAATCTAAAATATGCGTTTGTGGGAGGGAGAAGTAACATAAAACACATCACTCACGGAGCTCATCAAAGTGTGTGTCCACTCCATCTGGTCCAGGAATGGAGCACACGAGTCTCGCTTTGAGAAATGTTGTCCACTTGTTAGTAAGACTTCTCAAACCTCCAACATCGTTCTTCATGCAAAAACACACACAGACACACGCAAATATAGGACATTTCAGTGAAGTCATTCCGAAAGCATGTGTTTATCATTTAAATCCTCAGTTATTATATATTTTATAGACTTTCATAATAAAATGTAAACCCAGCATTTGCTTCTGATTAAAGCAGCTTATTCAATTAAGCATAAGACGACAGCAAACCACAAGCCCTTCAGTAACACAAAGGCTAAAGAGGAGCACAAATGCACACACGAGAGACAAAGAAAGACTGTTCAAGAAATGGAGAAAAGCGAGCAAGGAGAGTTTATAAAGAGAATATAATGACCCTCTCCATGAGCAGGTTTTACGTATTTAGATGCACAAAAGATCACTGAAAGGTCTCAGAAAGAGAAGACATGCTGAGAACACTTAAACAGATCTCCTCATTACTGCCAGAAGGGTTTAATCAAAGGATTTCAATGATTTCATCTACACTCGCTTAAAGCAGCAAACATATTCCTCCACTGCCATTCTCCATGTTGAATAACACACACACTTGAGAAAAAAAGGGGGGAAGAGACCTAAAAGAGGTTTAGGAGTGGTGTTTTCCAAATTCTTTAATCTTCAAAGATGCCCTCTTCTCGTGTTAGGCCAGTTATCCAGTGAGGAATCTGGCCTCAGATTGCTTTACAGCTCTCTCCTAAAGCTATAAAAACCCTCCTGCTCCAGACCAAGAATTTTGCAATAGAGCTTGGAATTTTTATAGCATACAGCCTGGGAGGATGAGTCTATAGCATTAAGAAAACAGCTTTAAATCATTGATGTTTTATAATTGCTGCTGGATGACAGCTGACATGTGCGAACACTTATTAAAAATCAGCTCTTTATAATATTCGATTAGGATTGGTCAATCAGCGTTCCAAATTAAAATATTTAGATCCATTTCCAGCGTATGGCATGCTCTCTATAACGTTAAAACGTTTAGGGCTGATAAGATTATTTAAAATGTTTTCTTATGTGATTACCAAGGTTGCATCTGTTTATTAAAAGCAGCAATATTGTCATCTGTACTCTAATTTACAGTATTCCATTTTAACATACATTACCGGTAAAAAGTTTGGAGTCTGTAGGATTTTTAAAAGTTTTAAAATAAGCTTCTCCTGCTCACCAAGGCTGCGTTTATTTCATCAAAAATACCATACAAATTGTGAAATTGTGAAATGTTATTGCACTATAAAATAACTGTTCACAATTATTTTATTATTTAATTTAATTATTTATTCCAGTGATTTTAAATGAATTTTTAGCTTCCTTACTACAGTCGTCAGTCACATAGTCCCTTCAGAAATAACTTCATTATAATACCAATTATTATTAATATTATTATTATTATTAATAATACTATTATTATTGTCAATGGTAATAGTAATACAAGCAATAATGGCTGGAGTAATAATTTCATTTGAAACTACATAAAATAAGTGAGCAGTTATTTAAAACTTTTATACACATTTCACAATTTAACTTTTGTTTTTACATTTATTAATTACCTCCTAAATAAACTGAATAATTTTCGGCTTAGTCCCTTTATTAATCTGGGGTCCACATATACTCATTCACACACATACACTACGGACAATTTAGCTTGCCCAATTCATTTATAGCGCATGTCTTCGGACTGTGGGAGGAAACTGGAGCACCCGGAGGAAACCTACGTGAACACGGGGAGAACATGCAAACTCCACACAGAAATGCCTACTAACTCGCCTAATACATTTTTTTTTTAAAAATCAAAAAACAATTGAAGGATTCTGATTTCTGCTTTCCAATCCGTTTCATCATGGACCAACGTTTATCCTTTTCATCATCCTGTTTCTCATAATTTTTTTTAATTTATTAAATAGAATTATTTGATAATTTGAATGAGTATTTAACTGTGAATTGATTTTAATTAATGAAAAAGTTAACACACTTAATATAAGAATGTTCAGTGCATTTGCCTGTCTCTTTATAACTATTTTCAGGAGCCACCAAACTCGGTCAGAGGTCATGAAGACCTTAAGTGGAACTGAGGGCTGAGGACCGGAAGCAACTGTTTCTATTGTTATTTCTATGAGTTAAGACTATCTAAAATGTCTAAAGTGATTTAGCTATTTTTACGGTTAATTCTTTTAAAGTGATTCTTTTCTTGTTTATTAAATAAAGACTTTGTGTAATAAGGATTATAACTGCCTGAATGTAGATTATACTGTTTTTTAACCAGTTTTGATAAAGACGGCTAAGAGTACACTCAGCCTTGGATAAGAAACATATTGTACTTTGTGTATGTTCTATTTGATTGTGGATCCTTATCACAGGCCTGGAGTCAACTCTAATCAGTCTAGTGGATGTATGCTTAAGATATTGTTCAGAATATACACACAAACCCCATCTATTTTGTTAAAAGGAAAGTTCAGCTCATTTTTCTTTACCCTCTACCTGTTCCAAACCTGTTTGAATTTTTTTTTAATGGTGAACAAAAAGTACATTAAAAATAAAGCTAGAAACTGATTTTTTAGCTTTGAGAATTGTATTTTCTTTTGTGTTTCAGAAAATAAAACTCTAATTCCTGAGTTTTTCCTTTAAGCTTTAAGGTCATTCCATTTTTTTATAATATTATTTCGCAATAACGGCCAACTGACTACTCATTTTTCAGTTTACAAATTAAAAAAATAGTAGTATTTCCACATGTACTGTATTTGTCCTACCACATGCTTTGTATTTAAGTATTAACATTTTAAATCAAACTCAAGGTTTTGGTGAGCAATCGATGCCTAAATTACTTCCATCCTGTGTATGATTTGATGACGACCTTGTGGAAGAGATTCAATTGCTAACAATCCTCAGGAATATCCTTGGAAACAGTGCCCTCGAAGGGTGTTAAAATGACGAAGTTGCAATCAATGAAATCTTTGAACTTTCTTCCATATGATTCATCTTGATTATTTATGGGTAATGACCCCAGTCTTCATAGTGGACATTTTTTTAAAGGGATAGTTCGCTCAAAAAATGAAAATTCTTTTTACTTATTTTACACTTTTATTTCCTATTGATATTGAAAAAATGATATTTTAAAAAATGTTGGAAACCTGTAACCATTAACTTCCATAGTATATTTCTACTATGGATGTCAATGGTTACAGGATATCAGCTTTCTTTTAAAAAAAAAAAAATCTTGTATTAAGAAAATAAGAAAATTATACCACTTGAGGAAGTAAATAGTGTTTAAATTGTCATATTTTGAACTATCCCTTTAAGCTGTGTGTTAACACAATGGAGTCACTTAACACATTAATTTCTCAACCCAAGGGACTCTGATCATCTGATCAGGAATGACAGTCCAGGCAGCAATTACATGGCCAGACCTCTACTTTGATTTACCCAGCCTGACAGTGGTTTGGTCCTCTTTCAGCAGATCACATCAAGGGAAACGTACCAGGAAGCCTCTCCCCCCAGAGGAAGCACATTTAATCTTCAGTTCTGAGGAGGATCAGAGAGATGAGGTGAGTTTCTCTGTGATCAGGCAGCGTGAGGACGGGCCTTACCCTGCAGATCCGGGCGACACGAGACAGCACGCTCTTGTCTGTAGTGCTCCCATCACGAGAAGCCTCACGGAAAAAGAAGTAAATCTTGTCATCGTCAGGATTGTAGGTGTCTGAGATGGGATGGGCAGAAATGAACTTGCCCTCTGTAGGGATAAGAGAGACAAAAGCTGATCAGATTTAATTTATATCTGTGATGGTAATCCAACCAATCCCTTTATAATCTTGTAAGAAAGTGTGGACGCTTATTAAAATTGTTACCAGTAAATGCAAACTTAAATTAATCTTCTCCCATAAACTATACTTTAGTAAGAGTACCTTTAACATAAATGCAAATGTTATAAGGTCTGCTGCAAAAACAACTGAGTCCATGCCTAAAAACCTAAATAAACTAAACTTTTGCACTGGCTGTTAGTAAAACTAGGCTTAAAGGTGTTGTATGTAAGTTTTTTACTCTTCTAAAGCATACAAATACCATAATATGTTTGCAGTTGTTAAGAAACATGCTGAGTGAATATTCTTGTTTACCTGAAAAACAATACTAAGTCAGAAATTCAGCTTTGAAAATGTGAGTTACATGCCAGAACGGCTGCCTTTTGGTTCTTTAACCCGCTTAATGCCACTTTAGCCAATTATATTTCAGCACCCCGGGTTGTGTTGTTGTAAAACAGCATATTTCATTTATTCGGTCAGACAGGCTCACAAAACACAAATCCGCGACTAAAATGTGACCTTCGGTGGACAGTAGCAGACTCCAGAATAAGACGTAGATTTAGAGTTTCACATGAGTAGGTTGTGTTCTAACAACATGCTGCATGACGAGAGATGCAGTGATAAGCATTTTGGCTTTTTGCATCAAACAAAACAGGACAGAAATTTTAATATAGCTATTCAGAAGCGCAGAATAGTGCACTTGCTGCACTTCAACAAATTTATCAGCTTTATCATTGAATTATTACATATTAAACCTTTAACTTTATTTAAATGTACATGCTGAATCCCTGATATGTGTTGGTTTTCACAGAGTCAAAGCTCGAAAGTTCAATTTCAAATGGTTTACTTTATTTTAAAGATCTGCTGCTGCTTTCAGTAGTATGGGAAAAAATTGCATGTAAAAAGGCATTCAAATGCACATTATTAGCATTTATCACTGAATAAAGCACATGAGGTGTACCTGAGGTGATAATTGTCAGTTTTCGGTTGTTCAGCTGCAAGAAATAAATGCCGTTTCTAAAATATACATTTCAGGTGTTGATTAGAACAAAAACTCATTTTAATATGGAAAATATTCTTTTGCTTTAGGCTTGACAGTCAGGCCTGCTCCTTTTAGTGTCGTCAATCTGGCAACCTGCGCTTGTGTGTGTTTTGTACCAGGAGTACAATACCTAGTTCAACCACTGGGTGTCAAACTTACACACTGCAGTGTTTTCTTTTTTATTAAGAACAGTTTATTAATTAGTTTATAATGATAAAACAATCAATATTCTGGTGAAGATAATGGTCAACTGGTAAATGTTTCAAATAATTTTGTTCAAATGGTTTTTAGAAAAATCTTGTTTAATACAATAACTTTTTAGTCAACTGAGCTATTGTGTATTAGGAAAAAGTTGCCATAAAACGTAACACAAACAACAATCGTCAATCATCAGGATTGAGGTGTCTGAGACGGGCTGGGCAGAAAAAAACTTGCCCTCCGTTGGGATCAGAGAAAGAAAAGCTGGTCAGATTTAATTTATATCTGTGATGGTAATCCAACAATCCCTTTATAAGACTTGTAAGAAAGCCTGAAAGCATATTAAAATGTTTAAGACCCCGCTGTTTGTGTGTGTGTGAGAGAGTATAAAGACAAAACTGTATTCTAATGTTTAGTGTAAATGCTAGGCATTTCCTTTAGGACCCACAGCAGACAGTAAATGGGTGTTTAGGGTTGGAAAATAGACTGTGTGGGTTTTAAACTCCATTAAATTGCACCAGAAACTAGAACGGCTCTAACATTTAGAAGGAAAGAAAAGGTGGAAGAAAGACAGTCATTACCTCAACGACTACACAAAGACTGTATTATATTGGACTTTTTACAAATGAATTAGAGCAAGAGAAAGGGAGAGAGAGGACAGAAGGGTAGATTATAAGAGAGGTCTAGGGTTTTCAATATTTTATTTTTGCAATATAAAGAATTAGAGTCCAAGCAGTAAGAAGTACTATATTGTATTACATTTTTAGTGTCACGTTTTAATATATCAAGGTGTGGAAGTCCAAAAATAACATTTGTGAACTATTTGACACTTTTTACGGGTATATAAAAAACCTTAGAGTTGAGTTAATAACAGAAATGGTTCTTTTTGCACTTGGCAACTTGGCCATCCATTCATTCCTCCCTGTGGAGTGATTTGACTCATCAATTTATGACTAAAGTATTTTTTTCTGTAAATCATCAGAGTTATATATCATAGACACACAGGCAACAAACCTCACATTTGCCATCTTTTAAAGCACTAACACATTTTTCACAGTAAATCAGTTTGTGGTAAGAGTATATTAATGACTGTGCAATTTTCAGTGGTTTTGGCTTTCCTCATTCTGACATTTAGGTTTTGTATGTGTGTTACTATGAGTGTGTGAACAAAATGCTGTTTTAATATACAGTGCATCACTGTTCAAATATTTTAACAATGAATTAATTCAACAGGGAGCCATTACAATGATCAACAGTGAAAATCAACAAGTTCATAATGTTACAAAAGAGTTTTGTTCTAATGAACCATGTTTGTTTAACTTTCTATATATTAAAGAATCCTAAATAATGCATTACAGCTGCACAAAAATGTCAGGTAGATCAACTAATTTCATTGATGATAAAAAAAATGGTTTATGAGCACTAAATCAGCAGAAATCAGAATGACTCCACAGAAAGGTTCACACAGCATTAGATACTAGACAAATGATACTTAAAATTGAGAGTTAACACAAAAATAAATTATAATAATATTGTTGTTTTATTGTTAATTTGTGCAAATGAACTGAGTCTTTTATTATTAATAATGTTTGAAACTTTTGAGAAATAAATGCATGAAAAAAAACTCAGTTTAGGTAACCCAGGCCATCAATTGAAACTAAACTGAAAGCATTTGCCCACATGCATAGCTTAGTGCCTATTTAGTCTTCAACAACTAAAAAAAGAAAGAAAATGCTATAAACAGCAACAGCTAGCCTATCATTTAGTCATTAAACCGGATTGTTAAGCAATGCTAACCGTTGATCCAGTAGTCTTCTGAGATGTCTGTGCGAATGTACTGCTGGTGTGGAGGTGGGCCGAGAGAGCGGGTAAACGTGCTGTCCTTGCCCAGGAAATCAGACGCCGTGCCAGCGTACAGATACTGATCTGAAAACATTAAATGAGAGCATCTCAGCATAAACACAGACCTGCGGTCAGTCACGTTTACAGCAACTGACCATCAACCATCACCATTACGTTCCCCTTTTCTCGCACGTGCCATATACAATTCCAAATGAGATCTGATGTTCCATAAACAAATGACTGTCTCTGCAGTTTCCACGAAAAGAAACGGGGGTTTCTGGATTATGTTTTTTGAATAATCTGATTAACATTTGGATTTGGGCCTCGACTCCACCTCACCCATCTCTCTATGCGGTTTGGAGTAAATCTCTCTGACACTAGTGTTCTCCCAGAGTTTTCCCCTGTTAATTATGCCTGTCAGTGCGAATAAACAAACACACTCAGCCACACTGTTAAAGGAGGAGTTCACCCAAAAGTTAAATCCTCATTTGCATTACGTACTTTGGATTTGGAGGCTACAGTGAAGCAAATTATTTTCAACTTATATTATCAACTAAAAAAGTGGTGCATTTTCTTTACTTAAAGTTAAGTGGCTTTTATGATTGATTGATTGATTGATTTCAAGTTTTTTATAATTATTTTGTAAGAGTAAAATTGACATGTGTGGTTTTAACAACCAGATGCATTTAAACGTGTCCAGTGTTGTCTGGAATGCATCCCAAACTACCTCCTGAAGTGTATTGAGCGATCAGATTTAACTCTGTTTCTTATGTGTTTTGGAGGGCATTAAGTGACCAGGTGTAAACTTTTGTTGCAATGCAACTTTTAATGCAAAACATTCTCATTTCTTCATTTAAATCTAGGACTAAAATGAGGACGAGTATAAATGATGGCAGCTTTTTAAACTATTAATAATAATAATGATACATTTTATTTATATAGCACCTTTCCAGAGGTCAAGGACACTTTACAAAGAATGTAACAAAAAGAGATTGTAACAAGCAGACATTGGAAAAAAAAGTAAACAAGCAGAGACAACATTAGGTACACAAACATACAGGGAGTCAAATACAACAAACTGGAAATACAAAACAAGACCTAAGAGACAAATAAGCAGAGTGCAGGTGGATCAAATAAAGTGGTCAGTATGTCAGAACAGTGGTGAAGCATTCAGAAAACAAGTGAGTTTTAAGTAAATATTTGAATTCAGAGATATTATTAACAGAACGGAGTGAGCATGGTAAAGAGTTCCAAAGTTTGGGTGCAATAACACTAAATGATCTGCCCCCTATTGAAGAGAGGCGGTACCAAGGGACAGGAAGAAGACCAGAGTCAGAGGAACGTAAAGAGCATGTAGGGGTGTAGGGGACAACCATGTTGCAAATATAAGAGAGAGCTCGGCCATTTAAGGATCTAAATGCGAGAAAGACAATTCTGAATTTAATGCGGTATGCAACTGGGAGCCAATGGAGGTTGTACAAGATTGGGGTTATATGAGCAGAACGTTTGGTATGAGTGAGTATTTTAGCCGCAGAGTTTTGAATATATTGTAATCTGGAGATGAGGCTGGCAGGCAGGGCCGGAGCAAGCTGAACGGCCGCTCTAGGCAGAGGACGATCACGCCGCCCTCAACCCCAATGTGAAAACAAAAGTGACCGGTTATGAAAATGAAGTGAGGTGTCGCAGACCTCTTTTCCGGTGCACTATGCGCGGATATAACTGAGGACGCGCGGGTGCTGAGGGAGGGAGGGAGGGAGGTGTCGGGGACACTTCGCTCTTTATTCTGCCGCCCTACGCGCAGATATAACTGAGGACGCGCGAGTGTCGCGGACCTCAATTCTGCCGCCCTATGCGCGGATATAGCTGAGGACACACGGGTACTGATGGAGGTGTCGCTGATGCCGCCCTCTCTATTCTGTCGTCTATGCGCGAATATATCTGAGGACAAAGGTGGTAAGGGAGGTGTCGCGGACGCCACCCTCTCTATACTGCCGCCCTAGGCGGCCACCTAGGTCGCCTCTATGGACACGCCGGCCCTGCTGGCAGGCAGACCAATGAAAAGGGTATTACAGTAGTCAATGCGTGAAGAAACACATGCATGAACAACAGTCTCTAATAATGAAGGGACGCAGTTGGGCAATATACGACATAAATAAAAGAATGCAGATTTAATAACACATTTAATGTGGGACTGAAAGGAGACTGTGGAGTCAAAGATTACACCAAAATTTTTGACAGAAGTAGATGTTTTAATGTGAGAGACAGCAATCTCACAGGAGAAACTGGTTGAAATATTGCTGGCAAGCGCTGGAGTGCCAATAAAAATGATCTCAGTTTTGTCCATGTTGAGTTTCAAAGAATTTGAGTTAAGTTTATCATTAATGTCCTTCACACAAGCAGACACTTTATCAATTTGGGTGGATAAAGTGGGTGTACAGACAGAAAAAAGTTAAATATCTTCTGCATAAAAGTGATAGTTTAGACCAGTGGTGGGCAAACTTTTTAGACCCGAATAGCTACATCAAGTTTTGCAAACCAAGTGAAAGGCCAAATCCTTCAAAAATAACTGTCTAATAAATAATTTATTATAACAATAAATAATAAATAACATTATTAATTTACTAATTCTGAAACCAAACCGTTACTCAGAAGCAGCATTATAAAAACTCCCTCGCGGGCCGAATGAAAGTGTTCAGCGGGCCGCATATGGCCCACAGGCTGTAGTTTGCCCACCTCTGGTTAAGACCATGACGTTGTATAATCAGACCAACTGGGATTAGATATATTCCTTGAAAACTTTTCGTCTTCAGGTCTATTTATGAAAATTACATTGCAGAAACGCAATTTCTGGTAGGAAGGAAGGATCTGTAATGACTAATAGCTATAATTAATCAAACTTTGCTCAGCTGGAAAAATTCAGGCTTCAATGCAAAAATGAAACACAAAAAGAAAAAAAGAGAGGAAAGTTTACAGCTGGTGTTCTTGACAGGGTGTGACATTTCTCTATAACCTTCCATTGGAAACATGAGGGTTGGTTTAACTTGAAGCCAAAAGCAAATGTCTGACAGACAGAACAGAGGAACCAGATTTTTTGTTGAGGGAAAGCCGTGTAAAGAGTCAATTGCCCTTTACAGCAGGTTTGTGTTAGAGAAGGAAGAGCTGTTAAATCAGGTCTCACCTGTGAGCACTGAAGCAAAAGGCTGATTAGGATCAAAAGGACATTTCATTCGGCCAGATTCCATAGTGTTGCTGTGAAGCTGCAGCCAGCGGTCCTGCATGGTGCATAAAACACACATCATAACTTGCATACGGAAAAAATAAGTCTTTTAAGAATATTAGTCAATGAAATAGACAAGTAATCCTTTAACTCAGTCATTAATTGATTTGCTTGCCTCTTTGTGACCTTTAATTTCTAAGAAGGCACATGTAGGATGGAAGGCTCCAGTGCCACAGGCGTAAACATGGGTCCGGTTATAGCTGTGCAAAACTCGTATGAAATTTGCACATTCAGTCTGCAGCAAGAGAAAGGGAGAAAATATTTTAGCATTGTTTAGGTCAGTTTTAAAACAGAGATGAATGTCATTGCATAAGACACCAAAATAGCAACAAAATATTTGCCAAATTTGAATCAAAGACATAGCAGCTCATTTGCAAAATGACAAAAGCAATAAAATCAGGACCAAAATTACTTGGAGGCGAAGTAATTAAAACTAAAAATTTAAAATTAACAAAATGAGCAGAGGCGATGTTCTGTTGATTTGTCCTACCTTGTCAGATTGTCCTACCTCCAGTTCAAAAAGTAGGTAGCATATTTTAATTACGCAGTATGCTAGCCATCATATTTTGAGTGTAAATTGTTATTTTATTTTTATTTTAATCTCCTCCATGAACTGCCACCTTATCGTGGTGGAGGGCTTTGAGTGCCTGAGTGATCCTAAGAGCTATGTTGTTGGGGGCTAATGCCCCTGGTAGGGTCTCCCAAGGCAAACTACATCCTGTTTGCAGTTTATTTAACAAAAAACTACAAGTTTACACTGGCTATCACTACACTGGGCTAAAGTGTTTTTTTATGAAAAATGTTTAATAAATTTTCTTTTAATGTTTTAATTAATTAAAATGAAAACAAAATTAATTAATTTTTTTTTCAAGATAAAGGTCAAAAAATGACTAATATAGTTTTTTAAATAGAATTTGTGCAACTTTAAAAAATTTTTTTTTCTGTTTAATACAATAACTTTTTTATATTTAAGTGTAGCCTGGGTTTTTGTATAAAATGAAAATGTTGCCAATAAATATAAAGTGCAAATAAATAGTTTTCTGTAAAAAATCTATTTTCTCCAAGGCAGCATATATAAATATAATTACAGCTAAAATAAGCGCTAAATTGACTTTTCATTATTCTATTTCTAAATACTTTACGATGAAATAAATCAACTCAATCAACTTTTACATATTATCAATATCTAAAACGGGGTGGCACGCTGGCTCATTGGTTAGCACTGTTGCCTCACAGCAAGACAGTCGCTGGTTCGAGTCCCGGCTGGGCTAGTTGGCATTTCTGTGTGGAGTTTGCATGTTCTCCCCGTCTTGGCATGGGTTTCCCCCTGAGTGTTCCGGTTTTCTCCACAGTCCAAAGACATGCGGTATAGGTGAATTGGATTATTTAAATTGGCTATAGTGTATGGGTGTGTGTGAATAAGTGTGTATGGGTGTTTTCCAGTACTGCTTTGCAGCTGGAAGGGTGTTGCGTAAAACATATGCTGGAATAGTTGGTGGTTCATTCCACTGTGGTGACCTTTAATAAATCAGAACCTAAGCCAAAAAAAAAATGAATGAATGAATGAATGAATATTTAAAACACTTATGTTGGTTCATTTTTGTGGAAATCGTAACACACTTTTAAACCCTCTCTGATAACCAGAAAGTTAAAAAGAATAGAGATTGATAAAAAAAAAAAAAAAAACTTTAGTAACATTGTTTAAGATTTAATATAACTTCAGCTCATTAAAGCCTTTCTGCTTGAATTAAATTTTTCTTTAAAAAAAAGAAAAAATTCAAATAGATTCGATAAATCTCAGGGGGGAAAAACTGTATTGAAAGGCTGACGTTAAACATGTTACAGCTCTCTTTTACAAGACAGCTTTGAGTTAGAGAGTGTCTGTGTATTGAAATGTTCATTCAACAGACATATAATCTGACTGATACTTACAAGAGGGTTTTTACCAGCCAGTATACACATTTCCACCCTGTCTCTCGAAGCAGGCCAGCTCAACTGCAAATAAAAAACACACAAAAGCAAGACATTCAATGAAAAGCAGGAGCAACAAAAACCTTTATCCTCTATATAACTTTATAGTCAGCAGAAGTGTTTACAATCGTCTCTCCTGACACTGTAACAGAAAGCTAAACCAACGGACTATGTAAACCATACCAAAACTTCGATTTAGACTGAGATCATGCCGTGACTCAAAAGCAGGAATTTAAACAGAGTGTAATCCATTGTGTATTTAAGAGATGAAAAGCTGTACACGTGAAATACTGTACACACATGAGAGGGAGGACGATGTTCAGATAAAGAGTGATGAAGGGGCCGCTGGTCCTGTCTCTGCAAACATGTGTTATAAAAGGCTTAAGCGCTTAGCATACGCAGGGTTGACCTTTGACCTTGACCTCCAAGAGCCGTCTCTACATGTAATATGAAATCCATGATTACACACGCTCGTGAGACGACTTTACATGATGCCGCTTTTGAAGATTGTCGTACCTACCGCAAACTTAAAACCGTTCAGTGTGTCCTATACAAATCGGGGGGAAAAAAAGTATGAACAGATGAGTTTACAACACACACTTGCATGTCTTGCGTAAACTTATATTTGTGTGTATATATGTAAAGTTCTGATGGAAAAGCATCTAAATGCTATCTCAAATTTCTAAAATTATAGTTTTTCTGCAGTCTCATGTTTTTAGGTTCAGTAATTTACAATTTATGGAGATTAATCAGTTATTTTCATTGCTTTTAGAGTGAACTCACCGAATCTAAATATAGGAGGCTGAGAAAAATGCTTACTTAAAAAAATTTCAGATCTGAACTCTTCATATATAGAAAAATGTCAAATTTGTATTATCATTATTTACTGTAACATATTTATAACGATTTCCCAAAGATTGGTTGTGGCTGGAAGGGCATCCGCTGCGTAAAAATGTGCTAGATAAGTTGGCGGTTCATTCCGCTGTGGCAACCTCGAATTAATAAAGGGACTAAGCCGAAAAGAAAATGAATGAATGAATGGATATTTATTCTGAATCTATATGGTGACACGGTGGCTTAGTGTTTAGCACTGTTGCCTCACAGTAAGAAGGTTGTTGGTTTGGGTCTCGGCTGGACCAGTTGGCATTTCTGTGTGGAGTTCACATGTTCTTCCCATGTGGGTGTCCTCTGGGTGCTTCGGTTTCCCCCACGGTCCAAAGACATGTGGCTATAGATGGATTGAATAAACTAAATTGGCCATAGTGTATGTGAATTAAATAATGTATGGGTGTTTCCCAGTACTGGGTTGCAGAAGGGCATCTGCTGTGTAAAACATATGCTGGATAAGTTGGTGGTTCATTCTGCTGTGGCGACCCCTGATGAAAATCTTTGCCATGATGACAGTACCGAATATTTTACTAGATATTTTTTTTAATATACTACTATTCAGCTTAAAATGACATTTAAAGACTTAACTAGGTTAATTAGGTAAGTTATTTTATAACAGTGGTTCGAAAATTTCAGATGAGACTTTTGGATCTGAACAATGAAATGTGAAAATATGAGTGAAGTACTGTTTAATAAATATTTACTGTAACATATTTATGCAAACAAAACAGCATATTTATTCTGAATCTGACAACAAACATATTAAATTAAATGAACTTATTTAAAAAGGTAATTATTCTAATAGATAAAATGATAGATAAGCGATCATTGGGGCCAGACAGCATCTGCGGACATAGAATTATTTATGCAGAATTATTTTAGGAGTATCATAACGAAAACCTTAATATATGAAATAAAAAATAATATCTTTTTAACTTTTATTTAATGTTTAAAATGCAGATCCAAATAGATTCACTTTATTTGGTAAACAAAGCAAGTCTCATATAATATATCTACTAAAAGACAGAAAATATTACTTTACATTACATTATTACATTATGTACAACTGCATTGTACATAAATCAGATGAACATTTTTATATTAGACAATAATATTACTAAAATTCATTAAAAAACTGAATAAATATAAATTTACACATATTTACTGAAGTAAAAAGTCAAAGTTGATGAGCTAAAAATCTGCGGAATTCTGCGCGTGCAGATCCCGTGTGGCCCTAGCGATCATACAACATTTTTAAATACAGTACTTTTCCACCATTTGTCAACACTTTTTTGTCATTATATTATATTATATTATATTATATTATATTATATTATATTATATTATATTATATTATATTATATTATATTATATTATATTATATTATATTATATTATATTATATATTTGATTACACATTAGATTATATAGTGTATTTTAAAAGTATTGGCTATTTTTTAACTGCATCAAAATGAAAGTGTAAAAATCGTGTAGAAGTAAATACATATGTATTTAAATTAGTAATACAGGTTAGTTTAAGAATATTTCATAAATATACGCTTTTATTCTTTGGATGTCTTTACATGATGGAAGAGTTGTTTTTGGGGGGGTTGTTTTGTGTGAAGGTGATGATGATGTAGTGTTGTCATGGGATCGCTGTGATTGACAGATGTGATAGTGAAGGGTCAGGTCAGTAACTCTGAGGTGAGACTGAGGGAATATCATTCAAATCACTTGGATTGGATTGAAAGTATTAGATGGAAAAAAAGGCAGATTCTTAGGGCAGATTAACAAATAGAAACACACTCAAACACCACAAATGTATTCGCAGGCTAAACATATCCAGAGGCTCTTAAACCACACTATCAGGTATTTTTGTGAGATTAAAAAGCTATAAACAGTTTTGATTTGCACTTCAACCCAGATTAAGATGTCCAAGTGCAGGAGTACTACCAGCTGACAAGTCAAGTGCTTTAAAGCGAAAAAGAGATAATAAATTTACTCCCACAATAAACATGCACCTGTTTGGCAAAAGATAGACACATATTTCAACATAAAATCAAGAGTCAAGAACAAAGAAACCAGAGAAGAACTATTTAGAAACATCCTGAGTGTGTTGTTAACTTTTTTTTTTTCATTAAATCTTTATTATAGGATCATACAAAAAAAAGTTTTCAAAAAAATCAATAAATCTATCTATCTATCTATCTATCTATCTATCTATCTATCTATCTATCTATCTATCTATCTATCTATCTATCTATCTATCTATCTATCTATCTATCTATCTATCTATCTATCTGTCTGTCTGTCTGTCTGTCTGTCTGTCTGTCTGTCTGTCTGTCTGTCTGTCTGTCTGTCTGTCTGTCTGTCTGTCTGTCTGTCTGTCTGTCTGTCTGTCTGTCTGTCTGTCTGTCTGTCTACCTACCTATCTATCTATCTATCTACCCATCCATCTTGGTTTAAACTGTTTTAAACCAATGACTAATGTCAAAGTAACTGTTTGAATCAAGAGACAAGAGAACATGCTTCACCTAAACATGACAACACTTAAGCCCGTTATTCTCTATTGCAAACACTGTACATGGCTGCTTTTGCAAGATGAAACAACCAGTCTGAAAGTAAGTAAAAGTTTTTCTGAATTATTCTATGGAAGAAAAAAACTGCTAGGTTGTGTCTCGGACCACACATAGTGTTAAGTCCTTTACACAGAGATCCGATTCTACATGTCTGCAGGTGTGAGCCCTTTAAGGTGTGTGTGTGTTTACCTTTTTGGGGTGTTTATTGATGTTGTCTGGGTCCAGTAGGTAGACGTGGTCTTTGGCTCCCAGCAGTAATCGGCTTCTCTCCTCATCCAATAACACTGTCTGAAAATGCTGCCCTTCGCTGGAACCCGTAAATGGTACTACACTTCGAGAATGTATCAGATCTGCAGAAGACAAATGAGAATCACACAAATTAAGTGCTAATATATATATTTTTTTTTGTAAGGTTGTAGGTCATTTTTTTACAGATGACAAGAATGTGTGTAAATAATATGAATCAATTTTTGGAGTGGCAAAACTATGAAAATAACACATTTTGCGTGCTTGAATAGACATTTATTCATTAATTTATTCATTTTCCTTCGGCTTAGTCCCTTTATTCATCAGGTAAACCGCCAACTATTCCAGCATAAGTTTATGCAGCAGATGCTCTTCCAGCTGCAACCCAGTACAGGGAAACATCCCTACACACTTGTTCACACACATACACTACAGCCAATTTAGTTTATTCAATTCACCTATAGCGCATGTCTTTGGACTTTGGGGGAAACTGAAGTACCCAGAGGAAACCCACATGAACATGGGGATAACATGCAAACTCCACACAGAAATGCCAACTGACTCAGCCAGGACTTGAACCAGTGATCTTCTCGGTGTGAGGCAACAGTGCTAACTACTGAGCCACCGTGTCACACCTTGAATAGACACATGCATATATATGTATGTCAAAATGTCAGTTACCACAGTCATTTATGTATTAAGAGAACATAGTTGGGCTAATATCAGATGTGTGATCATATTTTATGTGAGGACATGAACTCTTTTATCTTTATATATATATATATATATATATATATATATATATTGATTTTATATATATTTCCCCTAAATTTCACCCCTAATTTGCTAAAAATAAAACATAAATATCCTTATTATGTCCTTATTATGTAAATTATCCTTATTACATGTGCTTTTTCTAAATTGAAAAAGTGAACTTACAATGGTATGGTCTGAATTAACTGGTTTTAATCAAGACAGGAACAATATTTAACATCACTGAACGAACCTATTGTATAAACACAGGTTTAGACAAACAAAATAATTTAGATCAGGTACCACTTTGAGGTTAAGAAAAGGTTATCATTTTTTGAAGCAAACCATATAATGGTTAATCCTAGACAGTGATCAGATTAGGTCCAAAAACTGCAGCCAGAAGAGATTCCAATCTGAAGTTCATGTATCAACTAACATGAGCATACAACGAACAATACATCTTTGTGAACCTTAGCTAATGGAAAAAGGTTGTTATTTGTTAGTTCTTGTTAACTCACAGTAAATTAACTAATGGTAACAAGCACAACTTGGAGTTAATATTGCATTAGTAAATGTTGAAAAAGGATTAATAAATGCTGTATAAGTATTGTACTTAAATAATGGAAATGTACATTTTCATGCAGTTCTTATTGCTGGGGTCAGACTATATATACGCTTTCAACCAAATGTTGGCACAATCTGTACACATAGAGTGTTATTCTGATTTTTAACATAAATAGGCATATTAGGGTGCAAAGATTGGATAGTGTGTCATAGTCTACAACAACCAGTCCAACACCACATCTGGAATGCTTCACAATTTCCAAACAGAAAGACCAGCACATTAATGATTTTTTTTTTACATTCAGCCCTCCATGACAGGTTCTGTGACCCCTTGACATCTGTACACAGCTTTTCTATACACAGCTGTCAAACATGGCATTACAAATGACAGATGGACTGGTACTGGTGTTACTAGGTGGAATTATACACCTAGTACAGGAATGATCGTGAAGCAATAGCAACAATAATACTCCCTCTATCCTCTCAACGATGTTCCTCAAGATTATTATAAACACACACATTGTTTAGGATAGTAAGTGATGATGAGTCAGGAAGCAACATGTACTGTAGTATGACATGCTTTTTGTTTACAACAAAACAAAAATGAAGAACTCAAAACAATATAATCTGACACATTGACAAAATGCTATGCATTTTGAACCTATAAACTATAGCTGTGTGTAGATAAATGTATACAGATGCCTCCTTTGGCCTCCTTGGTAGAGCAACCGACTCCCTTGTGGAAAGTTGCTTGTTCGATCCCAGCTCAAATCGGGTTGGTTGGTGTAAAACTATTGGGGTTACACAGATACCCATACTAGTGGATGCTGCTCTCTCATTGGCTGTAGGTGGTCGCCAATGTTATTTTCAATCAGAACACATTTCATACGGAATGATTTAAATCGATATTCGAAGATATTTAGCATGCCAAATATATGATGGCAGGGTTCAATGCTAAGTATTTTTTCTACTGGTCCAATCAGGGCAATGGTTCAGATTTTTACTTGCCCTGCCAAAATTTTCATTTAATTTTAGCTACATATTTTAAATAATGTGTCAAAAATAACATCTGTGAATCTAGAATTTCAATATAAAAAAATGTTAATAAATGCATGAGCAAAATTCAGTGCTACGTATGCAAACAAAAAGTGCATTATGGAAAATGTGGAGGTATTTTATTGCAGTTCGAAATTATTTAACAAAAGGTGGCTGACTGGCATATTGTACAAATAAATAAATAAATAAATAAACAAACAAACAAACAAACAAACAAACAAACAAACAAATAAATAAATAAATAAATAAATAATTGCTTAATTTTTTTCTTGTGTTCTCATGTAAATCTCTGCTTTCAAGACGTAACAAAACAGATACTTTAGCCTCATTATTTGATGTTGCGGCCATGTTGTCGTTACTTCATTGTACTGGTTGTTATCAGGTTACAGAAACATCATGTTTAAAACATCAAATCAGATGAGAGGATCCGAAAAGCAATATGGTGTTTTAAGCATTTTAAGACTAAAAAGCACAAGCTTAAAATGCACACAATTGGCATAGTCATAGGCAAATCAAACTTTATAGTGACAAGGCGGCACTGTCCCATTCGGGCCAGTAATAATCCTGTCTACTGTCCCAAGCGTCTCTCACACTGGCCCCGGGCCATAGGGCAGTCCTTATTGTTGAGCCCTGAACAGGTGTCGATTCATCTGCAATTCTCTCTGATTGCATCTTCGGTAGTTCATACTTTGTGATTGTAACTCATCTGAATGAGTACCGATTTGCCTGTGATTTCAGGCAATTAAAAATCGCGGCATGCAGTCTGAACTCGGCATAAGTCTTCCAGCACTAATTGCAAGTGATTGAGCGGGTGCTTCCACCAACCCAAGAGAGGATATTTAAAAACAAAATAAATGGCTTGTATGCGCGTTTCTGTGAAATTGACTATGTGCATAACTGTGAAGTGTAATAATAAATCAAAAAGTTTATCATCTCTCCCCTATGGCCCTCTGCCTATAATCTCTCACACGTCTAACACACTGAGAGGCACCATTATCTCCATATCCGCTATGATATACTGTAATCATAACCTCGGGGCTATCTGTCATCTGTGTGTTCAGATTCCACCCTGATAAGTTTTCACGCTTCTCCTTAACATCCTAAAACCTCCCTCATCTAGCCCTAATTTCACCTGCCATGAGCCTCAGCTGGATATAATTGCTCCACCTATCACTTCTCGCACGTCAGCGAAACGGCAGATTAGCTGGATGGTTCGTTTGCTGGACGTTTCATATTTCACCTCTGGATCTCTCTGAGGGAGCAATGACACATTCTGTTATTCTTGTGGATAAATGCTGGTTAGTCGCTTAGACAGCTGAGATGCGGTTCAGATTGCGGTTTGCACATTGAATAAAGGTAAGCCAAAAGCTGTCAAGATAACCCAAATACGCAGAATCGTTCCAGGCTATCAACACCAACATGAAATCTGCAAAGGTGACGTTGTTAATCCTTGTTCGTATTCTCTTCGGTGCGTAATAACCAAGCTCTCTAGATACATAATTCTTGAGATATTTTTGAAACACGTCACGATGCATGGTCTTTGTAGACTTGGACACAATCCGAACGTTTCTCCACCCTATGTTCTGTTCTCCATGCTCACAAACATATCCATCTGCCAGCAGCCTTAAAGCAAGAAAATCTGGCAGTGTATGCCATTGAAGGCAGGTCTGCAGATTTGCTTGTGTTTTCCAAATCTCTTTTTTGTTTAGTTCTGAATTCTGAATTTCACATAGCCACTCATTTTTTGGCATTTCTTCATCTCCGTCTTTACAGGTATCTCTTAGCCTTCGTTATCTACCATGGACGCCCACATAGAAATCTGATATGGCAATATATGCAATTTACTTATATTACATACAAGTTCATATTTGGATTTTACATATTTAAAAAATGTCATATATTCAACATATAGTACTACGCAAAAGTCTTTGGCCACCATTAGATTTAAAGTTTTAGTCTAATTATTTGTATTTATTTATAATCAAGTATATCTCTTCACCTGAACAGTAATGATTATTGAAAAATAATGATTAATGAAAATTTGCTTAAAGCTTTTTAAAAATTATGTTTGTATTTTATTTTTCAGTTTGGCTTTTCTTTTTAATATTGGCAGTCTTGACCCAGAAATGCAGTAAAATTAAAATGTTAAATCGGTAACTTCAGCTTATTTATCGATATGACAGGGTGGATGTGTTTTCACAGTGAAAATGAAAAAAAAAATTTGTTTCAATTTTTGCAGATATTTTACAAACAGTGTTTTATAATGAAATTGTTTATCTGGTTTTCATTTTCATTTCCAATGTTTAATTAATTTCTTAAAAATTGGCTGGGCTTACCTTTCATAACTGTTGGGGAACCTAAACTCTCTCTATATTGGAACCATTGGAAATACAAATATGTCAATGTATGTTAAAAGTAATGAGATTTAACTTATGTGTGTGCATATAGGGCCCTATATATAAACTATATTTGAACATTCAGTCATAAAAAATGGGAAAATATTTCTAAATATATATGCTTAAGTGACAATTTTTGCAATATTACAAACTATATGTTGCATTTAAGGCGATGCGGTGGCAGTGGCACAGTAGGTAGTGCTGTCGCCTCACAGCATGAAGGTCGCTGGTTCAAACCTCGGCTCGGTCAGTTAGCATTTCTGTGTGGAGTTTGCATGTTCTCCCTGCGTTCGTGTGGGTTTCCTCTGGGTGCTCCGGTTTCCCCCACAGTCCAAAGACATGCGGAATGGGTAAATTGGGTAGGCTAAAATGTCCGTAGTGTATGAGTGTAAATGAGTGTATGGATGTTTTCCAGGGATGAGTTGCGGCTGGAACGGCATCCACTGCGTAAAAAAATGTGCTGGATAAGGCGGTTCATTCCACTGTGGCGACCCTGGATTAATAAAGGGACTAAGCCGAAAAGAAAATGAATGAATGAATGAATGTTGCATATATGACATAAATTATATATGTGCAAAATTCAAATATAAACCTGAATGCAATTTGCATAGATTGCCCTATATCAGATTTGTATATGAGTGCACATTAGTATTGAATCATGTGGCGCTGGGGTACTGAGTATAGAAACTCAATAAGGTGAATAAATCTTAGGACTTAACTATGTGTTTTCTTGAGGTTCAGGGTCGAGGACAGGTCATTTCTGATCAATATTTATAAGACAAAAAAATCCTCTCCTAAATAATACCTCTTTCATCCTAATGCCTGACTAGATGACACTAATCTGCTCTGCAAACAGTTTTAGGACAGAGGCCTGCTGAAAGATCCCAGCTTAGCAAAGAAGAGCTCTGGAGATTTCTCTGGACCCCTCAGGGGAATAAAGCCCTCACATTAGTGGTCTATCAATTACTGTTAGACAATTATTTAAACTTTTCATTGAAAGTCTCTCCATTACAAAGATTATTAAGTAGTATCAAAGACAGCATAAGGAGGAGGCAATAACAGAAATGAATGGGAGAAAATGCAACAATACGGCAGTTTTAAAGCAATAAAGACAAAACATACTCTAACAATGTATTCACCATTAAATCTTTCCTTTATATAATAATATTATGTTATGTATTATATATGGAAGTTGATTTACTGCATACATTAGATGTGGATGAGGGCCAATGCTGACCAACAGAAGGGACAAAATATATTATTGCTAGTAGTTTGAACAACTCATGCTAATTAAACATCAATATTCATCAAATATTTGTTTTATACCTTCTTTTGTGAGTAAGACAAAACGAGTTAGGTTTCATTTTTTTATGTATATAATTCATATACATATTTAATTGTATATAAGTTCAGATTTTTGTTTTACGTTTTACATTTATAAACGTCTTAAAATATACAGTAGTGGGCTGCAAAATATATAGCACAATTATCGTTTTTGCAATAATATTATATTGTCAGTTGGGTTTAGTATCTTTATCCCCACCTCCCCAGTAGTTGCTGCTTTACTATTGGCTGGAGTGGCCCAAAGGTTAACTAGAGCTGAAAATGAATACTTATGGCAGGAGACAAGAGAGAGAGTGTAAGACGAGAGAGTAAAATGCCAACACATGTTTTAAAAACACTATGGGCCCTATCATACACCCGGCGCAATATGGCGCAAGGCGTGGCGCAATAGTCTTTTGGTAGTTTCAGGTTGGCGCAAGAGTCGTTTTGAGGCGTTGCGCTACGCTGTTTAAATAGCAAATGCATTTGCGCTCAGATGTGTGCCCATAGGCTTTCTGGTCTAAAAAGGAAGGCGTTCTGAGGCGCACTGCTGGCGCGTTGCTATTTTGAGAAACTACAATAGATTTTTTATTAGACCAAAACAAACCCGGTCTAAACTCCGGCGCCTCGCTTACACACTGCTTAATACACACAAGAGAGCAATAGGCAAATATCATTACATATGAAAAACTTTAACTAAAGAATAGATATAGGATATAAATATAAAGGATTAAAATATTACAAAACATATTATTATAGCCCACATAAATATGAAAAATCACTGCTTTTATGTCTTCTTCATCTCGGGAGGCTTTTTCAGTTCATTCATAACAATTGGGTTTTGTATAATGTTATTATTATTAGCAGTATTATTTATTATATCCATATTTATATTTGTTTTATTAAAACAAGCTTAGATTTGCCCACCTGTATGGTTTTAGACCATATGGGGCACAGCATGTGTTTTAGGATATAGCCTAACTCAGGTTTTTGAGCACACTTCGTTTTTATTGTTCATTTATTCGTTTGCTGGAAATTAGAACTGAATTTAGAAATAGTTTTGAAATGAATATTTGCGCTTAACAAATGCAATTATTTATTTATAGACTAATTGATGTCTTTGCGTAAAGGTTTCCCTATCCAAGAGCGAAAGTGAAAGAACATCCATTGTCTCTCATTCTCACGCAGTAGATGCTCTGTTTAACAGTTTTCTGTTAAAAAAACTGTTAACTGTTAACTGTATGCTAGTGAAATGCTCATTTTTTTTCACTTAGACTTACTTTGCGCCCTGTAAATAGCGAATGCGCTCTTGGCACGACGCAGCTGACTCTTAAAGGTGATGGGAGATGAGACTCTAATTGGTTTATTCTCAAAACACACCTATAACTCATTAAGAAAATAAACTCAACCCTTTTAGACCATGCGCCAAGCCGCAAAGCAGATTTTGCCGTCCTTAAATTAGCAAAAATGCATTCTGACACGCCCTGAAAGCGTTTGCGCCCTGTGTTTTGCGCTCTGCGCATGGACCGTCAAAATAGAGCCCTGTGACACAGTTTGCACCATGACACAGTTTTTAGTCTGAATTTTAAGTAATTAGATCTGAAAAAAAAACCTACCTGTTTATTTTAATATCATAAAATAAATAAATTCTTTAAAAACATAGCCAATAAAAGCAGATTTTTTCTAGGGAAATGTTATAGCGTAATTAATATTAGTATTGCAGTACTAAACAACATCACACATTTTTTAAATGTAACAGCCGTCATTTATACACAGTAGTGATGTTCGTAAGGGTCATTTGTACAAAATTGGCTCCTTATAATCCTAAATATTTAAACCAAACTTAAAAAAATATATATGGATGTGAAATCTATGGTAGCAAATGTTTCTGAAGATCCAAAAAGAATAAAAAAGAACAAACTAAAAGTAAGTATGTAAATGCAAAATTAAGTATGAAGTTAAATTTGCTACATAATAATTCCATTTTATATTCTGTTATATTGAAAGCTTGGAAAATGGCTTCATTCAGAGTACAAAGGGCCTTTACTTCCATGACCAGAAAAGACACTGCCAAAATGGCAACAGAGTGAACTGACTCCAATAAGAACTTCTCATTCCAGTTTCATAAGCTAACAGTTTAATGGCACACTTCTGCGGTTTGCTGATCGCGGTGACTTAATAATTATTCCTAAAAGCAACACAGACTCCCAGTGGAAACATAAAGAAAGCATTGTCCGTTCAGATCAATCTTTACATTGTGCTGTACAGTTCAACCTTCACATTGCAAACCATTACAGCACTGCAGGTACAACATTTATCTTCAGGCAAATGCAAAGCATAAAGGCTGATGAGTGAAATACAAACCTATGAAGTAATGCACAATTAGAGGCCATGACAAATTAAGGCTGTTGACCCGAAACCAAGCTACACATATAAAAACTAATGTCACATAGACTTCTTTTTAAGATTTCTCAGACGGTAAAGGATTACACTCTTAGGTGTAATCAATATCCTGCCTAAAGTTTGGGAAGAGAGCCAAACTAATGGAAACCAGTGTAACTGTGTACAGTACATCAGAGAGACGCATGGCTGTATTTATAACCTGGTTGTTTTACATCTGTTTAGAAAGACCCAGCTAACTGGGAGCTGGTTATAAATTTATTGTATAGCATACTTTGAGTTCCTATTGCAAAACAAAGCTTTGTGTTTGCAGAACGCTATGTCATGCATGTCTTTGCCATCATGCATGTACACTATATGTCGAACACAAGAAAAAAATAACAAACTCATAAAACGATCAACTCAAGATCTTTATGCTGAGGGAGTCTGTGTTTAATAGAAATATTTACACAACCTTAAGATAACATTTTGATGTGTTTTACTGGACATTGTCATCTCGGAGTGATGTTTCGACAGAAAGGATATTTTAGTTGACTCCAGAGAACATTATGGGATGTATCTAACGCAGATCAGATGTTCCCTTGCTTTAAGAGGAAAAAAAAAAAAAACAAGAGGAACCCTGAGGTGTGCACGAGTCCTGCATTCTTCTGGATAATGACACACTCTGTTTTTAAAGAGTGCACCGATGCAGAAACGCCGTCTATGTTTTTATGAGAGCATCTGCTCAGATGATGGATTGTGAAAGACTGTACTTCTGCATCCTAGCCAACCGCACCAAACATGGAGTGGAAGACAGATCAAACTGACCTGCTCGCTGTAGCTGAAACGATCGGATAATCTTTTAATCTCCATCTCACAAAAAATAGTGCAGTGGTATTTATTTGTCTTCAGGTAAAATATGTTAAATCCAGTTATACAACAATATCTAAATTCATTAAAAAAAATTCTGAATTATCAATGTGTCAAAAAGGTTTTAAGAGACAACATATTACATTAAGTTCCCAATGCCATTAATAAATATAAGTGCTATTTTTATAATCAGAAGAAAAAATATTTTCAATGAGGCCAGAAAATTTGTTTATTTTATTTGGACTTCCAGTATATTGAATTTTAGCAAAAACATTTTATATTAATGTTAATGTTTATACTATAGATTCCTTATAACTTTTAAAGTTTTAACTGAATGGAAATTTGCACTCTAAAATGTATACACTAACGGCAAAAAGTGATGTAAAATGTAATTATCTGCATAATATTTGTTCTTGATAGACCTACAATTTTGACTACGCAAAAAAAATACAGGATCATACTAAATACAGAAGTATAATAATAATAAATAATGAAGTATACACTTATTACAATACAAATGAAAACTTATGATACAAAAAGTAACTCTCTGTCCAATATTATCTACACGAGAAAGAAAGAAAGAAAGAAAGAAAGAAAGAAAGAAAGAAAGAAAGAAAGAAAGAAAGAAAGGGAAATGTACTAGTACAGTTGAAGTCAGAATTATTAGCCCCCCTCTGAATTAGTTTTTTCTTCTTTATATATTTTCTAAATCAGGGGTCACCAATCTTGGTCCTAGAGGGCCGGTGTCCCTGCAGGGTTTAGCTCCAACTTGCGTCAACACACCTGCCTGGATGTTTTAAGTATACCTAGTAAGACCTTGATTAGCTTGTTCAGATGTGTTTGATTAGAGTTGGATCTAAAATCTGCAGGACACCGGCCCTCCAGGAACAAGTTTGGTGACCACTGTTCTAAATGTTTAAGAGAGCAAGGAGATTTTAACAGTATTTCTGATCATTTTTTTCTTCTGAAAAAAAGTCTTCTTTGTTTTATTTCAGCTAGAATAAAAGCAGTTTTTAGTATTTTAAAAACCATTTTAAGGTCAAAATTATTAGCCCTATTAGGGGCCAATCACACCAAAGCAATTGTATGCATCGAGAGAGGCATCGTTTAAATGATTTACTAGAGGCAGTGAGTGTTTTGTGTGCTGCTTATGTGCCCTATGCACCTCGCGTTTTAACCGCCTGCTGCGCCTCGCATTTTTGCCGTTTCGCGCTGTGAACTCGCAGTTGAAAAAAGTGAATTCTGTGGAAAAATCATGTTACGTCAGTTGCTTCGTTTTTTATGTATTGTCAAGACGACAAAGGAGACTTTTAAATATAGAGTAGTCACTATTTTAACTTATCCAGAGCTGTATGACTTTAGAAATCTTGAATAAAAAATAGAAAAACAAAGTTAATATAACTACTACGATTAGAAGTGTGTTGAAAAAATGTTCTCTCCATTAAACAGAAATTGAGGGGGGAAAAACAGGTGGGCTAATAATTCAGGTGGTCTAATAATTCTGACATCAACTGTTTATTTTGATAAAATACAATGCATTGTGTGATTTTTTCTTTCAGAAGAATATCTCAAAATATTCACAAAACACATCTTGTATTGATTTTCACTGTAGAAACTTTCAAGAAAATATCTTTAAAAGGAAAAAGTTCTGTCAATGTACAAACCAGGCATCTGTCTGTTCTCTGCTCTCATTCACGTCACATTCCCAACAGCGCAACTTCTAAAATATGGCAAACCGACGCACAGCATGCAGGATTTTATGCTAGAGAAACTGAAAATAAACAGCCGGCTCACCACAGTCACTCATATTTTTAGTGGCGCGAGTTTCCTGATATGGATGAAGGTCTGTTTCAGTAGTGCTAACCTGCTGTGGGTCAGTTTTTAGGGAGCTATAACTTCCCTCGGTGGCATAAAGCAAACACTCCATTCAGTCAACTTCTCAAAACGAGGCAGGAATTGAACGCTAAAGTGAAAGTAAAGAAACAAACGGAGACTTTTATCACTTTTTGTCGATTAGAAAGAACATTAAGGAGATACTTTATCACTTGACGACACTATCAAAAACATGTTCATGAATCCATCAGTGGAATCCAACTGATGTTGTAAAGCTCAGTGCAGATTTATCATGTGTCTACAGGAGTGGACAAAGTATGCATGACTTTTAACAATGCACGTGTCAATGCACTTACATGCTGTTACTTTTAACAGTTGTTGATTTTACGCCTCACTCATTTTATAGCATCCCGAGTTTATCTTCACTGTGTGTTTGAGCGTGTGGCACTACTTCAGTGTTGTCGGCGTAACTCCAGTGATAAGCTAAAATGTGCTTTGCTCAAGGGATCACTGTTGAGATCAGAGCGTTAACGCCTTATTGACTTATCAAACCTTTGAAGCCACAGCTGCAGTGGAGCGATCAAACACAACCACAGGTAAAGGGAGGGAACACACTCACAGCATGCAACAGTGGTTAGCAAATACCACAAGAGAAGTGGCCAGTTACAGTGTGGTACTGGGTAAAATCCCAGACCATAATAGGCATGGCATTCTTTAACCTCTCATTACGTTTTAGAAGTTCTTACACAGCTAAACATACAGTTCTGCACTCAAACAAATAAATGCAGGTGTTCAATGCATTCATATGTGAGTGGTGCTATTACAACCCCAAATCAGAAAAGGTTGGGACAGTATGGATCACACAAATAAAAAAAGAAAGTAGTGATTTCTAAATTTACTTTGACTTTTTATTGTTTTCATTTTCAAAATAAACACGTATTCCAATTTTGGTGCAACACATTTCAAAAAAAGTTAAAACTGTAAAGCATTTATCACTTTGTAATTTTGGCATTCATTTTCACAACACTTACATTTTTAGGACGTTTAGGGACTGAAGACACCAAGTGATGAAGTGTTTCATGTGTAATTTTGTCCCATTCTTCCTGCAAACAAGTCTTAGGATGTGCAAAAGCACAGGGTCTTTGTTGTCACATTTTGCACTTCAAGATGCACCACACATTCTCTATTGGAAACAGGTCGGGACTGCAAGCAGGCCAGTCTTTCTTTTTTAATATGTGGGAACTTGTTCTGATTTGGGGTTCTATTTAATTTGCTTATACAATGTCAGGTGGTTGCTAAACCATTGCTATAGTGTTTTAGATGTTGCTAAGTGGCAGCATACAAGTTCAAGTTAAAAATGAGGCTATGAGCAACTATAATGAATGTTTGGATGATTATAATGAATAGATGTTATCAATATAAACAGATTTAGCCTTATTTAAAGTACATATTGAATGAGACCGCTTTCAGTATGGCTAAAATTAACATTAGAGACTACAAATGTAGACATTAAATGAAGCAAATAATTTGTACTTGAGATTATCATTAATGTACATACTGCACTGATATGACAAAAAGTCACAGCCTGATCTTACGAGGAAACGCAACTATTTTACAGTTTGTCAGTTTAGTGGCTAATTCATACAAATTCATTCATACAAAATTGTACAATTTTAAAAGTAGGCGTCCGAACCCAGCAAATCAAACTTAATTGTAAGAATGAGATACAAAGTCATACGAATTAGCTACTAAATCAAAAAGCTACAAATTGCTGTGAGATATCACTGAAAGTCATGACAATACATGTTTTTTTTTTATTATTTTAACGTATTTTATTAAATTAATCATGGTACAACTAACTTTTTTAGCTTATACAAAGTTTATCTTATTATTTTTTGTAATTGTAATTTTTGTAATTGAGATGACTAGAAAAGTTTACTTAATTCAATTACAAAAAAATAAGGCAGCAATATTTTTTATATAGCGTGTTGTTCCAGAAAAAAATCTAAATTTTCTTTTTATCACTTGTTGCATATTGCTGATGTGACTAGGACAACAACTACATTTTATACTGATAACCTATTAATATTAAAAAAATACATTATATCTGTGAAAAAATACTGTAAATTGTAAAGTTAAACTGTACCACAAACATTTGCACCTCAACCCGCAAACCCACAAGCCCATTTTGATAAAGTGGAATTGGCACTTTATATTAATCATCACAGTACAGGATAATTAATTGAAAACACTGATGCGTGTGTGGGAGCTTATTCCAGACAGTGTCCAAATGCAAAATACAAACATACTGTATTTTTAGGATATACACAAACATTATTATTTCAAGGAATTCTAAAGCTTTACAGTGACTAAAATCATCTTAAATTATAATCAAAACATATTTACATCATATATTATCATCCAGTCCATCCAAGTATGTGTCCTGGAAGTAAATACAACACAAAGCTTGCGTACTGCTACTGATATGCCGCACATCCCCTATGTACACTCAATCAGTCAGATGTGCAGTCTAAATATTGACCTCATACAAGTGAGCTGTAAACCTCTCATCACACTCCAACATGCACTTCAAAACGTATCCTTTAAAAATGACAAACATACCAGCAGATGTTTCAAATAAATACAGCAGAATTTGGCAAAACACCAAATAATGAACAGATTATTTTGAAAAGCTTTAACTTTGGGATTAAATGGAATGTTAAATAAACTTTACCTTTGTAGCCGAGTTTAACTCTTGGCAAACTTTCCTTCATGCAGTTCCCCTCAGGCAGAGAGAAGAAGAGCATCACTGATGTAGACCACCAAGCACATGAAAACCGTCCCGTCCTGACCTGTCTCCTCTGTCTCCGTCTGTCCGGCTCCCCTGCAGTCTTCATGATGGACGAGGAGATTTCTGCAGCCGTGGGCCTGTGATGGAGTGGACAGTTAGATAGAGGGAGTGTCAGAGCATCATTGTGGGAGGTGTGTGCTTTTGTGTGTGTGTGTGCGTCTGAGGTCTTATTAAATCCCAAACGAATGTTCAGCTGCTTTACTGTGGTCTCTTTCAGGCATGTCTATGCATTTTAGCAGCCCCGCATCAGCTGCTGCTCTATTCAAGTCTATTCTTTTGTCCACCAACACGCATGCTTTCTAAATCTGTTTGTCTCTAAACAAAAGGTCAGCTTGATGAGGACGGCCACTTTCAGCCCTCTTTCAAATGCCTCTCTTTTATTTTCTCACACCATCCCTCGTCTGTTCTGTCCACGTCTCCCATTCTTGCTTGAATAACAAACAGTATTCTGAATTGTGAGAGGCTGGGGCGACGATCATGTCTGAATCTCTGCTTCATTAGGCAAAAGAGTGCCATGAAATTCGGAGAAAACTCTAGTAGTTCGTCTTCATTAGGA
This sequence comes from Danio rerio, assembly GCF_052040795.2. NCBI lineage: Eukaryota > Metazoa > Chordata > Actinopteri > Cypriniformes > Danionidae > Danio > Danio rerio. The sequence goes on along the minus strand of NC_141038.1, from coordinate 10,424,766 downwards.
GATTTGCTTCGGCAGGGAATCACGAAGAACACGGATTCACACACTCCAGAGCAGTAGCTCTCAAAACGGTCCCATTATTTTGAATAAAGGAACAAGCAAATGAATGAATGAAAGAGTGGATGGAAAGACTTTGCATTTGTTGTCCAACAACCAACTAGTGGGTTAATGGAGATCTACTTAAAGAAATTAAATCATTAAATTAAAATGAAGTCATCAATTACTCATCATGGTGTTGTTCTAATGCAGTTTACTCTTTATTTTTAGAAAACAAAAGATTAATGGTTTAAAAAATCAAACACCCTGGTTGTCCATTTATAATGCACTCATTTAATTAGATTTTTTATTTATTTATTTATTTATTTATTTATTTATTTATTTATTTATTACGAACAGAAAAATCATACACAAAACATTTCTTGACACAAAATACATTTCAACATGGTCGAAATGGAGTGGGATGAAGCACAAACTTATTATTTTCCCCACCCTATTAAAACACACATCATTTGTCTATTTCTTCAACTTATTTCTTCTTTCACATGTCTCTTCCTTTATCATAAGGGATATACAGTCAGCTTTACATGAAGTTGAAGAATGATTAGCCCCCCTGTTTATTTTTCCCCTATTTCTGTTTTACGGATTTTTTTCAACACATTTCTAATCATAACAGTTTTAGTAACTCATTTCTAGTAAATAATATTTGACAATCTTTTTCAGGACACTTCTATACAGCTTAAATTTACATTTAAAGACTTAATTAGGTCAACTAGGCAGGTTAGAGTAATTAGGCAAGTTATTGTATAATGATGGTTTGTACTGTAGACAGTCATTAAAAAAAGCCTAGGCTTTTAATTTTGACCTTAAAATGGTTCATAACAAAATTAAAAACTGCTTTTATTCTAGCCAAAATAAATCAAATAAAACTTTCTCCAGAAGAAAAAAATTTATCAAACATACTGTGAAATTTACTTGCTCTGTTAAACATCCTTTTATTTATATATATATATATATATATATATATATATATATATATATATATATATATATATATATATATATATATATATATATATATATATATATATATATATAATGTATATGTATATATATATATATATATATATATATATATATATATATATATATATAATGTATATGTATATATATATATATATATATATATATATATATATATATATATATATAATGTATATGTATATATATATATGTATATATATATATATATATATATATATATATATATATATATATATATATATATATATATATATATATATATATATATATATATATATATATATATATATATATATATATATATATATATATATGTATATATATATATATAAAGAATTCAAAGGGGGGCTAATAGTTCTGACTTCAATTGTATTTTATCCTTTTGGCATCTTTGACATATTATATGTTTGATTCCATTTGTTCATTTGCATTTTGCAACACACACCAAAAAAAAAAAAAAAATAGTATTGCAAACAGCCATTGACTGAAATTTCATCATACATGTACCTTTCTCTTTCTGTTCCATTTTAATCAACTCTATTCATCATTATATTAATTTATAATATAAATTTATACAAATTTTAAATTGATTAATATCCTGATATTGTTTGAGAATCTGTTCCAGACTGTTCCATAATTTTAGACAAATGTTGGGAGTTTACATTAGGTTTGGAGAAAAAACAAAAACAACCTTGTATTATTTAACCAATATTTGTTTTACCTAAATGTATTGTAAACCACTATAACATGTGGAATACAGCCGGTCAAACAGGACGAGAGCAAGCAGAGCATTTTTTTAAACTTCTCTTTCTGTGGTGCAAAAAAAGAAAAAGGGGCCTTCGGGACTGGAACAACACCAGTGTGTTGAATTTTGAAGTGAACTAGCCCTTTAAAGGAAATGAATTAAGACTTCTCAGTGAGGGTTTGAGTGTGCTGACAGCTTGCTGTGCTTTGGCGTGTTTACAGTAAAATCCCTACCGAGAAGTGTTGCCTCTATATTCATCTTTTAAAGCACCCATTTTTCCAAAGCAACAAACTCTGGAACTAGAATTCATCATCTTTAGTAATAAATAAAGACAATTACTGTCAGATCACAAATCACTACTGAGTAATGCTGTCTCTTTATTTTGTGGAGGTTATGACAGTGTTTCAGACAAATTATTTGTTGAATATCGGTCACTCAATTTAATGTAATGCAAATACTGTCCGGCAAACACATTTACTAAAACACAGTCTATGTATTCTTTAGACATGTCTGATAAAGTCATACATTGCCACTAAAGAATGTTCCTCAATTGCTGAACATTTGCAGAAACACAGCAGACAGACAAATCTCTAAGTCTCACATAAAGATAAGTCTGATTTGTCTGTTTATTTAAAGAACAAGACATCAAAGATAGCTTTGATTATGATGGAAAACCTTGCTTTCGTGACATGTAGAGCAGATTTAAAGGAGCTGAGGGGGTGATTTCAGAGAGCAAGTGTCACAAGGATATCAGCAAAAGGCCTCTTGGGTAATGCCTGAGTCTTGTAAGTTCATATATCAAACAATAGAACTTCATTCCCATGTTTTCTTCCTCAACAAAACACATTTATCCACTCCTTTGGCATTAAAGCTTTTGTGCCATGCAAACATCTCCTGGACGGGCTCCTACACCTACCACAGACAGTCCACTACATTATTTTACCATTTAGTTTCACAAAAGGTCAGTCCAAGTTCATTATTATGAGCTCAGGTTACGTATTTGTGTTATTCTTGGCAGAGGTCAATCTTTTCGCTGGGGTCTTGAGGGGTGTAAGGGTTAGCCTCTTCTCTGTGTAAATAACATTTACATCAACAAAAGCACACAGACACCAAGGCCATGTTATGTTTTCATAATCATAACATACAAGGAAAATTTGTCTTCATACATCACAAGACATTCATATCAAGTTCGAGGTCGCAGTTGGACTCTGTAAGACCAACATTGGTTTTTAGAGAAGGTAAATAATAGCCTATCATTTGACCGCTTAGAATTACCTTTAAAATGTTCTATTGCAGATATATAAATTTTTTGTATTTAATATTTTATGCAGCCTTAGTCTAATTATTATGGATGACAAAACCTGCAAAAACAATAAATAAATAAATACAAAAATAATAAATAAATCTATAAATTCCTGTATAAATAAACAATAAAAAAATGTATATAAAATTCCTGCATAAATAAATATATAATTAATTACCAGTTGGCGGGTAAACATTTAAATAAATTACATAAATGTTGGGGGAATAATAAAAAAAGCTAAACTGATAATCGTAGTGACGTAGTGGCGAGGAAAAATAAATACAAAACTACGTTCAAGAATAAATAAACGTTTGAAAGGACAATATTTGTGTAATTTATTTAATTATTAACCTGCCTTCACTACTAATTATTTATATACTTATTTATGCAGGAATTTGCGAATTATTTATATATTTGCATATTTATTCATTTATTGTTTTTATGAAGGAATTAATGGATTTATTTACTCATTTCTTTATATATTTGCGCATCTATTTACTTATTTATTTATTTATTTATTTATTTATTTATTTATTTATTGTTTTTGCAGGTTTTGTCCTCCATAAATTTTATCATAATAAACTTTTGAGGATTATGTACACCAGATGAACAGCTACTGATTTATACATTTAAAAGGGACACATTTTAAACCTAAGCAAAATGTTATAATGACAAACAGAAATGCAGTTTAGTTGCTGCCAGAGACAATAGAAACATTGTTTTGATTGAACTCAAATGGAGCTAAATTAGTTTGGCAGCTGTGATTTATTACTCCACATGACTTTAATTGTATTATAATGACTGAAGCTGAATTACTCTAAATAAAGCAAAGGCTATTTTTACTTTGTGTAAAAAAAAAACAAAAAAAAAAAAAACAAAGTATTTACACCGATTTTTTTTTACGTTATACTTAACTGGTAGACGATGTTTGCACAAAGTATAAGTGGCAACAAACAGCATATCTTTATACTGGAGTAAATCAAATAATAATATTTGCTGCGGCAGTGGTTGCCAGAGTTATTAAAAATAGTCTTTGCCAACAAATTTATGAATGTAGTGTAAATTAACAAGTAAAATAAATTTTTTTTTTTTTTTCTGTGTTGATGTTCTCTTTTGAATAGCATTATAGGATTTTATCTTCACTCTAAGAACTTTTGATGCTGAAAACTAACACTTAAACTAACATTAAAAATCTAAACATTACATTCATCGGTATATGAACATTAACTTGGATCTACTTCAAATAGCACCTTTTAAGATTGTGTTTGTGTTTGTCTTCTTGGGCTTGGAAGTTTTACTGAAACCTACTAGTAAAAGTTTTATCAGTAACAGATGATCGTGTGATCTTAACATGGCAAGATAAGGGTGCTTTTACATTTTTAGATAGTTTTTCTGTGTTCTCTTTTAGTCTACACCAAAACTGGAAATTGTCCTGGAAAAACAGGAAAAGTCCTGGTTTGCTTAGGGCTTAGGTCATCTTTGACCTAACTAAATGGGGAGCTATTCATTCATTCATTCATTCACTCATTCATTATAAACTGCCAACTATTCTAGCAAATGTTTTACGCAACGGATGTCCTTCCAACCGCAACCCATTAGGAAACACCCATGAACATGCAAATGCCACACAAAAATGGCAATTGGCCCAGCCATTACTTGAACCAGTGACCTTCTCGCTGTGAGGTGACAGTGTTAACCACTGAGCCATCGTACCAATGGGGGACTATGACAAAAAAACTTTTAGCATTCTGTCCTTTTTAAAGTTTCATCTTCTGACATCATGTCCCGTTTTTCATTTAGATGTCCTTTGTCCATGTAAAATAGATCAAGAACCATCTTTGCAGCACTTTCTGTTCACTTTGTTGGTGGGAAATGTGTCAATACAGCTGCCATTTTAGTACAGGATATCGCTCCTTTGAAATGAATGTGAGACCAACGTGCAGTGAAAGACTGGCCATCCGGAGCAATGATATTTACACATTTGTGCATAGACAGTATATGATCAGGAATTTTCCCAGAGGTCAGTATGCAAATATTTTTTTTTTAATTAAAAAAATTATAATTATAATAATCACTTTTGTATTTCGATTGATAAGTGATAAGAAGCATTGACGACAATGAGCGTGTGTTTTGTGCATGGAAATGTATTATTCTCCCTCCCTGTTAAATTTGATTGAATCTGTGTCCTGAAACACTAGCTTTCACTTCTAATTCTAACAGATGGAGCGATTCGTTTGTGAACGAATCTCCGTTATTAATGAATCGTGTGAACTATCAATATCTATGCGTCTTAATGTGTAGTTTGTACATCCATCTTTCTGATCTAAATGGTATAACATTTATTTTTTTATAATTTAGGTTGGACAGTAAGCACATTTAGACGCATGTTTCAGCCACCCCTATTTGTTATTTCAAAAATGTTCATGAACTTAGCCGACAATAATACAAGCTTCTGGCACCGCAGCATCTTGTTGTCATATTTAATTTATATTTTTTGCTGATTTTTTCAACAATCTCTTACTTAAGCCTAGAATTTAGTGCAAGTTGGTGCTACTTTGCCTCATGGTCAGTACAGTAAGAGAATGTATTATCATCAATAATGTGACTTGTTGGGCACAAAAGTTCTTAACATACAAAAACGTAAAAAACAAAATTTTACCTATGAAATGTTTTGCACTTTTGCTTTGTTTTCTTTGTTCACTTGTCACTACATCCATACACAGAGCTAAAGTCCAACATCTTCAGATTAGCTTTAGCCTTGACTAGTGGGTTTTGATGACTTTTTTCCTGGGAGCACTGTACAAATGTGGCAGCACTATTGACGCATGCTCAGTATGTGATATCTAGTCTAAATATATCTATGGTTACTGCGCACCAGAGTTTGTATGGCACTGGTAAAACCTGACCACACCAACAGAACAATTGAGATAAAGTTTACTTTAATTCAATCAATCCTCCAAAGTATTATCACACCTTAAAACAACTTAACGCTGTCTTGAGACTTATATCTGGAGCCTACAAATGATGTTAGCATAATTTTAATGCCATTCCCTAATACAGAATATGATAATTTGATCATACTCTACGTAACATTCACAAAAAGTACTGGAAGTATACATTTTGAGTGTTATATTTTCTATGTCTGCACTGTAAATGGAAATTGCTATGCAAATTTCTCAGAAGACGAATGCTTGAGAAACCAAAAGAATAAATCAACACTATCACTATGTTAAGCATTTTCAGTGCATAAATAAACGTGATGACATCTCCAATGTATGCATTAATTCGCCCAGACTAACATAAAAAGCCAATCGTTTACAAAAAGCACCATTTATTTCAGTCATAACTCCACTTTCAATGTACATGCGACTCTGTGACCCGGTAATGTGTATACAACCCACCTAATACCTATAACAAAAACATATGTAAAATCGCATTTCCCCCATTTATAGGGAAAACATAATATCGGCCTCAGGATATAACTGAATGACTGACAGCTTGCATATGGAGCCAATGGAAAAGCGGACCTTTGCTTGAACTTGCTGAATAGTATTCGCATGACACTTTGGACAGTCATTTGGCCTCAACTTAAACACAGCACGAAAAGGAGACACATAGGCGATGTCATACCGATCCAATCTCCAATTTCATTTATAATCCTCAACAACTGTTTCCTACGAACTCTAAGTTTGATTTAAGGCAGTTTTTTTAATACCCACAGCCGCCTATGAAGGTTATCATCATGCATCGTTTCGCTTTGCTTGTTATGGTAAAGTCGATTCAAAAGAAGTATCAAGTATCGCCAATGTTAGACAGAGGAAACAGTACCATAAATAGACTTTCAACTGTGCTCTGCAAACATTAAAAAGGTGATACTTTGTCCTCAGACCTGTTTGTTTGTGCCAAGTCCATGTTTAAGCATACGTTTTAATCCCCCTTCTCATCTTTAAAGGAGGAACCGTTTTACCTGCACTTAGCTCAAGGAAAGCCAGGTGCATATCTAATAACAGAGAGAGCAGAAAGAGCGAAGAAATTCCTCTCTGCCAACATTCCCAAACCTCATTATATGCCAGGAATACCTGACACTATGTCTGTCTCTCTGTGAGTGACAGCTTTAGGGAATTATGGGTAATTCAATACATCCTGAGAGGAACCTCCATAGCCGTAATGGAGAGCAGACAAAGTGCTGGGATAATGTCTCCTGTCAATTAGCTGTGTTGGGAGCGAGCGGATTAGAAACTGTACTGTTACCCACACACAGGTGATGAAGGGGTGGATCGTGGTAGGTTTAGTGTCTTGTGAAAACGATGTGCTGGACAATGTTGTGTATTTTTATCAAGAGTATTCAGGTGTGTGAAGTCAATGACAGGAGCCCTTTGAGGGAGACAAAGATGAACGACACATGTCAGCCAGTCATTTAAAGATGTCATTTTCATACACCTAAACAGCACTAGTAAAAAGCTTGGATTTAGGTGACATACAGGTGATTCTGGAAAAGGGTATTTGCATAAGTAGTGTTTTTTTCCCCTACCGATAAACTCTTTCAGATTCTGGTGAATGGTTAATGTGACTTTTTAAATTTTTATATGGTTCCTTTTAAAGCATCGATGATGTAATTAAAATAAAATCCATTAAATAGACTTAGGCATTCATTTAGTTGTTCAAATGTAAAATCACTGTAAGTACTTAGGCTGACTGATTGAAAATTAAAAGTCCTTCTGCATATACCCTATTGTGGGTACATTTTACATCTCCAAGATCAATTATCCATTATTTTTCAGAACTAAAAACATTAATGAAATAGTTCTCATTTATTTCACAACTTTACTCACTCGCTAAACTTCAGCTTACTCCCTGATTTATCAGATGTTTCCAAAGTGGAATGAACCACCAATTACTCTGCTTTATGTTTTATGCTGTGCATGGCCTTTCAGGTGTATTATAACAACTTAAATAATGTACATAAAATTATTTTTTTGTATGTTGTATGTAGGATCAGTGGTTAGCACTGTCGCCTCCCAGCAAGAAGGTGGCTGGTTCTAGTCCCGGCTGGATCAGGAGGCGTTTCTGAGTGGAATTTGCATGTTCTCCCCATGTTTGTGTGGGTTTCCTCCGGGTACTCTGGTTTTCCCCACAGTCCAATGACATACGCTATAGGTGAATTGAATACAGCTAAATTGGCCGTAGTGTATTTGTGTGAATGAGTGTATGGATGTTTCCCAGTATTGAGTTGTGGCTGGAAGGGCATATGCTGGAATAGATGGCGGTTCATTCCGCTGTGGCAACCTCTGAAATAGACACTAAGCAGAAGGAAAATGAATGAATGTAAGTATATTTGGGTACAATTTGGCACATAAATATTATATTATAATATTTAAATATTTAAATATTAACTTAAAGATACTAAATCCATTTTTGGCTGTCTCTGCGTTCTCAATCAAACATTCAGCTTTAGTTATCATTGAATAATTAAGTCTAATTTTCATCTTTTTGTGGTGTGTTTACTCTTTTTGATAAACAATTCTATGAAACATCTATTTACTCCTTTTTAATCTATTTACATTTAGTGTCTGACCCCAAGTTCTGGTCAACTGTCAGCTAGCGCTCTGCAACTCTCACATGGTCACCCACTGAAGCTAAGCAGGGCTGGATGGGACCTTTGTGCAAATGTTTTAGAATCACCAATAGTAAATGTACTGTAGATACACCTAGAGTAAATCTCTGTTCAAGTAACATTTCAGTTAATTTATTTATTTATTAAGAACATTAATGAGATGGAAATACATCAAATTCTATTTTAGATATAGATGTATAATCTGGTTTGGGGTTACCATCTTTGGCATCTTTTAAGCCCTTATTATTAAGCCCTATAATTGTTTAATAAGTTCAGTTGATTTTGGATGCATTTATGAATCAACTTATCAGCTGCTGTCTCAAATATTAGTAGCAAGACCTGTGTTTTTTCTTCAGCCAATACAATTCATGATATTTTTTTTATAATTTCCTCTTAATCCTCAGCAGAGAAGTTAGTTGTTCTAACTTCTTCACAAAAACTTAAACTAACAATTGTAATGAATCAAACAGGATTTTTTTGTAATTACATTTGTATCAATCCCTGAGATTGGTCAAACACGTGAACACGCTCATTTAAATCACTTGAGATTGATTTTGCTTGTCAAATTTAACACAACTCTTAAAATTAGAGTTTGCAATCCACAGTAGATGTACATAACATGCCACTAGTAAAGCGCCCTGCCAAATGTGAACTCAAATTCTGATGTATGCCATTGCTTTTCTAAGTGATCAGATGGTCTTCATATCTTCTTCTAAATTGACCCAGTAGAAGAGCAATATGAGAAACCAAAACAACACACATGCTGTAGGACAACCACACCCTATCAACCACATCACAATACCATAGCAACCACTGAAACAACCACAAGCACTGTGATAGCTACTATTGCATGGCAAGCAAGAAAAATAAAAGTTTTGTTCTTGTCTTTAAACAGAAGCACATGCATAGCCTTCTGCCTTTCTAAATGAGTCAAGGAATCCAAGATTTAAAAGACTCGAGGTTAGTTTGTGTTACTGGCTCATATACTGCTGATGTAGTGAGGAGAGACAGTGAGGCGAGACAGTCAGAGAAAGTGTACATGAGAGACAGACAGAAGTCTAAAGGA